>NC_137819.1:10910605-11005605 GCF_963921795.1 Nannobrachium achirus | reverse complement strand
ATGCATACACGCAGTGTTTCCGTTCCAGACCGGATCTACAACATGCAAAGAGATTTTATCCCCTCCTCTATGGTGGAACTACTTCACCAGTTTACTGTAAACCACGAGATTTAGGGCCAAATTAGAGGAAGCTGATCATGTGAAAGAGAAGCAGTAGGATGTGGTTTCCTTTGAGTATTTAATGTTTGTGAATGTAGTATAAGGTATTTTACAATTAAAAGTTTTAGGCTACAATCAAAAAATCTGTAAAAAGAAAATAATAACCTATTTGAATAAAGCAACTGCTGAACCAGTGGACATCTCAAAGCTGCAGTCCATAACTTAGTTTAGTGAATACAACATTATTTTAACCATGGTAGAGTATGTTAATTAATAGTATTATTAACATGATATTCCAACATCTACCTCAGACCAGCTGTTAGTTATGTTGTTGCAACAGCTGTGTCTCTGTGGTCTAGTAGGACCCCTGTTGGTTGACAAGAGCTACTGCATGCATCTGCATCTACAGTAGTCTCAGCATTATTCACAGGTTCACAGTTAATATCTGAATGTAATCACCCTATGTCAGTGGTATATTGATAATACAGAATGAGATAAAAATGGCTGACTGTTCTAGAAATGTGTTGTGTTGAACTATAAACATGTTTTTATTTTTTTACTAACTGTGTGTGCGTATGCCGCACTAGGCAAATGGCTGAAAGCTACATACACTAAAGGATGCTGGTGGTTAATGCCATGCATCTCTAGCATGTTGCGTTTTCTGATCTATTTTATTGACAGGTTTAATAAAGAGCAACATGGAGAGCAAGAAGGAGGAAGCTGAAAAACATCACATCCACAGAGCAGAGTCTCCAACACTCAGGTGTCTGTATATCAATTTCAAATGTTCTAATATTTTCTAAATATGAAAATCCTACCTTAATAGAGCATCCTTAAGACTTTGGTACTTTATCACCTATTCCAAACTGTGGTGGGATGTGCATCTCACTTTTAAAATGGTCACTTGTAACTTCTGAAAATGTATCATTTGCATTATTGCACAGTTTGAACATGGCAGTTGAAACAAGAGTTTTATACATGTTGCAAATATATAAAATAACAAGCTGTCATGCCTAGCAATGTATATTCCCTTATATACATAGCAAGCGAAAAATATATGTTAATACGGTGGAATACCATATAGGCCTATACCATGGTATTTAATTTGACACTGTACTGTAGGCCTACTGTAAAAACTCATACTGTTGAGTGCCTAACTGGGAACCAGGTGAACTGTCTAACCAGTTCCTACCTATATGGGCTCTATGGCCCAACCCTACTATGACCCTGATAAGTCTATTCTGAGCTTACTGTAACTTGGTTTGGAGAGGTTTGTTTGTTTAGGCCCTAAAATACATGTAATGTTTCACGTTGTCATGGTGTCAGGGTTGACCAGCAGAGAGCAGTGTCTCCTGTTCCCAGCTGTGTCTCCATGAAGAGTGACCAGTCCAAGGGAGGATATATTGACTTCAAAGATGGACACCACTCTACTGATCAGAGGTCAGTAAAACTGTCAGAAAACAACACGTTTAGACTTGGGTTTAGACTCAGTAGAGGCCACTTTGCCTTGTTTCTATTTAGATTTATTCATTAAAAAATATATTCTGTCTTCAAAGTAATGTTTTCAATCTTAACACAATCCCTAGTGTCCCTTTTCTTGGGTGATTATTCTAGGAAAATATCAGATCTGCAAGTTAATAATACATCAGCATGTGTTGAGGTTTGGTGTAGAAAGGAACAAGCTATAGAGCCATGAAGTGTAGGGTTTAAACCAGTGGTTCTAAAGGTCTTGTCTGTGTGGAGGCCAAACAGCTCATGAGTCAGAACAGAATAACAGTTCATAATGTATCAAAGTAAATGTGCTATGTGAAGTCAGCAATATCTATAATAACTAGCTCCTATGAGTGCTAGTCTCCGCCAAGCCGGGTTGTCTACCCAGGCCTGCAAACTTTGGAAAGCAGTCATAGCCAATTGGAATGGATTCTGACATGTCTTGATAACAAGACCCCAGAGACAACGTACCGATTTGAGTGACCTTTGGACAGTATATATCTGTTTCCCTTTTTAGGCTTTTGCAAAGGAAATACAGTATATATGACAAATAAATATACAAAGGAACAAGTGACAATGACCATTAGCCGTAATCAAAATGAGTTATGTGACATGGACACAAACAAGGCCATTATATTAATTAATTGTATATTTTCAAAAATAGTGAAAATGTTTGATTTCCAAGCTCACAACTCGACACAGTCACAGAGATGCATTTGTGGAGATGAAGAGAACTCATTATGACGATTATGCAAAATAAATGTGATCAGGTGATTATACACAAACATAATTATATTCTTTGTGTCCTAATTTAAATATAAGTGATTTGGTATATAGAGCATCGCAGTTTAAGCCCCGCCCGCCCTCACTCCGGTGTCGGAAGCGTTTCCCCCCATGCATTTCATCCATAGACATTTCATAAAATATTTATTTAAACGTCTTTTAAGCCTCTGACAAAGCCACCCCGGCTGGTGAGGAATCATGACAATAACACAATCTTTTGCATGCAACGATTAATTAGAAAGCTGGGCGGGGCTTAAACTGCGATGCTCTATTGATGTGTAACATCTAGTGTGACTAGTTGATGAATAAATGTTTGATGTTGGTTGTCATGGTGCCAGGGTTGACCAGCAGAGATCAGTGTCTCCTGTGCCCAGCTGTGTCTCCATGAAGAGTGACCAGTCCAAGGGAGGATGGATTGACTTCAAAGATGGACACCACTCTACTGATCAGAGGTCAGTAAAACAACACATGGTTTAGAGTCAGTAGAGGCCACTTTGTCTTGTTTCTATTTTTAGATTTATCTTTGTCTTCAAAGTAATGTTTTCAATCCCAACACACACCCTAATATTCCTTTAGTTAATAATACATCAGTATGTGTTGAGGTTTGGTGTAGAGAGGAAAAATCTATAGAGCCATGAATTATAGGGTTTAAGTCAGTGGTTCCAAAGGAACTGTATGTATTGTACTGTATTAAAGTCAATGTCCTCTGTAAAGTCAGCAATATCTATAACAACTAGCTTCTCTTAGTGCCAGTCTCCACCAGGCCGGGTTGTCTACCCAGGCCCCCTGTTTTGTATGTCAAATATGTTCTAAATATGAAAATCCTACCTTAATATAGCATCGTTAAGCAAAGTCCTTAATAAGACTTTGTTACTTTAGCACCTATTCCAGACTCTGGTGGGATGTCACTTCTAAAATGGTCACGTCTGAAAATGTATCATTATTGCACCGTTTGAACATGGCAGTTGAAACAAGAGTTTTATACATTTTGACAAATATATAAAATATGCACTAATGTGTCCTTAACTAATAAATCCACAATGCTGTCATGCCTAGCAATGTATATATGCCCTTATATACATAGCAGCTGAAAATATATGTTAATACGGTGGAATACCATACCATGGTATTTTGTTTGATACCGTACTGTACTCTAAAAAAACATACTGTTGCTGGCCTAACTGGGAGCCAGGTGAACTGTCTAACCAGTTCCTACCTATATGAGCTCTATGGCCCAACCCTACAATGACCCTGATAAGTCTATTCTGAGCTGACTGTAGCTTGGTTTGGAGGGGTTTGTTTGTTTAGGCCCTGAAATACATGTAATGTTTCACGTTGTCATGGTATCAGGGTTGACCAGCAGAGATCAGTGTCTCCTGTGCCCAGCTGTGTCTCCATGAAGAGTGACCAGTCCAAGGGAAGATACATTAACTTCAAAGATGGACACCACTCTACTGATAAGAGGTCAGTATGGAAAACTGTTAGAAAACAACCAGTGATGGGCAGTAGCGAGCTACAAGTAGCGACGCTACATAGCTTAAAGGGGTATTTCACTTTCAAAAAACTTTTGGTAATTTCATCATCTAATCAGGCTTTTATGAACACCCTGAACAGTTTTTAATTAGCTCGATTGAATATTTAGATATTTGATGTAAATGTTACCAGGCCCTCCAGGCCCTGGGCCTCTCCCCACACACACCCATTGTAACTTCAAACTTCATTTTAACCATGATAGATTCATTAAAAACACACATTATTTTTTCTGGTGACTCATACTACCCTCCTAATATGTGAGCAGGCCATGTTTTTTCGATAACATTTTTCATTTATTTTTAATAATTATTTGTTTGTATTTAATTTTTTCCATTTTTCCAAATAATTATTAAAAATAAATGAAAAAAAATATCGAAAAAACACAGCCTGCTCACGTATTAGGAAGGTAAAATGAGTCTCCAGAAAAAATAATGGGTGTTTTTAATGAATCTATCATGGTTAAAATGGAGTTTGTTTACGAATCTCCAGTCAGCACTCCACTCCTATGGGTGTCGCTAGCGCCAGCCAAGAATAACAGAATCACTCACATAAACTCCCGTAGGACAATTCCCATTGGCCGAAGGGTATGTCCGTCAAGTGACGTAACCGCCTGGAGGCGGCCCCCTATAAATTCCCCATCTGCCGGATGTTCCCCCTCTTTTTCGCTTCTGCTTCAACTGGATAGCTTGTTTCACTCACTCGCTCCAACGAAGTCTTCAGCATTAAGAAATCTACTTTCAAGTTTCAACTTTCCCACTACTACACTCAGGAGTTCGTTTCGTCTGCACCGATTTGGCGAGTAAGGTCGAGCCTACCGGTTTCGAGACTTTTTTTCTCCTGTCTTCTCCTTTTCTCCGCTAGCTAACTTTAGCCAGTTAGCTTGAGCTTCGCGCTAGCCTCAGCCCTCGCTTGTTAGCCTAGCTGCGCTAGCCTGCTAGCTTTCCACGGCTCTTCTACCACGTGGTTAGCTTAGCCTCCGGCCTGCTTTTGCAGCCTATTTTTGCAGCCTAGCAATGGCCTCGGACGTCCCCTCGCCCTCGGCCTTCCGCTCCTGCTCCGTGGACGGATGTCCTTCCCTCATGGACCCAGGAGCTCCACAACGGAGGTGCCCCAGCTGCAGGGAACAGGGCCTCTCCTCCGCCCCAGGTTCCCCAGAGGGCCGTTTCTCCCCGACCTCCGTCAGGCGGAGGCACGCTGCTGTGGCAGCTAGCCTCCTCGACCTGATCGCCGACTTCCGCTCCTCTTCAGAGAGCCAGGCGCCCCAGGCCGTTCCTCCAGACCCGTGGGAGGTCCCCACCATTTCCCAGGAGGTCTCCAGCGGGGACATCGAGGTCTCCTTCGTGGCCGCACAGCTCCGAGTCAGGAGGAGGACGATACAGACGATGAGGACATCTTCTTCCCAGGTCCGGTGGCTCCGGCCGCTTCGGGTTCCTCTGCCCAGGCCTCGACCGACCTGCTGCCTGCCCCCCCCCCGTCCCCACGGTGACGCAGGCCCCTTCCCCCCCTCCACAAGTGGCGGGACCCCGTGCAGTCGGCCTCCTCTCGGCCTATGCTAAGACTCAACTCAGCCAGGTGGCGGACCTCCTCCACAGCGAGGACGCCACCGAACTGGCTGCCACCCTAGAACATCTCTCTACGGTTAACCTCCATGCTGTAGCCTGGGCTGGCCGAGCCATGGACTCCATACAGCAAGGGGAGGCGCGCAGCTGGATCGCTCCGCTCTCCAGCGACAGGACCTTCGAGGGGAGACAGGAGCTTCTCCAGCTCCCCAGCTCTCCCGGAGGTATCCTGGAGGGCGCACTACCGATCCTGCTGAGACAATCCACGACACGCAGAGAGGACACAGGTTGGGAAGAGCCTCCTCCTCGGCTCCCACTTCCCCCAGAGCAAAGGTTCAGGTCGGGCCGGCGCCTACCTAGTCAGGAACCCCCAGCCCGCAGGCACAGAGAGGACCGCGAACAACCCCTGTAGGGTGTTTGGGACAGACTTTTGGGAACCCCAGGCCTTAGTTTTCTTCAGAACCGGCCCCTCTTTGGTTTTGTTCCCCGGTTTTCCTTCGAACAGGAATTCGGGAGTCTGTGTTGCTATTACTGTTTTATTCAAAACATGCAGCCCCTCCTCTGCCTTTTCAGTGTCTCAATGCTCTATTGTTTTATTCAAAACGTGCATTTCCTCTGACCTAATGCGATGTGTTTTATTCAAAACGTGCATCCCCTACTCGGTTTTTCAGTGTCTCAATGCCTTATTGTTTTATTCAAAACGTGCATTCCCTCTGATTTAATGCTTGTTGTTTTATTCAAAACGTGCATTCCCTCCTCTGTTTACCTTGACATAAAAAAGTTTTGTATTCACAAAGGTTTTATGGTCAAGTAAAAATTTTCGGTCTGTCTTCCACTCTCTGTGTGTTTCTTTCTAGTACACCACCTAGTGGACACGAGTTGTGTCGAGTGTTTTGCCTCTTCAGGCTGTCTCTCACTTCTTCTTTCCTCTGTTCTTCAGTGTGTAGAGATTTCGCCTATTCAGGCTTATGTTATCTCGTTTCTCCTTAGCAGTTCTTTCAGTCACCACTAGAGACCAACCTCCAGCTAAAGGTAATCTGAAGTCTCCGCTTTCCTTGTTGCTCTCCTCCTTCTAAAGGTATCCATGAGCCCCCTCGGGACTTTTTAGACCTTGAGCTAAGAGTAAAGCCTTCGCCTCCACGGGTTCCGTTTGGAGACGTTTTGCTGTAGGTTAGTTTGGACTCTAGCCCTCGCGGGCCTTGTTTTGTCTTCTTTCCTTGTCTTCCGCTCCTGGCCACGAGGTTCGGTTCCAGCCCTCTTCAGACGTGCTCGGTTCCTTCCTCGGGTTGTCCCCTCCGGGCGGTCTCTCGGCCACGGGAGCGCTCCTTTTCCTTCCGCGGGGACCCGGGGTACGTTCGGTTCTCCTCCCGGCTCGGCCCTCCCCTTCTCAGCCACGCGACCGGCCCTCTTCAGGAGCCTTCGGTCCGTCGCTCGAGCCGTCCCGCGCAGACGGTTCCTGGTTCTTAGGTACGCTCGTTTTCCTCTCCGGCTCCGCCGGTTCCCGAGGTACGTTCGGTGTCTCCCCCGGCTACGCGGGGAACCGACACGAGCTCCTTCTCCACTTGACCCTGCTGCTTCCGGGTACGTTCACTTCCTCCCCCGGCTCCGCTGGAGCCAGAGGAACGCTCGCTTCTCCCCTTGGCTCCGCCAGGGAGAACGTCACGTGCCCGTCCAAAGTCCTCACGTCAGGACGGGCAGGCTTCCAACCCCTCTTGGGGCGCTTGTTTCAGGGCGCCTGACCTCCCTCGAGAGCGGTACCGTCCAAGTCTCTTCGCTCTTCCTCCCTGACAACCCTTCTCTTGTGTTTGGGTGCTTTCCCGACCGGGATCTCTCGCACCTTTCGAGGGGTCCTTCAGGCCGTCTTCTGGCTTACCCCTCTGTCCTTCGGCTTGCCTCTGAGCCCCGGACCTTCGTCCTAGGGGCCAGAAGGATTCCCCGACCCTTCTGCAGCGCCAGGCCGTCAGGTCTCTAGCTACCTGGACGTCTGGTTGAGTTACGCGGGCTCCGCTCAGGAGATGGCGCGTCACATCAGGTTGGTTTGGGACCACCTACAGTCTCCAGGGGTTTTTTGCTCCTATTTGGTTTAAAGTGCCTTCTCCCCTCCTCGGAGTGCCACTTTTATAGGGACCTTCTGGACTCGCTGCCTTGGTCTAACGCCCCTCGTAGGAGGGGATAGAGAAGTTTCTCTCCCACACAGCCTTCTCTCGGACCGACTACTCAGTCCGTTTCGAGAGGGCCTTACGCCTCATAACGCTAGCCCTGCTCAGGGTACGTCTGGACGTCTCCACGGGAGACCGCTCTATGGTGGCTGTTTTCCCTTCGGATCCCACCCACCGAGGGTCGCGCTCCGGTACAGGTGTCTCACTAGACCACGGAGGTCCTGCTATCCTGGCAGTTAGCCGTCCCTCGGTCGGCTAGAGCCAGGTTGGGAGAGGTTTTTTCACCTTAGGGTGATCACCTCGGACACCAGCCTTCAGGCTGGGGCGCGTCTCTAGAAGAGCGCAATAAGGGGCCCTAGGGGCCCTGGGGTACGAGTACACCTTTTCACCAACTCAGAGCTGATAACGGTGTTGCTGGCCCTTCGTCACTTCGATCCCCTGACCCTGGGTGGACGCGTCCTCGTCAGGACGGCCAACACCTCGGCTTTGTGTCTTTGTCAACAGACAGGGGGGGTTGAAGTCCCGAGAGCTAGACAACTTTCTCGGGATACGACTGTGGTACCTAGGTTGACTACAGTCGATCAGGACCTTCTGGTTCCGGGCCTCCTGTTCAGCGGGTCTTTTCTGCTGTTCAGGGGTAACCGCGTTACGAGTTCTGGTCTCCCCGCCCCTTCAGTGGCAGAGGAGATAAGGCTCGGGTCTTTGACCACCAGGCGACACTTTTGTTCGCCTCGTCAGAGAACGGTCGGTGTTCTCTGGACCTTGGTCTGGGGGGACTTCCCCCCTGGACCTAGACGCTCTGTCTCGCAGCTGGCCGCGATCTGCGTTTCCTCTTTAGAGCTGTCTTGTCCGACCCGGACTACGGTCGGAGGTTACTCCCCAGAGTTGCTCTGGGTGGCGCTGACTCAGGGGACTGAGAGTTCCCTGGTAGCGCCTCTCCTGGTCGGTCGACCTTGGCGCCTGCCTCTACTCAGGGATAAGGCGAGCCAGGCGTACCAGGAGTTTCTCCTGGACCCACAGCTCCTAGACCGGTGGGTCGGGTGCTTATTAGGGAGTGGCGGAGGACCGCCGCCCGGGCCTCTGAGGTCTTAGTTAAGATGCAGAGGACCGGAGCCCCGGGTACTCTAGATGTGTACACGCGGGTTTGGGAGGTTTTCGCCTCTTGGTACGGTTGGAACCGCTCTTCGGCGGTTTTTGGAACCTGCCTTCCTTCTGGACTCTTGGACGTTCGTCAGTCCGTTTTAGTCCGGAGGCTGGCAGCCTCTACTTATAGTGGCTGGGTGGTTGCCTAGAGGGTTGCCACCTGGGTTTGGAGGGTTCTTAACCTTCTACGAACCCTTGGTTGCCTCAGGTTTGACTGGTTTCAAACGAGGCGCTGCTGCGGCTGGACCGAGGTTCCCCCTTGGGTTCTAGAGGGGATCCTAAGGGGTCCGAGTCAGGCTCCTTTGAGCCTTGTTTGGGAGTTGTCTCCTTGAGCTTCTTCCTAGTCAGCTTTTCCTGGTTTTGTCTACAGCTCAGAGGGTCAGTGACCTTCTTGCTCTCTCGGTAGCTAGGAGCTGTAGAAGGTTTTCGGAGATGGACCACGAGGTCTTTCTCTAACCTTTCCTCAGGTTCTTAATCAAGAACGGGAAGTTTCAGGAAGTTCTGGTGGAGCTTCTGACTTTTCTCCCTCCTCCTTCGATTCGGAGGAGGTTGAGTGGTTAACTGTCTTTGCCCGGTTAGGGCTCTGAGAGTTTACTGTGAGAGGGCTGAGGACCACAGACGGTCTGGTAGCCTGGTTGTCTCACTTGGTAAGTCCACTGGCAGGACGGAGATCGCAGAGTCGTCTCTGTCTGGGTGGATTCTGGAAGCCATTGTTTTGGCTTTTGTCAGTGCGAAGATGGCTAGGACCTTCGGTCTGAGAGCCTGTTCACCTGGGAGTTCCTCTTACGAGGGTTTCGTTAAGGGGACTTCCACTCGAGAGGTGTGTTTGGCGGCTAACTGAGAGTCGCCTTCCACAATTGCGGCTTATTTTCACCTGGACTTAGCGCCTCATTCTTTGGTGCTTTCGGTTCTTGAGGTGGCCGCTTCCTCCCCTTCCCTATGAGGTGAGACTCTTAGTAGTGTTCTCCCTCAGGTGTTTTTGGAAGTGTCTTTACACTTTTTCTTCCTCCACACAGACCAGAGGGTAGTGGTCGTGGTGGAGGGGGGCCCTTTTTCCTGGGTTAACCCTTCGGTTGTAACTTGGGACAGACTAGCTTTGAGGTGGGTTTCGGTGGGCCTAGTCTGTAAGGGTTCCTTAATTCCTTTTTGGCTGTTTCCGCTTCCGGGAGTTTATGTCTCCCATAGGAGTGGAGTGCTGACTGGAGATTCGTAAACAAACACAAGTGTTTCGTATGAAACACCTGTTTGTTAAGAATCGGAAGGAAGCACTCCACTCCGGTGAGGACCCTGTTCGTGAGTTTGCGCAGAGCTCTCTCAAAAGAGGGGGAACATCCGGCGGATGGGGAATTTATAGGGGGCCGCCTCCAGGCGGTTACGTCACTTGACGGACATACCCTTCGGCCAATGGGAATTGTCCTACGGGAGTTTATGTGAGTGATTCTGTTATTCTTGGCTGGCGCTAGCGACACCCATAGGAGTGGAGTGCTTCCTTCCGATTCTTAACAAACAGGTGTTTCATACGAAACACTTGTGTTTGAAGTTACAATGGGTGTGTATGTGGAGAGAAGCCCTACCACTGCTCCCTGTTGAAAGTGGAATATCCCTTTAACTACATTTCTCAGTAGCGTCACGGTAGCGTGCTCCTTTTGAACCAAATAGCTTTTTCTGTAGCATAGCTATTTTTAGACCCTGGTAGTGAAGTAGCGTCCAACAAATGCTACACGTTACTATCCTGGCGAAAATTTACTGGTAAATAATGTTTGCGAGGAAAATAATTCCCAACAGATCCCCCAGCTCCCCCAACAGATGAAGAGAAATCATTATGACGATTATGCAAAATAAATGTGATCAGATGAATATGTAACACTTTTGACATGCCTATCGAACTGTCCACGCACGCACGCCCCCCCCCCCCCCCAAACACAAACACAAACACACACACACACACACACACACACACACACACACACACACACACACACACACACACACACACTCGCTGTATCCTAATTTAAATATAAGTGATTTAATATATAGATGTGTAGCAACTAGTGTGACTAGTTGATGAGTAATGTTTGCTGTTGGTTGTCATGATGTCAGGGTTGACCAGAGAGCAGTGTCTCCTGTGCCCAGCTGTGTCTCCATGAAGAGTGACCAGTCCAAGGGAGGATGGATTACCTTCAAAGATGGACACCACTCTACTGATCAGAGGTCAGTAAAACTGTCAGAAAACAAAACATGGTTTAGAGTCAGTAGAGGCCTTGTTTTGTCTTGTTTCTATTTAGATTGATCCAATAAAAAAGTAAATTCTGTCTTCAAAGTAAGGTTTTCAATCTCAACACAATCCCTAGTGTCCCTTTTCTTGGGTGATTATTCTAGGAAAATATCAGATCTGCAAGTTAATAATACATCAGCATGTGTTGAGGTTTGGTTTAGAGAGGAAAAGGAAAAGAGCCATGAAGTATAGGGTTTAAACCAGTGGTTCTAAAGGCCTTGTCTGTGTGGAGGCCTAACAGCTCATGATGTCAGTTTGATTGTTATTTTTTATTGATAATGAGCACCTTATCGATCCTGCTTATTGAGCCAGGCTTTTATCCAGCACACTATTTAACATTTCTATTATATTGTGGAAAGACGTGAGACAACAATACATTCTGAAGTTTTCATTTTTTATTTTTTTTAATTAGCCACGAGTGAGTGACTTGAGTCTGTCAATGTAAAAAAAAAACAATGCTTAAGTACATGTACAGTAAAATAAGATCGCCAAATAGAGACATTTTCTTAACTGCTCACCGTTAAGCTTTATCGGTTACACAACCGCTAACCGTTAAGGAAATGTGTTTAGAAATGCACTATTTTGCACCCATTTAAAAAAGGGAAAATACACCTGTTGTTTCCCATAATAAAGTTCTCTATTTACACATTAAAAACAACAATACAATGAGGAGGAAGAAGAAGAGGAAGAATAAAAATGCTTTCTATAAGAAATGTGTTTTTTACAACAGTAGGATAGACATAATCACATGTCTGTAATGTAATGCGGCTGCAACAGCAGCAGCACAAGCCCTAGAACAGATCAACTCCCAATGTGTAAATATGTTAATGTAACAGTCTAATTAATAGTAAATAGTTGCACAAACTGACTCCCAGTTCACCGTAAACACATGGAGATAAGCAATAGTTAGCTGCCTACCGCGTCTACACTGCAGTGTGTCTGTCCACTCTTCATCAACCACAATCTCACAGTCACAACTCGTCGCAGATGCAACAGGTTTTGATCCCATGTCTACTGATTTGTGTGACTTTAGGACATTATTTTCTGTTTAACTTTTTAAACAAAACAATTTGCACAGGACAGATATGACAAATAAATATACACAGAAACGACTGTCAATGACCATTATCCATAATCAAAATAAGTTATGTAATATAGTCAAAAGGCCAATATTAATTACAGTATTTTCTGGACTATAAGGCGCACTGGACTATAAGGCGCACTGTCAATGAATGGTCTATTTTCGAACTGTTTTCATATATAAGGCGCACCGGACTATAAGGCGCACATAATAGACGCTACCATTGTGTTATGCATCCAACAGATGGAGCTGTGCTAAAGGGAATGTCAATGTCAATGAATGATCCATATATAAGGCGCACTGGACTATAAGGCGCACTGTAGTTTTTTGAGAAAATTAAAGGCTTTTAAGTGCGCCTTATAGTCCGGAAAATACGGTAATTGTATAGTTTACAGTTTACAGTTTAGGCATTTAGCAGACGCTTTTAATCCAAAGCGACTTACAATAAGCAAATAACATCACAATAATGAACAAGATAATATGTCAGAACATCATCAACAATATAACAAATGCAAATGGTTATCTATCTAGAAAAAACACAGTAAAATCAAAGTTCTAAAAACCTAAAGACAAAAAACTAATGCTAACTAGCTTCATGTATGGTCACTGATTTTTTCTGTAGTGCTAAGGGTTTAGGTGGAGTATATTTTCAAAAATCTAAAATTGTGAAAATGTCCGATCTCCAAGCTCAAAGCTTGACACAGATGCATTTGTACAGATGAAGAGAAATCATTATGACGATTACGCAAAATAAATGTGAAATCTCAACTGTCACACACATGCACGCTTGCACAGAGACACGTTTGTGTTGTCCTGATTTAAATATAAGTGATTTAATACATAGATGTGTAGCAACTAGTGTGACTAGTTGATGAATAAATGTAATGTTTGATGTTGGTTGTCATGGTGTCAGGGTTGACCAGCAGAGAGCAGTGTCTCCTGTGCCCAGCTGTGTCTCCATGAAGAGTGACCAGTCCATAGGAGCATATATAAACTTCAAAGATGGACACCCCTCTACTGATCAGAGGTCAGTAAAACTGTTAGAAAACAACACATGGTTTAGAGTCAGTAGAGACCACTTTGTCTTGTTTCTATTTAGATTGATCCAATAAAAAAGTAAATTCTGTCTTCAAAGTAAGGTTTTCAATCTCAACACAATCCCTAGTGTCCCTTTTCTTGGGTGATTATTCTAGGAAAATATCAGATCTGCAAGTTAATAATACATCAGTATGTGTTGAGGTTTGGTGTAGAGAGGAAAAGGAAAAGAGCCATGAAGTATAGGTTTAAACCAGTGGTTCTAAAGGCCTTGTCTGTGTGGAGGCCTAACAGCTCATGATGTTAGTTTGATTGTTAATTTTTATTGATAATGAGCACCTTATCGATCCTGCTTATTGAGCCAGGCTTTTATCCAGCACACTATTTAACATTTCTATTATATTGTGGAAAGACGTGAGACAACAATACATTCTGAAGTTGTTTTTTTCTTTTTTTTAATTAGCCACTAGTGAGTGACTTGAGTCTGTCTATAGTGGCGTTTCCATAAAGCCACTTTTTGCGCATTAATGGCATTTTTCGCAAAATGTTTTTATGGAAACACTTCAAAATGCGAATAAACTTTCATTATCCGCAAAAAAAGTTATCCGCTTGGAGGAGGAGGATTTTGAGCCTTTATCGAATAAACTAAATGCGCTTAAGTGAATGGAAACGGGTCAGACAATAAATGCGAATAGATTATGACGTTCTAGGTCCATTTCCCCTGCCGCTTTGTCCATGGTATAGCGTTAGCCCACAAAACAAACCTGTTGTTTGTTACACACGGAGTGACACGGACCATGTGTAAATTCCTCCCGTTTTCACCTCAAGCCATCGGTGGCGAGCGAACCCTTCCTCATCCCACGGTGTTGCGTGCCTGAAGTGCCCACCCAATCTACAAGCTCACAGGCACAGCAGCTCCCATCCACGTCTCCGCGCCGCGTTGTGAGCTTGCAGATCGGCCACCTGACCTTCCAGAGGACGCTGAAACTTGCACTGTGCAGCGACGCGACCGCGGTTTTCCCGGTGAACCGGTAGCTTTATGTATTGAGAGGAACTCTTGCCAATTTCGTAAGAGACTTGTCGCCAATTATAATATATTTAAAAGTTATTTGGGGCCATGATGATGACTGATAATCCCTTCTTCCCACTACTAGACAGCGACCGAGTCACAGCAGTCAGACGTGCAGACGGTGCAGTGCTCAGGTTCGGTCTGAAAAAAATCAGCCCGATCAACTCTTGCGAACGTCGCTATATTCGAAAGACACCCGCAAATGGAAACATGCTAAATTCGCTTTGTCTTAATGCGTATTTCTGATAATTCGCTTACCTAATTCGATTAAGTTTATGGAAACGCCCCTTATGTTAAAAAAAAAAACAATGCTTAAGTACAGTAGACTAAGATCGCCAAATAGAGACATTTTCTTAACTGCTCACCGTTAAGCTTTATCGGTTACACAACCGCTAACCGTTAAGGAAATGTGTTAAGAAATGCGCTATTTTGCACCCATTTAAAAAAGGGAAAATACACCCGTTGTTTCCCATAATAAAGTTCTCTATTATTTACACATTAAAAACAACAGTACAACGAGGAGGAAGAAGAAGAGGAAGAATAAAAATGCTTTCTATAAGAAATGTGTTTTTTACAACAGTAGGATAGACATAATCACATGGCTGTAATGTAATACGGCAGCAGCGCTAGCCCTAGAACAGATCAAGTACCAATGTGTAAATATGTTAATGTAACAGTCTAATTAATAGTAAATAGTTGCACAAACTGACTCCCAGTTCACCGTAAACACATGGAGATAAGCAATAGTTAACTGCCTACCGCGTCTACACTGCAGTGTGTCTGTCCACTCTTCATCAATCTCAAGCTCACAGTCACACAACTCGTCGCAGATGCGACAGGTTTTGATCCAATTTCTAATGATTTGTGTGACTTTAGGACATTATTTTCTGTTTAACTTTTTAAACAAAACAATTTGCACAGGACAGATATGACAAATAAATATACACAGAAACGACTGTCAATGACCATTACCCATAATCAAAATAAGTTATGTAATATGGTCAAAAGGCCAGTATTAATTGTATATTTTCAAAAATCGAAAATTGTGAAAATGTCCGATCTCCAAGCTCAAAGCTTGACACAGATGCATTTGTACAGATGAAGAGAAATCATTATGACGATTATGCAAAATAAACGTGAAATCTCAACTGTCACACACATGCACGCTTGCACAGAGACACGTTTGTGTTGTCCTAATTTAAATATAAGTGATTTAATACATAGATGTGTAGCAACTAGTGTGACTATAGTTGATGAATAAATGTAATGTTTGATGTTGGTTGTCATGGTGTCAGGGTTGACCAGCAGAGAGCAGTGTCTCCTGTGCCCAGCTGTGTCTCCATGAAGAGTGACCAGTCCATAGGAGCATATATTAACTTCAAAGATGGACACCCCTCTACTGATCAGAGGTCAGTAAAACTGTTAGAAAACAACACATGGTTTAGAGTCAGTAGAGGCCACTTTGTCTTGTTTCTATTTATAGATGTATCCAATAAAAAAGTTAGTTCTGTCTTCAAAGTAATGTTTTCAATCTCAACACAATCCCTATTGTCCCTTTTCTTGGGTGATTATTCTAGGAAAATATCAGATCTGCAAGTTAATAATAGATCAGTATGTGTTGAGGTTTGGTGTAGAGAGGAAAATGAAAAGAGCCTTGAAGTAAAGGGTTTAAACCAGTGGTTCTAAAGGCCTTGTCTGTGTGGAGGCCTAACAGCTCATGAGTCATAACTAGGGATGAAGCTTGTTAATTTTTATTGATAATGAGCACCTTATCGATCCTGCTTATTGAGCCAGGCTTTTAACCAGCACATTTATTTTATTTAGCATTTTCTATTTTATTGTGGAAAGACGTGAGACAACAATAAATTCTGAAGCTTTTCTTAGCTTAGCCACTAGTGAGTGACTTGAGTCTATGTAAAAAAGACAGTGCTGAAGTACATTTCTAAAACGGCTAGTTCCATTCCTTGATTCTTATTGGCTGGTTGCTGTGGTATATGAGACTATAACCTACACCTTGAATCAGTTTATATCAAACCCAGGTGTGTTATTTCTTTCCACAGTGTTCCACAGTGCACCAATTCTCCAGCAAGAGCCGCTGATACAAACGACCTACGGCCTGGTCGCGACTTAGGCCACGACTTGGAGGTCGTAGGTCCCGGTTCTGGAGGTTTTGCGCGATCTCGGTCGTAATTCAGCGACCTGGGAAGTCCGCGATCGAAACTCTACGCTTGCTAAGGGAAGGGACGCGAGTTTAGAAACTCTACGCTTGCTAAGGGAAGGAGCGCCGCGATCGAAACTCTACGCTTGCTAAGGGAAGGGACGCGAGTTTAGAAACTCTACGCTTGCTAAGGGAAGGAGCGCTCGTTTTCAACAGCGTCGGCAGGTTAGCTACTCAGTGTCGGCAGGTTAGGGTTAGGGTTAGGGTTAGGGTTAGGGTTAGGGTTAGAGTTGGGGTTAGGGTTAAGGTTAGGGTTAGAGTTAGAGTTGGGGTTAGGGTTAAGGATAGGTTTTGGTGCACCTCGCGCGGTCCAAGTGACTACAATGGAGCGCTTCCTACCTCCGGTTCAGCCAATCACAAGCTTCAAAAGGTTGAATAGCGCTGCTGCTCTAGAATATTCTGCAAAAAGACCTTTTAAATACGACCGCGGACTTCCCAGGTCGCTGAACAACGGCCCGATCGCGCAACAACGGCCCGGGGACGACCGAGGTGGCGCAACCACGGCCGGGGGTCGCGAAACTAGACCGGCCGCGACCTAACAAGTATGTACCGCGAACTACGACCTCCAGAACCGGGACCTACGACCTCCAGGTCGTGGCCTAGGTCGCGACCAGGCCGTAGGTCGTTCGTATCAGCGGCTGTCTCTCCAATTAACTGCACCTGTGCTGTGTTGTTTCTGCAGCCTGGCCAGGAACTACTTTCTTGTAGCTGGGGACTACTTTCTTGCAGAGCAGACCTTATAGTGAATGATTAGTGAAATAGAACAGTTTTAATTGGTACATGTCTATGATTGTTTCCACCAGCCGAAGGCATGGGGGAGAGTATGTTTTCCCCTCCGTCCGTCCGTCCGTCCGTCCGTCCGTCCGTCCGTCCGTGCGTGCGTGCTAATCTCCGGCGCCGTTGGCCCGGTCGCTGCCAAACTATGCACACACACTCCCTGGATACCAATTCAGAACCTCTGCCCCACATTTTTCACATGGGCCTGTTCTAGCGCCACCAGGAGGCAGTTTTTTGCAAAACGAACTATTGCCAGTACTCCTACAGATTTTGTCCAAAAATCACGCAAATCGGTAGACAGTGTCTCTACAGTCATGTGATCGACATGGGTCTGCCCGATTCTCTATATTCCATCCTGATTGGCTAAAACTGGCTTCCAAAGTTAGCAGTATTGGTCAGTTTTGAATAAAATGCCTGAAATCATGAACGCAGTGTGCAATTTTGGTGAAATTTTGCATGCAACATTCCCAATAGGCAGAGGAATAAATGCCACTTAAATATTTTCAAATCAGCCTCATGGTGGCGTTATAACTGGCCAATTTGTGTTTTTACCTATAACTCCACTGATCAGTGTACAACTTTGTATGTGCACTCCCTAGAGGCCAAGGAAAAACCTTTGCCCTGCTTTTTTCATATCTGCCTTTTATAGCGCCACCAGGAGGCCGACTTATGTAAAACACATTTTTACCTATTATTCCTTGAGATTTTCTCTAAAAATCATGCAAATCACTACACAGTATCTCCTATAATCATGAGATCAAGACAGATCTGACCGATATTTCATGTTCCATCCTAATGCTAACACTGGCTTCCGAAGTTTGCAGGATTGGTCCATTTTGAACAAAATCACTTAAATCATGAACGCAGCTTGTGATTACAGAGACATTCTGCACGCACATTCCCACTAGGTCAAGGAACAAATGCTACTCTTTTTACATTGACCTGTTATAGCGCCACCAGCAGGTCAACGTTTTCCAAACACATTTTTGGAACAAAACACCTCAAGTCATGCATGCAGGGCCACATTGCCGTTAAAGGCCAAAGAAGACGTGGCACCCTTTTCACATTTAGTGCCACCAGGACCTACCTGACCTGGTGGAGACCTGTGCTCGGAAGAGCACTGCTTCTAGTTTTTCATGTTGCCATATTGTAACCATTTTAGAAAAGCAATAAGCCACGCGAGGCTTAAGGTTACCTGTATTTTACACCGGCTGAGAGGGTTGGAGACACTAGGCTGCGCCTTGTGTCTCCCTACGCCTCTCAGCTGGTGTAAAATACCAGGTAACCACTCGCCTCTTGTGGCTTATTGCTTTAGTACAGTATACTAAGGATCACCAAATGGAGACATTTTCTTATCTGGTCACCATTAAGCCTTATCGGTTACATAACTGCTAACCGTTAAGGAAATGTGTTATGAAATGCAGGGTTCCCGCGGGTCCTTAAAAAGTCTTAAATTGTCTTAAATAAAGAATCGTGAATTTAAGGTCTTAAAAAGTCTTACATTTGACCAAATCTGACCGTAGGTATTAAATTTGAAGATGATGTTTTTAAGGCTAATGGGACAATTAAGCCATAAACATTAGTACGTATTCATTTGATTCGTTTATTTGATTTATTAATATTAGACGATGAGAGACCGCTAACAGGTTGAAGCGAGCAGCAGTCAGTGGGAAGAGGAGCTTGCGTGTTGTTCTCGGCTCCGCCCGTTGTGTCAGTACTGTGGTGATGTATGTGGATGCGGAAGAGGGTAGTTTAGTTTTTTAACAAAACAAGCGCTCCTTTCCCTAGCCTACCGTCACATCAACTGAACTGCCCTCCCTGTTATGTAGCGTAGCGCTCTCACATGACACTGTGAATGAGCACAGATGAGAGCATACAAGTAAACACACTTGGCGTGTAGTGGAGTTGTGCTTGTGGGCTGTGGAGTGGACTTCTTAAAAAGTTTTAGATTAAGACAATTTGCGATGCGGCCGTGCGCGATTCTGCATTGATGCGGGGATGTGACATAATCGATGTTTGTTGATTTTCCTCAACCATGAGGAATTCGCTAGCCTAGCTACATGCTAAGGCTATATTGTCCCGTTCCTTCTTCTGCCTGTGAGACAGAATGAAGCTGACAGTCATAAAGTCATTAGTCAGCCCGTTTTCAAAGAGGAGAATCCACCAATCATCTGTGATTTACAACAGCTGTTGTACCGAGCGTTTTTACGTTCTACACGCTCATCAATACACCGCGTCTTCCCTCTCCTCTCCTGACTTAGTCCCGTTCACTCAGTAATATAATAATTTTACTCATTGACCAGGGTTGCCAACATTAGACAGTCAGAATTCAGGAGATTTTTGGGGGGGCATATGGAACTCTGATTTTGATCATTTTATTACACTTGCTGTACTTGCACTGGAAAAGGATGGGTACAATTTCAGCAATTAAAACGCCAGAAGTAGGTGTATAGAATTTGATTTTATAACTGAAGCAATGTAAGACCCATATGTATAGGCCTACTAATATTCACTACTTAAGTGGATATCTCACTATGATTACATGCACTGCCCACACCCTTAAGCAGGGGATCTGGGGGTCCGTTCTGGGGGAGGACTAGTGATCTCAGACTGTCTGAGATTAACATTGAGGGGTGGCATTCTCAGCTGTGATATATGCCTGTCTTCTAAGACAAGTCCCTAACTTGGCTATTTCGATCTGTATATCATAGGCTTTATTATATTTTTATTGTATATTAATATTTTATTTTATTTTGCTGCTTGTATGTATGAGTCAGTAAATACAGCATCTTGTAGTTGTAATTCACTGCAGAAGCTGGGTTTATGGTTTCAAAAGACAATATTGTGCATCTCCAATTCTGAATAATGGTGACAGGCCACGGTGGTCTGCTGACCCACCTGCTGTCCGAATACACACACGATCCCCAAGTTGTTGTTCTCCCTCCCAGCCGTTCGCCCTGGGTGTCTATCCAGCGTAAAGATAATCGGGGGTGAAATTATTTACTATTCTGTCCCTATCGTGACATAACTCGGACTGCGCTGAGTCGGCTCATGCGACCTTCGCAACGCTCGACATGGCTACTCGCTTGCTTTAGCTCGCTCGGCAGTGTCTCACGTGGATCAAGGTCGCCTGAGACGGCGCGCCTCCGTCATCTCCACCGCCATCGCGGTGAGCGTGAGGTAGGGCGAATGGCCCGGGAGGGCGATTTGGGTCTTAAATTACATTTGTTGAGGTCTTAAAAAGGTCTTAAAAAGTCTTAAATTTTACTTTTAAAATGGTGCAGGAACCCTGGAAATGTGCTATTTAAAAAAGGGAAAATACACCCGTTGTTTCCCATAATAAAGTTCTCTATTTACACATTAAAAACAAAGGCTTTCTATAAGAAATGTGTTTTTTACAACAGTAGGATAGACATAATCACATGTCTGTAATGTAATGCGGCTGCAACAGCAGCAGCACAAGCCCTAGAACAGATCAACTCCCAATGTGTAAATATGTTAATGTAACAGTAAAGTTACGGGGGCACAGTGGCGCAGTGGTTAGCGCTTCGCCTCACAGCTAGAAGGTCCTGCAGCAGGGGTCGACATTATAAATGGCCCGCTGGCCCGGATGTACTTTTTAGAGTGACAGGCCACCAGAACTCACCAGGGACTTGCCCGCTTGGGCCAGTGAATTTAATGCCTTGAAAATAAACTAGTTGATGAATACATGTAATGTTTGATGTTGGTTGTCATGGTGTCAGGGTTGACCAGCAGAGATCAGTGTCTCCTGTGCCCAGCTGTGTCTCCATGAAGATTGACCAGTCCAAGGGAGGCTATATTAACTTTAAAGATGGACACCACTCTACTGATCAGAGGTCAGTAAAACTGTCAGAAAACAACACATGGTTTAGAGAGTCAGTAAAGGCCACTTTGTCTTGATTAAATATTTTAATCGAGATGAATTGCATGATTTAGCATGATTAATCACAAATAAGTCATCAGCTTTTATCAGTTCTTAATGTAACTATCTTTCAAGTCTTTCGTGGCCCTATTAACTTGGTAGTGGAAAAATATGCTGGCTTTATGCAAACGTATGACAATCTTTTATTCAAAATCAATTAAAAACCCAAATAAATCATAATGGTATTGCATTAAATAGTCCCTCCAGGAATCCGCGATTCCGCGATCACGGAATTTATCGCGGAACTCGTGACCACCCGCGAATTTCTCGGCCATTCGCGGTCTTTTCTGACGGCCGCGGAATAACAGTCGCGAGTGGCAGCAGAGCGGCGGGATTAGTTATTACTACTATTACGGTCGGACTACACCAAACAATTTGCACATACGCTATTCTGTGTACAAAACGCACACGCCTACTTAAAAAATAGAACCGATCCTATTTTTAGGGAATGCGTATCCGTGGTTCGCGCTATCCGTACGCCTGGTGTAGCCGGCTGAATTGATATACATTGAATCTATCCAAAACGCACATACGCGCGCGCGCCCCGCATACGCACGCATACGCACTGACGCGCGCGAAACGGCTTGGTGTAGTCCGGCCGATATAAAGCGATTTGTACATGGTTTGGCCAGTTGCCACCTCATACAGAGCCTGGGGGAATAGCTTAGCTTCCCTTCTGCTACTGCTGCTAGCTGGATGGTCCGGTCCCACATTCGTTCCTGACAGACACTGTGTCCTGAACTATAGTTCCTCTCTATGCCTCTATGGTCCTGGCAATAACAATGCTAATGCAGAAGAGAATAAATAAATATTACACCCATACTAGGTAGTAGGTAGGCTATCCTCTAAAATGTGGTTACTATGGGCATGGATGACAATATAGTCTTTGCAACAGAAAGTAATTATTAAAAACAATATAGCAATTTAAAAAATAATAGATTTAATATTAGATTTTATTCTCAAAAATGATTATACGAACCACTAATTACAATTAATTGTAGCTATTTCATGAAGGGTCTTACTTGGTTGTTAGAACTATATATTTTTTAGCTTGATAACTGGTGATTTTACGTAATTTTTTAATGTCCACGGAATCAAGAAATGTTCTCCGCAGAATTCCGCAGAATCAGGATTGTTCTCCACGGAATCAAGACTTTTTCTCCGCGGATTCCTGCGGGGACTAATTAAACAGACTGCAGCTGATGGGTACAAGGCCATATATTAATTAATTTTATATTTTCAAAAAATAATCAAATAATGTGAAAATGTTTGATCTCCAAGCTCACAACTCGACACAGAGATGCATGAAGAGAAGTCATTATGACGATTATGCTAAATAAATGTGATCAGGTGATTATGTAATACTTTTGATATGCCTATGGAACTGTCCACGCACACACAATGTAATGTTTGATGTTGGTTGTCATGGTGTCAGGGTTGACCAGCAGAGAGCAGTGTCTCCTGTGCCCAGCTGTGTCTCCATGAAGAGTGACCGCTCTAAAGGCCTTCATCCTAACTTCAGTGATCAACCTGGACCTCCACACACACAGTATGTCAATCCTCCTCTACAATATACTGTATAACACTATAACATGACAAAGTGATCTCATGCTAAGTTACGTGTCGTCGCTGTCCAGCCCAAACAGCTAATTAAAAGAAAATGTATATATCTTTTATTTTTCTTCATAAATCCTTTCATAAATCCCTGTAAGTTCCATTCCCAAACTAGTTGTTTTTTATATTACATAACATTAGCGTGCAGTGAAAGGGACTCATGTGCTGTGTTCCATTTAGTGATGACGTCATCATGAAGCATGTCATCTCCATAGACTCCTATTCATTGCGCTGCAAGACACTGCTTTATCAACCAAAAAAGAGTTTCGGACAAAACATTCTGACTCCACTTAAGCTGGATGTTATTTAATTTGTTTCATCCCCCTTTTTACCCTCTCTGTTCTACTTATTCTCATGTCATTTTGGACAGTCATGGTGTCACATGTCATTTCCATGGGTTCTGTTCCCAGTCTGGTTCTGTACAAACATTATGGACACAAGACATTAACTATCAGTCTGGTTCTGTACACACATTATGGACACAAGACATTAACTATCAGTCTGGTTCTGTACAAACATTATGCACACAAGACATTAACTATCAGCATCCTTTATTGGAAACATTTCATCACATTTGCACTGAGCTTTTTCATGATACGGTACACACACAACACCACCAAAACAATGTTTTGCACGCATGCAAGCACACACGCACAAACGCATGCACACCCACACACGCACACGTGCACACACACACACACACACACACACACACACACACACACACACACACACACACACACACACACACACACACACAGCTAATATAGACGAGGAAATAGATTAGAATGTCTGTCGGTCCGTCCGTCCGTCCGTCCGTCCGTCCGTCCGTCCGTCCGTCCGTCCGTCCGTCCGTCCATACAACAGAGTACTTTTTATTACTGTTTCTATTGCTATTTGTCCACACAGTTTTATTCTCTCACAATACATACAAATAAAATGACTTTTTCTTTCACATGATACATTTTTAAACATTTGTATGATTCCAGAAGTCACAGAGCAGAGTCTCCAACACCCAGCTGTGTGTCTATGAAGAGTGACCGGTCTAAAGGAGAACCACCTAACTTCAGTGAACCTGGCCCTCCACACACACAGTATGTCAATCCTCCTATACAATATATAACACTATAACATGACAGTAATATCATGTTAAGTTACATTTGCAAATTACTATAAAACAAGACATGTTCATATTCAATCGTTAGCTATTAAGTTAGTGTTCAGTTTGTGAATGAAGTGGTACAAATAGGGTTGGGACCCGAAACCGGTTCTTTTTAGGAACCGGTTCCATGATAGCGGGTCCAGAACCGGGTCAATCATTTTTGCCGGTCCGATTCTCTTAACGGGTCTCATCAGCGCGCATTAGCTGTGTGCATGACGAGACGAATGTGTGTTTTCGTTGACGTAACGAAGACGAGACGAACATCTGGTCTATCGGACAACGTTAAATAAACATGCATGAAAAGCTGCTGCGATATATTATAGTAGTTGTTTCAATGGAGGAGTAGTGGCCAATCATATGGAATGTTCTAGGACGCATATAGCAACAGGCTCTGTGATTGGCTGGGATGTCGGCAGGAACACACGTGTTGTTTGTTGTTGTGGTCAGAAGTTGCACACATTACAGCTGGGAATGTTGCTAAGTTTCTATTTGCAAATGAAAGCTAATCATCTGATTGAGTAAAGACCCTGTATCTGCCTCGCGGCAGCAGCGTCAACATCAATTAATAGATTCGATCGTCAGAAAAGAAGACACGATATGGATCTATTTTACAATCCAGGAAATAATGCAGGCTTACTTACAGTACCACGGAGCACTGCTATTCCAATCCGATAAGCTGGCACAAGCCTTTTAACAAATCATAATCATTTGCTTTGCTGAGAAGAGAAGATAAGTTGATTTCCTTTCCCATTGACAACTGGACCCGCCGTGGTCACTTTCCTACTAAATCCCTCCTCAACGTTTTCTATAACACCTGGCGCTAAGCTTCAGGCTAATGTTGGCTTGTTTAAGCAAATGTAAATTAATTGGATTGTTTGTTGTAAAGCATGCAAACTTTTTTTTCCCGCTGGATGCGGAGAACGGTACGCGATAGCGAACGGTGCTATTCTCAAAGGCTACGTTAGTGACGTAGGGGTTGTTTGTTTCCTGTCAGCGGCCGCCGACGTCGCGTATGACTGTGACGTCACTTGTAAATCCTTGGAACTCAACAGTACCGTGTGTGTGTGTGTGTGTGTGTGTGTGTGTGTGTGTGTGTGTGTGTGTGTGTGTGTGACTACAGTACAGACAGCACAAGCAAGTGCAAGTGCCATGGATACCGTATATTATATTATTCCTGTGTGAACTGTGCATATAAATAGGATGGGGCAGGTGTAATATACACTTGTCATTAGCCTATACATTATGAATTCAATTGCACCTGTCAACTTTGATTCCAATGTCTAATACTTAATTTTTGTATTTAAAGACACATTTTTCTTTTTGACTAAAACTATTGACTAAAACTGGACTAAAACCTTTGTGTGGGTTCGTCGACTAAAACTTGACTAAAACCTTTCGAGTTCTAGTCGACTAAAACTAGACTAAAACTATCAAGGATATAAATGACTAAAGTCTGACTAAAACTAATAAGCATTTCGTCAAAAAGACAACAAAAAGACAAACAACACTGCTGTATAGAGGATAAGAGAACATCTACAAAATACAGGATTCCTTGTAAGACAGACAAGAGAACTGAAATGTAATAGTTTTTTTGTCATTTGATAGTTCTACTGTATTGAAAAGAGCATAAGAGAAAACAGTATCTACTACTAATATTAGAAAATATACTAACTACTGTTTGAACGCCCATTAGGCATATGTAAACAACTACTGTTAATAATGGATGTCAGAAAATATGAAAAAATATATATATTGGAACCGTTAAGAGAACCGTTAGGAACCGGAATCGTTAAGAGGGAATCGCTAAGGACTCGGAATCGTTAAAATCCTAACGAGTCCCAACCCTAGGTACAAATCACAACAATGTGTTCAGTGGTGAAGTGATTGTTATTTCTGCCAGACTGTAGGCCAAGTGTCTGTCTGTATGTCTGGGTGGATGGATGGGTGGCTAATATAGCAAGCTAACAGATTGACAAGAGCCAAATGTCCACTAGCTGCCTCAAGGCCAAGGAAGCACATCCCTGCATTATGTTTATGTTTTCATGGTGCCGCTAAACCAGCCCACTTTATATTTTGGCCTATAAAAAGGCTTTAACCATCGGTCAAAGCCTGAAACTGTAGCCAACCTGGCCTGGTGGAGATATGCTCCCAATGTATGAATGAATGGAACATTGTAAGCGCTTTGAGTTCGCAACTTGCTTAGAAAAGCGCTATAAAAATGCAATCCATTATTATTATTATTACTATTATTATTATTATAGGCCTACTACTTATTCTCATGTCATTTTGGACAGTCATGGAGTCACATGTCATTTCCATGGGTTCTGTTCCCAGTCTGGTTCTGTTCAAACATTATGGACACAAGACATTAACTATCAGCATCCTTTATTGAAAACATTTCATCCCATTTGCACTGAGCCTTTTCATATGTATTGATATGTATTGATAAGTTATTGTCTATATTCATAATAAGTTGTCTATTCATATCCACAGTGAGAGGAAGAGGAGTGGTTGTGTTGTGACAGAGCAGGCGTCCAAGGGATCCAGAACCACACCTGGACTGAAGACACCCAGTCACACCAGCAGTGGACACAGTAAGACTGGACACCATGTACATTAATTAACACAGTTAATAACTGAAATGTTTGAAATGACAGAAGTCATTGTCAGACTAAATGTCCACAATGTGTCATCAGTATCCATGTTTAAATAATGATGCTAAACATGTATCAACTCTGTATGAAAACCAGTGATCCGATGTTTCTTTAGTCTGTTTTTCTTAGTTTTATTAACCATTTAAACCCCTTAAGTTGTTTAGTGGAGACCCTCAGGGCTCTATACTAGTGTATTTTCTGTTTTCACTCAACATGAAATATCCTCGCTGAAAATAGCAGATCTAACAAGCTTATAGATCAGCTTGTACACTTGTAGATCTGCTATTTTCTGTCAAAGTTTTCCCCAGAATACGGAAGCTGTGGTTTAAGTGGTTAACTTAATAATTTGCATACACAGCAAGTTATAAATTCAACTGCATGTTTAAAATATCTTCATTGTCTTCTCATAGCAGGTGTCAGTCCGCAGGAGGTTCTAAAGGTTTATAAGGTCGGTTTGAACCGTCTTGATCGTGTGACATACGTCACTGAAGTGCCCTCCCTCAGCAGCATCTACACAGAGCTCTACATCTCAGCGGGAGAGAGTGAAGGAGTTAATACCCAACATGAGGTCTGGCAGCTTGAGACAGCTTCCAAGAAGAAGACCCTCCATGACCAACCAATCAAATGCTGTGACATCTTTAAGCCCCTCCTCCTTGGCAGAGACAAACCCATCAGAAGAGTTCTGACCAAGGGCATCGCTGGCATTGGAAAAACATTCTCTGTGCGTAAGTTCACTCTGGACTGGGCAAGGGGTTTGGAAAATCAAGATGTCATTCTCCTGGTTCCCTTCTCATTCCGGGAGCTGAACTTGGTCAGAAATGAGCAGCACAGTCTTCTCTCACTGATCCATCGTTTCCACCCAGAATTAAAGAAGGTCACAGCAGAGCAGCTCGCTGTCTGGAAGGTTGGCTTAATCTTTGATGGTCTGGATGAAAGCAGGTTTCCGCTGAAATTCGAGAACATTCGCATTGGTTCTCATGTCTTCCAAGAGAATGACATTGTTTCTGATGTCACAGTGACATCATCAGTAAACTTGCTGTTGACGAACCTCATCGAGGGGAATCTGCTCCCCTCAGCCCTCCTCTGGATAACTACCAGACCTGCAGCAGCCAATCAGATCCCTCCTGATTGTGTTGACATGGAGACAGAAGTACGAGGGTTCACAGATCCCCAGAAGGAGGACTTCTTCAGGAAGAGATTCAGTGATGAGAAGCTGGCCAGCAAAATCATCTCACACATGAAGACATCAAGGAGCCTCCACATTATGTGTCACATCCCAGTCTTCTGTTCGATCACAGCTACCGTTATGGAGGAAATGTTGAAGACAGACGAAACAGAACAGCTGCCCACGACCCAGACTGCAATGTACAGCCACTTCCTGTTGGTCCAGACAAAGCGAAAGAATCTGAAGTATGACGAGACACACGAGGCAAAGAATGAAGACAAGAAAAAGAAGGCAAACAAGATGCTCAAGGCCATGACTAAGATGTACAACCACTTCCCGTTTGTCCAGACAAAGGAGAAGAATTATGTTGAGCTCATGAAGAAGGACAGGGAGGTTCTTCTGAAGCTGGGCAGGCTGGCATTTGAACATCTGGAGAAAGGCAGTGTCATGTTCTACCAAGAAGACCTGGAAGAGTGTGGCCTTGAAGTGAAAGAAGCCTCGCTCTACTCAGGAGTTTGCACAGAGATCTTCAAAGAAGAGACTGTTCAATCTGACAGAAAGGTCTACAGCTTTGTTCATCTGAGCATCCAGGAGTTTATGGCTGCAGTCTACCTGTTCCACTGTTTCACACAGAGGAACATGAAGGTACTCAAGACATTCCTAGGAGAAGGAGAAGAAGAAAAAGAAAAAGGGGGAGGAAGGGGAGGAGGAGGAAAAAGGGGAGAAGGAGAGGACATTACTCTGGAAGACTTCCTGTACAGAGTCATGGAAAAATCCCAGGAGAGTAAAAATGGCCACCTGGACCTCTTTGTCCGCTTCCTTCATGGCCTCTTACTGGAGTCCAACCAGAGTCTGTTAGGAGGCCTACTGAGTCAAAAAAAGTGCAGTCCAAAGAGCATCCAGAGAGTCATTAACAACCTGAAGAAGATGACCACTGAAGATCACTCTCCTGAGAGAATGATCAACATCTTCCACTGTTTGATGGAAATGAATGACCACTCAGTACTTCAGGAGATCCAACAGTACCTGGAGTCAGGGGACAGTCTGACTCCATCCCAGTGTTCAGCTCTGGCTGCCATGCTGCTGATGTCAGAGGAGGTTCTGGATGAGTTGGACCTGGACAAATACAAAGCATCAGAGGAGGGGCGACGGAGACTGATCCCAGCTGTGAGGAACTGCAGAAAGGCTCGGTTAGTAATCATGTGAATAGAAATACCCTAGAGTCAATCTGACATTACAGTACACTATAATTAGAAACTAAGGTTGACACAAAAGTTAGAAACTAAGGTTGACACAAAGGCTCCAATAATACTGTCTGTGTAATAGGGACTGGTGGTATTTTGTGCAAAGTCCACAATAAAGCAGGGTAAAAACTAGAAAGATTCAATTCAAGGAAATTGCAAGTGTGGTTGCCGTGACACAAGTGACGAGTAATCAACTGGGAAATAAATTCCATCTTACTATTTATATTAGATACTGTGATGTCATTTATATTAGATACTGTGATGTCATTTATATTAGATACTGTGATGTCATTTATATGAAATACTCTGATGTCTGTGATGTCATTTATATTAGATACTGTGATGTCATTTATATTAGATACTGTGATGTCATTTATATTAGATACTGTGATGTCATTTATATTAGATATTGTGATGTCAAGTGAAGCACGACCAAAAGCTTCACTTTTTTGTTGTACAGCCTCCCAACCCAGATAACATCACTAAAAAGTTTACAAAACACAGGTTCACTTTGATGGGTAAAAAAAAACTCTCTGACCGAATATACAATAGTGTGTTGCTTATAGCAACCACACTAACTAAACTAAGAGTCTCCAATCCCTGCTGGTTGAACCCACCAGACCAGTGGTTTGAACCCACTGACACTGGTTGAACCCACCAGAGTAGTGGAATAAAAATCACACCCAATGTGAAGTGAGCGGTGGTCGTGCTTGCATAACGTCTTCAGACTAGGATTTAAGTCTAGGATGTACAGGCTATGCTACACACACATGTTTTGCTATGGCAAAACACTGAGGAAAAAGGCTACAGACATACGACATATGTCATCACTAGACAAACATGATGCTACGTACACACATTTTGCTACTGTAAAACGCTGAGGAAAAAGGTTACAGACACACACACAGCCACTCTATGGAGCGGTTTACCACCACTCAAACATCACACCCAGTGTGAAGTGAGCAGTGCCTTTCATGAGTTACAATGTCTGTCTTGATGGACACACACACAAAGCCAAATGTATCTATGGACAACTTATAAACAATGTATGTATGTCGGTGATCTGCCTCGAAGCCAGATCAAAGCCTGCAGCTGTGGCCCAGCTTGAGGAGACAGGGATGAGAAATAGAGACTGAATGCTGGTCTCTAGCAGCTTGTTTGTAAAGCTTTTACACAGTTTAGACAGTAAATATGCAATGTAGTTCAGTCTTCATTTCACACCTTTAACAGCTGGGTGAAAGCTTTGTTATCAAAATTGCTCTTCCTGTGTGGTGTTGTCTATTCCACACTCTGCTGTTAAATATATGTATAATTTGTTTTGATAATCTCTGATTTAATCTGCATTTACAGACTTGTTGGCTGTAACCTCAGAAAGACAGAGGTTGAAGTTGTGGCTTCAGCTCTCAGCTCTAATCCTTCCCATTTGAGAGAATTGGACCTCAGTGAAAACAACCTGAACGACTCAGGACTAGTGGAGCTGCTCTGTGAAGGACTGAAGAGTCTGCACTGTAGACTGGAGATTCTACGGTAACATACATTTACCCAATTTATTTTGATCACTTCTGTATTATTATGTACTGTATTGTGTGAATATAATATGAATGCTGTGGTGAGAATGTATTAATATGCTTGATATCATGATAACCCAAGCTTATGTGCCTGAGTAGACGTTAAAATTACCGCAAACATATTTGTTTGAAAGTGTAATAATATCCCTTTAACGCAAATGTATAGGCTACTTTGTCATACCACGGGATTCCACATCCAAAATAGCTGATACATGACAAGCTCACAACGCGTCGAGGACGCAACGATTGTGAGCTTGTAGATCGGCTATTTTTGACGTGTGACCCCAAGGGGGTCCCCATATTATTTTGTGGGGTCCCCAGATGATTAATTAATTCATTTAATGACTTTTGAAATTGTAAAATATTACGGAAGAGGAAAACATTGTGAAAATAGCCGATCTACAAGCTCACTGCAAAGTTCCAAGTGCTTGTCAGGTTTGGGGTTCCCAGTCAAATATGATTATCAAGCAATCAATCTGGTGTTTCATTCTTCATTCAGACTGGCTCACTGCAACTTGTCAGAGAGATGCTGTGAACTTCTGGTCTCAGCTGTAAGCTCTCATCCCTCCCTAAGAGAGCTGGACCTGGCTCACTGCAACTTGTCAGAGAGATGCTGTGAACTTCTGGTCTCAGCTGTAAGCTCTAATCCCTCCCTAAGAGAGCTGGACCTGAGCTCCAGCATGGTGAATGTTCCAGTCCTGGAGAACTGCAAGTGAGTAGACTTGAGCTGTGTCCATGTTAGTGCACTGAATGTGCACTGTTTCCCTCATGTGTATTTAGTATAGGGCTGTCAGTAGTTCACCTCCAAAATGTTTTTTTTATTTTTTTTTGCTATTGATTACTCACGCCATGGAGACAGCAATATTCTTTTTGCCACATTCCTAAGACAAAACATGTATGACAATAAATGTACCCCCATTGATTCTGGATGGGGAACCAAATACATTCGGGTCCCCATCCGGAATCAATGGAAGTAAATTTACTAAATTCAAATTGTCTTAGAAATGTGACACAACACAAAAATATATTATTGAACTCAAGTCTCCATGGCATGAGTAATCAATAGGAAAAAAGTCATTTTGGGGGTGAACTACTCTTTTAAGACGATAATAACGAGTCAACGCACATTCCTTTTAACTGCACTTTTTTGGGACGTGCGATTAATGTTTGAACCATGGTTCACTCCAGGTGCTGAGGTAAACGTGTTGTAGTTTGATGAAACATAACATGAGGTAAACGTGTTGTTGTAGTTTGATTAAACATAACATGCCACCGAAAAAAAATCATAGCTTATTATCTCCCAAGTAAAGCCTGTCCATAGTGTCTCCGACCACCAAACTTTTCGTCGGAAAGTTCCTACTTTCCGACGTGCAGCCAAAACGCGTCCATTGTTGCAACCTGCTCTGCAGCATACCATGCCAACTTATGTAGAAAAATAAAAACGCCTTTATAATGGATAGACCTGTGACTGCTGGTCTTTGAGTTGTTATTGTAAACATAACCATAACCGTAAACCTAACACTAAAACAATGGATAACAAAGCTTGACACTACATTTCCGATAGCTTTAAACATGGTTTAAAACCAGCCTAAACCTGCATCAAGCTCATTCGACACCCATTGATCAAATAGCTGACAGACAGGAGGGGGGCCATAAAGGCAGGGGTCACACCTCACCCCCGGGTCCCAGGTGAAAAAAACACTAAATGGCCCACAGAGACGTGGGTCAAACCAGAGCCCTGAACAAAATAAGATTTCACCAGCAACTAAGGCAGTTAAAAACAAACTAAATTCAAAACATAATTGTATGCGGTCAGAGGGAAACAAATCCCTGGGACAAAAGTAGAGATAAAAGGAGAGTGAAGTACAAAGTTATTTTCAGTCAGTTCTAACAAAAATATTTTAGGGGTCTCAACGTTTTCCTCACAACATAATCACTACAATATTGTCGCTGTCGGGCAGAAACCTCGCATCTCCCAAGTTTCAGATGTGTACGTCTTTTGGTAAAGCAAAGCCCTGCTTCATCAAACAAGACTGTCAAACAAAAACTAGTGAAAACAGCCGATCTACAAGCACACAACGCCTCGCATTGGCGTTGTGTGCTTGTAGATCTGCTGTTTTCACTAGTTTAGTATATTTTATAGATGATAAAAATGAACGGTTTTGGAAGGTTTCCACCCGACAACGACGATATGCTATAAATATAAGGTGCTGGGAGTGAAAATTATAATTTAGGGGTGCCTCGGATTACAAAAATATTTATGGGGTGCCCTGAGACAAAAAAGTTTGGGAACCCCTGCTCTAAAGGTTAAGGTGGAGTCTGAGGAGGAGATGAGATCCAAACTGGGCAGCAGTGAGTACTGTATGTCTGGATGGGCTGCAGGACCAAGTTAATGATAGGAGAAACACTGTAGTGTCAGCAAGTGGAGACGTTGTGTTAGACAGTGAGACATTGATGCATTGTTGTTCTACTTCCTACAGAGTGAAACATGGAGGAGAAGTTTGGCTTAATCCTCAACTCATTACCAGATGTGAGTATCTGTCTGTCTGTCTGTCTGTCTGTCTGTCTGTCTGTCTGTCTGTCTGTCTGTCTGTCTGTCTGTCTGTCTGTCTGTCTGTCTGTCTGTCTGTCTGTCTGTGTCAATATCACACATTAACATTTTATACACAGTTGTATGCTTGGTTGGCTCCTCCCCAGATGCTGTTCTGAAAACTCTCCAGGAGAGCTTCCAGGGAATTCAGGTTTCTCTGCTCTTGGCCTGGTCCTTAACACCAGCAAGACTACATTTAAACACACCACCAAATAACAGGCCAATAAAACATGTTTTCTAATAAGAATGCTCACATTTGACTGAGTTGACATGTTGATGCTGGAATCCAGGATGGCAGAGATTCCATTATATGGACCAGAGGGCTTGTAGATTGGCTATATTTCCAAAAACAACCGATCTAAAGCTCACCATGCATTGTGAGCTTTTAGATCATCTATATTTGAAAATTAGACAAAGGTCGCAGATCTACAAGCTTAAAATGTGTAACATCCTGATGGGTTCTGAATTTGTAAAGTATGTTTGAAATGTACAAAAACAGATAATTTACAAGTAGGGTTGCCACACGTCCCATAAAATATGGATTCGTCCCTTATTTGAGAATTAAATGTTCATATGAAATCAATACGGAATGTGGTTTTGTCTGTATTTTCCCAAATGCCCCATAAAGGACTGTCACACAAACCTCGAAAATGTTCTGGTGGGGGAGGGGGTCCCCAGATGATTAACTTAATGTGGAACATTGTTTTCTAAACAGTAAACAAACCAACATACAGTATACGTGTATACAGTTAAAATTATTGATTGATTATTTTGGGGGGTCCCCAGTTTAATAATTATTATGTTTGGGGGTCCCAAGTGTGTATTTTCCACATTGATGTCATTTCACATAAACTTCATGTAAACATATTTTCTCTTAGAATGTCACTTCTCAACCTGGAGGCTTTAAGACATCTTACTGTGTTGTCATCAGACACAGACCTGGTTGTGAGCTTGTAGATCTTACTGTGTTGTCATCAGACACAGACCTGGTTGTGAGCTTGTAGATCTTACTGTGTTGTCATCAGACACAGACCTGGTTGTGAGCTTGTAGATCTTACTGTGTTGTCATCAGACACAGACCTGGTTGTGAGCTTGTAGATCAGTTATTTTCACTATTTTAAATGTTTAGAGTTTCAACCTGACAGCGACGGTGCATTTTAATTATTTAGAGTGAAAACAAACAAACAGGTTGTGAGCTTGTTGATCTGCAATATAAAAAAAGATCGACGTGTGTGTGTGTGTGTGTGTGTGTGTGTGTGTGTGTGTGTGTGTGTGTGTGTGTGTGTGTGACAGCAACTTTTAATTTAGTTTTAGTCATACTGGTTTGAATAAAACTCCATTTAGTTTTAGTCACATTTTTTTTAGTCATCTGAAATATTTTTGTTTTGGTCTAGTTTTAGTAGACTAAATATCATATGATTTATTTGACTAAATATTCATTTGATTTAGTCGACTCAAATGTATTTTGATGGACCTTGATGATATCATAATGGATGATTTTACGCTTGGCTGCATGCTGAAAATAGCAGATCTACAAGCTCACAACGTACCACAGCGTGACACGTTGTGAGCTTGTAGATCTGCCATTTTCAGCAATTTATTTTATTTCTACTGCATCTCTTCTCCACTAGTCCCTCCCTAACATTTTAGTCTAGTTTTTATTTGTTGACTAGATTGTCAATATATTTATAAAAAAATAAATTGTTTTAATTTTAGTCAGTTTTATTTTATTTTAGTTTAGATTTTATTTAGTTTTCGTCAGTGAAAAAAAAACGTGAGTCGACGAACATTTAGTCATAGTTTGTTATTAATCCACGCAATCCCATACAGGATGGCGTTACGCTATCCATTTCAATAGGTTTTAGAAGTCTAAATAACAATAGACATCTTTAACTCTTTTACTGCCACAGAATTGAACAAAAAGCTCCATCCACTGCCAGCTAAATTGAGAATTGTCGCTCATCTTTGAAGGCCTACTGGAGAAATTTGGTTTCGACTATAAAGACAACAATTATATGGCAACGTAGAATAGAATGTCTACTTTGCAACAGAAAAAGATTTCGAGCTTTTATCTTGTTCTGTTCATTAGCTAGAAGCTGCAGAATGTGGCCTAAAAACAGCTCTTTGAGAACATAAAGCTGAGAAAAATGCATTTTTGTGAAGAATACATTTTCAGGCAGAAATCTCTCTTTAGCCTTTTATTGTTGGCTTCAGTAACATCACACCTATGATCAGTGGTTGTTTACAAACAAATTCAAAAAAATAAAAACAAGAAAAAGTGTCTTTTTACACACTTTTAGTGTGTAAGAGAAGTAAGAGCAGTAGTAAGAGCAGTGCAGAACATTGACACAGTGACATGAGCTTCAGCCTGAATCCTGCTTCAGCTTTCAGGGTTCTCTTTATCTCACTGTGACACTACATGTCTACAGAGTGTATATGTGTGTGTGCGTGCGTGCGTGCGTGCGTGCGTGCGTGCGTGCGTGCGTGCGTGTGTGTCATTCAGCCTGCACAGGGCCTGGGGCTCCATTCTGTTTCACTCCAGCCAGGCTCCTCCGGAAGGGCTCCACCGGGTCTGCTGAACTCGTACACGAGCCCATGGTCGATCTGTAAATTATACAAATACATAATTACTATAAAATACATGAAAAATAGTACACCTTCAAGCTCACAACGCGTCACAGCAGAATGCGTGACGCCCTCTCTCTCACACACACACACACACACACACACACACACACACACACACACATCCTTGTGTGACTCATACACGAGCCCATGGTCGATCTGTAAATTATACAAATACATAATTACTATAAAATACATGAAAAATAGTACACCTTCAAGCTCACAACGCGTCACAGCAGAATGCGTGGAGGTTGGGGGCCTACTATTTTCATCAAAAGGCCGTTTTAGAAATGTCAACCCCTGCCTCTCTAACATTCTATGCACTTCCTGCTTACCACACAAATATATATATATATATATATATATATATATATAGTAATTATGTAAAAACAGCATTCATGGTCTGGAGAGGGCACTTTTTACAGATGGATAAAAGGGCAGGGGCTCAAGCCCCCTTTGATGTCTATGTGAGCATGTGCATGGTGCTAAGTCTGATTTACAGAAAAAAGTTTGTTTTTTCTTTACCTATCCTTGTCCTTGGACGACCACGATGTGGAAATGAAGAAGTAGGCTCATCATCATCGTCGACTCATCATCTAAAATCATAGCCAGGAAAATATCAAATAGTTTATATCTAAACAAATCAATTTACAATTTTGACATTTAGCAAATGACTTACAATAAGTTCATATATAACATAAAATGCAGTTATAGTAAATAGTTACCATGCATTTACTGTCACAGTGAAATTCCCTTTATACCCTGTATACCTATATAAAATGTCACAATGCAACATAGCTCTGTTTACACAAAGCTGTACTCCCTCCAACTGTATATATGTTCCCCATTTTCAACAGTTTTTATTTGTAACACTTGCTTTGGCAATGTAAACGTATGTTTTCTCATGCCAATAAAGCTCCTTTGAATTGAACTGAAAAGCTACATCATCAGCTACTGATGATGATGATGATGATGACGATAAAAAGAAACCTCTCCCTCTCTCTCACACACACACGCATCGTACGCACGCACACACAAACTAAGCCAATAAATCCTAAATTCCCATCAAATAATCTTAGTAGGCTGTGCAGTGCACGTACACTACACGCGGTACGTGCACGCGCGTGATAGGAACTCCACGTGTGTCCTGAGTAGCGACAAAAACAAACAAAGCACGTGGATCCTAACTGCTTGGATCAAGTTACTGATCCGGTCCGGATACGGAAACATTTCTTGCATGTATGTGTACGTGTAAATAGCCGGATGCAGTAGGCGGGCTCTAGACCGGATCCCAATGTCGGAGTGGCAACACGTCGCAATGGAAAACCGTTACCCACTGACCATCCCCCCATCCCAGGCTTCCAGTTCCACACGGATGCTCTGTTATCACACAGTATACAACTATATACAGTATACAACTATACAATACATACATGCACTGGATTGGAAGTCTTACTTTGGACAGTAGAATCGTGGCCTCTGTTCTCCGAGGGGTCTCTACGCGGAAGCCATTCTTCATTGGCCAAATCGCCCAGTTTGTCCGTCTTTTCGCGGCGGTACATGGGTCTCTGCTGCTGCGGCGATGTGAGCCCCCGGGCGGGGGGATCCATCCTACACGGGGGTCGAGCTCCGTCGGGATCGGTTTCCACAATATCACGAGGCTCTTGATCCATTTTTGGACCCCGGTTCTTCGCGACTGGCACCATCTTAGTCTGGGATCGCTTCCAATTTCGGGCTTTTGATCCGGTCGGGAGCGGATGACGTCCTACGTTCTTCAATCTTTTTATCTTCAATAACAATGGCTACAGTGATCTTTTTCTCTTCTTCATCATCATTATCATCATCATCATCGTCATCATCACGACCACCACCACCATGGGCGCTGGTCCTGGGTCACCAACACGGGTAGGTTGTGTAATCCTAATTCTAACAAAGTTTATTTCTATCGGTCAGGGGGGGTTGGGTCGCACTTCGGCGGAATGATACCAGCAAGTTGAGGCTGAGTTGTCCTAATACATCTCAATATTCTAGTACTGCTAAATACTACTACCTACTACAATTACTATACTACTAATACTATAAAACAACTGATTTCCGACAAAATGATCGCTTTTACCAACGTTTCTCTCTCTCTTTCTCTACTAACAGCCCGATGCATAAAACAATATAGTCCCTCAATGCTGCTAGCAGCTAGCAGTGGCGTCAGTTCAGAACAAGCTAAGGTATGGCAACATGACTGGTGTCTGGTGAAGACACCAGTCATGTTGCCATACCTTAGCAACAGGCACGATGAAAAGTACATTTTTATTATTTCCCCCTGTCAAGGTATGGCAGCTGCATACCCCTGCCATACCCAATTGACGCCCCTGGCAGCTAGTCGCTCTGGGCAGGCGGAGCCAGGACAGTCTGTTTACTTTTTTTTTTATGAAAGGTTTCCGGCTGTCCTCAAAATGACACAGACGACCAATTATGCATTCAAAAGTTGCGCAAGGACGACTTTTATCATAATCCATAAAAAACATCAAACGAACGAACGGGCGTATTGGCACAGACGTCCCTGGAGGATTGGGGCGAACAGGAACGTTCAAAGCAGTATAAGAGTTAAGTGTATATTTGCAATGACTCGCTCTGAAATCTAACTACATCCATCTCAGTCCCTTCTAATTTCAACATCAGAAACCTCTGCCTATGACCCAATGCATTGGTCCTCCTCTGTAACCTGAGATTAACTGTAGCTCGCTGCTGGATCTGACTGTTGGTTGTATTATCAGAGTAGTTATTTTGAATCTAGGATAATTAGATCCAAGGAGGTGTTTTTGAATATTAACTAAACATTCGAATCAATATCCCAACAAGTTAGGCCACACTTAGATTATAGGTTCAACACACCCTATTTAAGCAGATCTCTATGGTTATACATTTCATAATGATGCTTATAAAAATCAGATTTTGAATGATATATTTTGCAGGTAAATTTATTAAAGAAATAAAAGCTTTTACAGAAATAGAAAAAGGCAAAAGCATTCAAAGTACATTTCAATGTTCCCAATTTAGTCTAAATCATCGTTTCCATTTTTACACTATAATGATAATAATCATCATAGTAAGAAAGCAGAATAAATTCTTATTACCCTTTCAAAGGTTAGAGATGCACCAACCGGTTGATCATTTCCATTCCATACTTTCTTTTACAGAATTAAAATTGTTAATCCTGGGGGCTCTCTCTCTGTCAGATTGGTGCAAGAGGTCTTTTGGCATGCAACCTCTCGCTGGGGTAGAGAGCCCAATGTTCCTTCTGAAGGGGACAGTATACTGTATATACACCTCTGCCAGACTTTGTCTGGATTCACTTCCTGTGTGCCCCAAGTCGCTTCTGCATTTGTTGTTTTCCATTTCAACCAAATTCCCCCCATGTGTGTCGCTACATAACAGGATGCAAGTCTGTGGTAATCCGTCTGTAAAATTTTCGTCACATTTAGCCTCATTTAGCCTTCAACAACCCACAAATAATATTTTGCATCCAGCATTTAAGCAGTACAAAGATGCTTATCTTCGGCTTGATCTAAAATTAAGGGAAAACAGGGTTGAAACGCTGATTTAAAAGCCCAGTCTTTTAGACAAGTTTTAGTCAACAAAATCAACACTAGAAGAAAGGTTACTAATACGCGTGTGAGTGTGTGTGTGTGTGTGTGTGTGTGTGTGTGTGTGTGTGTGTGTGTGTGTGTGTGTGTGTGTGTGTGTGTGTGTGTGCGCGTACGTACGTGCATGTGTGAAAAATGGCAGATTAACAAGGTTGTGGTGCCGTGCTGCAAGCTTGTAGATCTGCTATTTTTGAAAAATCATGAACATTTGTGCAGGTCTTAATATTTTTGACCCGATTCCATTCCAAACCGTTCTTCTAGATTAGTGGTCCTCGAACCTTTTCATGTCACGGACCCCCAAAATTACATCGAATTGGTCGCGGACCCCCATCTCAAAATGTGTTGTTCCAGGGACCCCGGAAGCAAAGTTGGCTTTGAAAAATACACCATTCAAAGGTTTGCACAAATGTTCATGCTTTTAAAAAAAATAGCAGATCTACAAGCTCACAGCACGTTATTTGGTCACTGGGTGCCAGAGTGGTGGGCGGCGACCTCCACCCATCCGGGGTTCCCACAGGGGTCCTTGGGGGCTTAATTACCAGGTGGTCCCCAGTAAACTAGTTCACACAACATTTTATGTATTAATGCATATTGCTCTCTGTTGGCTATTCAAAAATACAGATCTACAAGCTCATAGGGCATAATTTGGTCATTTGGTGCCAGATTAGTTGGCGGGGATCCCCCCCTGGTCCGCGGACCCCCAGGGGTCACGGATTGTGCACCAGGGGGTCTACTACTTTGTGCCACATTTTATACTTTGAGCATTTTGTTCTCTATTGGCTATTCTAAAAATAGCAGATCTACAACCTCATAGGTTGTCATTTGGTCGTTTGGTGCCAGACTAGTGGGCGGCCACTTCCACCTGTCCGGGGACCCCACAGGGGTCCTTGGGGGCTTACCAGGGGGTCCCCAGTAAACTAGTTCACGCCACATTTTATGCACTTTATCCATGTTGCTCTGTATTGGCTATTTAAAAATAGCAGATCTACAAGCACATCATTTGGACACTGGGTGTCACACTAGGGTGCGAGGACCCCCATCCGTCCGCTTCACCCACAGGGGTCAAAATAGCAGACGTACAACCTCAGGGCGTGCTGCGAGTTTGTAGATCTGCTCTTTTTGAAAAAACCTGAAAAGGTGTGAATATTTCACCCCATTCTATAAATATCTTCCAAATCAGTGCTTCTCAAACTTTTTCATGTCAAGGACCCCCAAAATGACACACGTTTGGCCGCGGACCCCCACCTCAAAATATCTTGTTCCAGTCACAAATGTTCGCTTTTAAAAAAAAATATTCAAAGGAAAAAATACATAAAAATAAGAAATAGCAGACCTACAAGCTCGCAGCGCGGCACTCGGTGCCGCGCTGTGAGCTTGTAGATCTGCTATTTTTCAATAGTTAAAGCATAAAATAATTAATAAAGTAGTTCCATGTCTTATTTCAAGTGTGTGTGTGTGTGTGTGTGTGTGTGTGTGTGTGTGTGTGTGTGTGTGTGTGTGTGTGTGTGTGTGTGTGTGTGTGTGTGTTGTGTGTGTTGTGTGTGTGTGTGTGTGTGTGTGTGTGTGTGTTGTGTGTCAGTCAGTGAATGATGTATTTAATGTTTACTGTGTGTTTCTCATCAGATTTCCATCGTCTCACTCTGGACACAAACACAGCACACAGACTCCTCTCAGTGTCTGACAACAACAGGAAGGTGACACGTGGTGAGGGACAGGATCAATCATATCCTGAACATTCTGACAGGTTTGATTTCTGGCCTCAGGTTCTGTGTACAGAGGGTCTGACTGGACGCTGTTACTGGGAGGTAGAGTGCAGTGGAGATGTTAGGATAGCAGTGACTTATAGAGGGATCAGCAGGAAAGGAGGTGGTGGTGACTGTAGCCTTGGACACAATAACATGTCCTGGAGTCTGGAGTGTGATGGTCACAGTGGTAACAGTTACAGTGTCAGACACAATAATAAGCAGACTGTCCTCCCTGTCAGGGCCTCTAGGGGGGGCTCCAACAGAGTAGCAGTGTTTGTGGACTGTCCTGCTGGTACTCTGTCCTTCTACACAGTGTCATCTGACTCACTAGCACACCTGTACACCGTCCAAACCACATTGTTCGGCTACTAATAACCCCTGTAGTTAAAAGAGCCGGTAGGCTAAGCATGGGAGATTAAAAGACTTGTATGACTCGCACCTTAAATCACTCACATCCACAAATCGTTTATATGTTTAAAATGCTTTACTTAGATTCGAGTTTTCAGTTACACCAATTATTACAATTATGCGATTAAAATAACGTAATAAATATGTGTATGAAATAAATAAGCAGTGAGCAAAATACAACAATAAAAGTGATTTCTTGCTATGAAAGTGCTCTAGTGCGGTCAACAAAAGTTTTCCCTCCCAGCTCACCCTACCTCCAAGGACACCACCAGCCTTGAAGGTGAGCATGGGAGCTCTGCCTTTTGTTAACTCTGTGAAACTGAGGCCACCTACAGAGACACGCCCACAAATGAGGTGCCAATGGGTGCCTCCACCAGATAGCCAGTCAATCAATTAAACGAGTGCCAAAATACCACTTAACCCAGTTTGGCTCCTACATTCCGGCCCCTAATTAAGCCTGTGCGTTAATTACACAATTATTACTAAATAGGAGACAGACTTTAACCTTAGCACCATTATTATTCAATAATTCAAGAAAATAGAAATTCAATGCAAATTCATTCAAATGCATAATTTCATATCAATAGAAACTTCATCTTCGTATTCTCCTCTCCGTCTGCAAAAAATGGAAAATAGAGAGAGAGCCCGAGAGCTCTAAGAGTGAACAAAGGATTCAGAGCACGAACGCTCCAATTAAGAGTTCATGGCCCCTCTGCTTCCTGAAGAAGGCACACTTTAGTAATGGGCCTGTCCAAGCAGCTGGTCTTCGTCTTAATGCGAATTTGTCGCACCAGCCCCTTCTTATCTGGAATTGCCTTCACAACTCTTCCTGTCAACCACGTGTTACGAGGTACGGTTTCATCCACCACAATGACCAGATCTCCAGGAACAAAGTTCCGCTCAATGTTCTGCCACTTGTGGCGCTCCTGCAGCTGCGGGAGGTACTCCTTCACCCAGCGCTTCCAAAACAAGTCAGACATATACTGTATCTGTCTCCAACGACGACGAACATAGATGTCTTGCTTGTCAAACACTCCTGGTGGTAACGAGGGCTTAGACTTGAGAAGCAGAAGATGGTTTGGCGTCAATGCTTCTAAGTCGTTGGGATCGGTGGAAGCTTTAGTTATTGGGCGGCTGTTCACAATAGCTTCAGCCTCACAAAGAACTGTATGCAGGCCTTCGTCGTCAAGATTCTGGGTCCGCAGGATGGAATTCAACACCTTACGTACAGATCTTATCAAACGCTCCCACACTCCACCATGGTGTGACCCATAGGGAGGATTGAAAACCCACTTGATTCCCTTCTGCAGGAGCATGCCGCCAATTTGAGCCTGGTTCCATCTTCCAATTGACTCCCTGAGCTCACGTTCAGCCCCGACAAAGTTCGTCCCATTGTCCGAACGCAACTCCAACACCTGACCACGCCTTGCCACGAAGCGTCTGAGAGCATTGATAAAGGAATCAGTGTCAAGAGATGCTGCTACCTCAAGATGCACAGCTCTTACGGCCAGACAGGTGAAGATGACCCCGTACCTTTTTACTGTACATCTTCCTCGCCGAACCTCAAAAGGTCCAAAGCAGTCCACTCCAGTTCGAGTAAATGGAGGCTCGTCAGGGGAAACCCTGTCAAGAGGGAGATCTGCCATACGTTGGCGTCCCGGTACTGCATGCAGTCTTCGGCAGATGACACACTTAGACAGAGTCCTTCTAATAGCAACACTTGCTCCTGGGATCCAGTATCTCTGACGGAGATTCGACAGCATGTGGTTTCGGCCACCATGCCCTGTCACTTGATGAATGTGACGCAGAAGAAGGTCAGAAACGTGAAAGTCCTTGGCCAAGATAGCAGGATGTCTTGCCTCCTCTGGCATGGCTGCTCTACCAAGCCTACCCCCAACTCTTAGAATGCCACCTTCAAGAATGGGGTTGAGCCTGTAGAGATGGCTAGTCTTCTTCACACCTTCCCCTTTCTGCAAGGCACTTATCTCGTCAGAGAACCTCTTCCCTTGACAAAAGGAAACAATTGCAGCTTCTGCCTTGGCAAGCTCTTCAACTGAAAGAGGACCTTTCACCACCACCTGAGCTCTGACAGTCTGCATCTCCTCACGTAACTTCTCTTCCTCCAGACCAGACTGGACAAGATGCCTTCTCTTCTGAGCCAGATCCAGCAACAGCCTCTTGAACCTGAAAAGCCAACCAACCATCTTTCTCAGGCGGAACCAAGACGAGAAGTGACTAATGAACTGCGTGACCAAGTCTGCCCGCTCGTCGGCTTGAATCGCATTGACAGACACAACGGCCTTGACCTCAGGATCTTCTGGAGATACCCTTCCAGAGAGATCAGGTTGTGCTGGCCACTCGGTTTCAGGCTCAACAAGGAACTTGGGTCCTGTCACCCAAGCATCAGACCTCAAGAAGGATTCCACTCTGGCACCTCTGGAAGCCAGGTCTGCTGGATTACGTGACGTGTCAACGTATCTCCACTGAGAAGGACTGGACAACGTGAGTATTTCAGAGACACGATTTGCCACAAATGTCTTGAACCTCGATGTTTCGTTCCGGATGTATTTAAGTACGGAGGTACTATCCGTCCAGAAGACTGATTCCAGCAGTGGCATTTGCAACTCTCTTTTCCAGAGCTTATCCATCCTGCTTGCCACCACTGCGGCTGTCAACTCCATGCGAGGAATTGTGACAGATTTCAATGGAGCCACTCGTGCCTTACCCATTACAAAGGAACAGTGGGTTTGTTCGTGGATGTCATTCAGTAACAGGTAAGTGACTGTGCCGTACCCATCCTCGCTGGCATCCGCAAAGTGATGCAATCGAGCGGAAGTGACTTCTCCAAACTTGGGAGGCTTCAAGCACCTGCTGATCCGAAACTCTTCAATCAGATGAAGCTCCTCCAGCCAGCCTGCCCACTCCTGGGCAGTACTTACCGGCAAAGCATCATCCCAGCCCAGCTGATTTCTGCACAGGCTTTGAAGTAGCTTCTTGGCGCTCAGCACCACAGGCGCAAGGAATCCCAAGGGATCGTAGATGGAGCTGACGGTGGATAAGATTCCTCTCCTTGTCAGAGGTTTGTCCTTCAGTGTGATCTTGAACTTGAAGGCATCCGACTGGACGCACCACTGTACGCCCAGAGCCCTTTCCACAGGCAAAGTATCATTGTCCAAGTCAAGATCCTTGACATCCACCGCTCTTTCCTGGTGAGGTATGGCAGCAAGCACAGCGCGTCTGTTGCTAATCCACTTGTTTAGCTGGAAGCCTCCTTTAGCACACAGAGCCCTTAGTTGGCGATATAGTGATACCGCCTCCTCTTCAGTGCCAACTGATACAAGGCAATCATCCACATAGAAATGATGCAGAACAGTGTTCACAACCTCTGGGCCGAACTGGTCCCGGTTATCCTCTGCACATTTTCTTAAGGCAAAGTTTGCACAACTTGGGGAAGACGTTGCCCCAAACAGATGTGCCAACATCCTATGCTCCACCAAATCCTGACCGTGGTCCCCATTTGGCCACCAAAGGAACCTCAAGAGGTCAGAGTCCGATCTTGGTACTTTGACCTGATGGAACATAGCTGCGATGTCAGCCATAAGAACAACAGGCTCTTTTCGGAACCTGCTCATGACCCCAACCAGTGAGCTCGTAAGATCTGGGCCTTGAAGTAGTTGAGCATTCAAAGATGTTCCTTGGAAAGTAGCCGCGCAATCAAACACGACTCTCAACTTTTTCTTCTGCGGGTGGTACACACCATGATGCGGTATATACCACACCTTGCCATCGGAACGACCCAGATCCTCTGTAGGCACCTGCTCAGCATAACCGCTGGAGATGACCTCACTCATAAAGTTAGTGTAGTCCTTATGAAACGAACGGTCCTTGTTGAATCTCCTTTTGAGAGCCAAGGTACGCTGTTCAGCAACCTTCCTGTTGTTCGGCATCCTGACACTCCCTTGTCTCAAAGGTAGGCCAATGTGGTAATGACCATCAACCAACTGTACAGAACTGTTGACAGACTCCATGAAGTTGAGGTCTTCCCTAGACAATCCAAACTGTTCATCCTGAACACATTCAGGGAAGTCTGCCTTCGTCTGTTGCTCCCACAGCTGGTCAAGAGTTGCAACTGAAATCCTATTGACGGTGACATCGTGACTCGGGCAAGCTGTGTCAGTAATGCATTCACCTCTGAGAGGACCATTGACGGTCCAGCCCAACATGGTTCGAATTGCATAAGGACCGTCATCCACGCTTCTGACCACCTCCCACGGCTCCAAAGCCTTGGGAACGTTGGTTCCAATAAGGAGATCCACCCCTGAATCGATCGCCGTTATCCTGATCCCAGCCAGCACGCCCACATGGGTCCCGCATGGGTACGAGTTGGGCTACTTGGGTACCACGTGGGCATGGGCTTGATGTGGGCAAATTACATGGGTCCCACGTGGGATACATGTGGGATACCTGGGCATGGGTTGGAAGTGGGCTTTCCCACATGGTTCCCACATGGGCTACACGTGGGCTAACTGGGCATGGGATTGAAGTGGGCTGGCCCAAGTGGTTCCCACGTGGGCTACATGTGGGATAACTGGGCATGGGATGGAGGTGGGCTGGCCCAAGTGGTTCCCACATGGGCTACATGTGGGCTAACTGGGCATGGGATGGAAGTGGGTTGGCCCACGTGGTTCCCGCGTGGGATACATGTGGGCTAACTGGGCATGGGATGGACGTGGGCTGGCCCACGTGGTTCCCGCATGGGCTACATGTGGGCTAAGTGGGCATGGGATGGAAGTGGGCTGGCCCAGGTGGTTCCCGCGTGGGCTACATGTGAGCTAACTGGGCATGGGATGGAAGTGGGTTGGCCCACGTGGTTCTCGCATGGTCTACATGTGGGCTAACTGGGCATGGGTTGGAAGTGGGCTTGCCCACGTGCTTCCCGCATGGTCTACATGTGGGCTAACTGGGCATGGGATGGACGTGGGCTGGCCCACGTGGTTCCCGCATGTGCTGCATGTGGGCTAACTGGGCATGGGATGGAAGTGGGCTGGCCCACATGGTTCCCGCATGGTCTACATGTGGGCTAACTGGGCATGGGTTGGAAGTGGGCTGGACCACGTGGTTCCCGCATGGGCTGCAGTGGGCTAACTGGGCATGGGATGGAAGTGGGCTGGCCCACGTGGTTCCCGCATGGGTTACATGTGGGCTAACTGGGCATGGGATGGAAGTGGGCTGGCCCACGTGGTTCCCGCATGGTCTACATGTGGGCTAACTGGGCATGGGATGGAAGTGGGCAAGCCGACATGGTTCCCGCATGGGCTGCATGTGGGCTAACTGGGCATGGGATGGAAGTGGGCAAGCCCATGTGGTTCCCGCATGGGCTACATGTGGGCTAACTGGGCATGGGATGGAAGTGGGCAAGCCCACGTGGTTCCCGCATGGGCTACATGTGGGCTAACTGGGCATGGGATGGAAGTGGGCTTGCCCACGTGGTTCACGCATGGGCTACATGTGGGATAACTGGGCATGGGATGGAAGTGAGAGTATGTTTTAGCCCCTGTCCGTCCGTCCGTGCGTGTGTGCGTCCATGTGCACGCACGCACGCACACACGTGCGTGCATGCGTGCGTCCGTCCGCCCGTCCGTCCGTCTTCTAGCTAATCTCCGGTGCCGTTGGCTTTTTCTCTGCCAAACTTTGCACACACACACTCCCTGGATCCCAATTCAGAACCTTTGCCCCACAATTTTTCACTTGGCCCTGTTCTAGCGCCACCATGAGGTAGATGTTTGCAAAATCCATTTATGTAAACTACCCATAGAGATGTTGCCCACAAATCATGCACATCGGTAGACAGTATGAGTAAGAGTCTTTCATTTTCTTTGTTGTCAACTAAATCTCAAGAGAATATGAACTTTATCAAATGACACAATGCATGTGTCATGTGTGTGTGTGTGTGTGTGTGTGTGTGTGTGTGTGTGTGTGTGTGTGTGTGTGTGTGTGTGTGTGTGTGTGTGTGTTGTCTAAACTTGAATGCAAATATATGGCATTTAAATATAAATACGACTTGACGATGCTCACTTCCTAACTGTGAAGTGGCAAACCGGTTTTGGGGGTACAATAGCCGTCTAACCTCTCCCATTTGAAAAGATATGCTAAGGACCCCAGTAAATGAAGACTGCACTGATTCTCAACCATTTTAATTCAAGTTTGACACGTTTGATATGTCTGAGTCTGAGACCCCGTCAGACTCAACTCAAACTTCAACACGTTTTGAGCTTGTAGATCTGCTATTTTCGCTATTTATTATTAACCTTTTGAGGCACAGTGTCCTCTGGACTAGTACATTTCACATTCACCAGCCACAAAAAGTCACTTGTTCATTTGCCATTTCACAGTCTTTTTTTATTTTATTACCTTTTTTCACTAAAAAAAACTAAGCCCTGATTACTAAAACTATGACTAAGTGTACTGACAACTAAAACTTGACTAAATAAAGACAGGATTACTCCAACAATGTGTTGTGTGTGTGTGCGCAAAGTGAGGCGTTGTGAGCTTGTAGATAATCTATTTTCAGTGTCCAATTTTCAATATCCTACTTTGACTTTTACTCCACTACAACTATTTGAAAACTTTAATTACTAGTTACTTTGCAGATATAAGTGATTATATTATAAAACATAGGCTACATTAATCCACTTTAGCCCTTTAGCCCTATTTTATACCGAAGATGCGGCACGTTGTGAGCTTGTAGATGTGCTATTTTTTTAATAATTGTTTAGTGAGGTTCTGTTACAGTAGCTTATACATAGTAGCCTACAATGTATATCAAACCCCCACATTTTTGGCAGCAGATGTGCTATTTTCAAACATTTTCAAACAGTTTGATGATAATACTTTCGTACTTTTAAGTACATCTTGTATTCCAGACTTTTACTTGTAACAGAGTATTTCTGTACTGCCATATTGATACTTTTAATTGAGTAAAATATTTGACTACTTTTTTCCACCATTGTCCATAGGACATAAGGAGAGATAAGAGGAAAAAAAGATAACTGAGTCTTTAGTTTTCTTTTTTGTCTACTAAATCTCAAGAGAATATGAACTTTATCAAAATGCAGTTGTACTGTTTTAACTCTGACTTTGTATTTTAACCGTTATGTTTTTTTCTCTAGGACATATGGAAACAATGCATTCCACTATCATGGATTTAATTTCATTTTGCACAGTTTAAAAGTAGCTTAAATTATAAAACACCTCTAAAAGTGGATTACACACAAAAATACATTAAATTATAAAACTACAGATTAGGCCTATATAATTAGGCCTATACTGCTCCATAAACTCCCTGCAGTCAATAGACTTCAACAGAATCAGAACCGCCCCTTTCACAGTGGAGAGAGAGAGAGAGGGAGAGAGAGAGAGAGAGAGAGGGGGGGGGGGGGGCAGGGAGAACTGGCCAATCAGATGCAGCCCTTTGTTATTTGAATTCCCAGAGCGGTTAGTCCACACACAAAGACATACAGACAGAATTTCACAGGTACTGCAGAGCTGCTGCTAGTGTGTGCTATCTTACAACGAAACATGAACTGCATACTGCGTGTCATCATTTTTGCTGCTTTTTTCATTTCTTCAATTATTCAATCTTCATTCTTCGATTGGAAAACTAATTTAAGGTAAGAAACTAGTCTTATTGTGTGTGTGTGTGTGTGTGTGTGTGTGTGTGTGTGTGTGTGTGTGTGTGTGTGTGTGTGTGTGTGTGTGTGTGTGTGTGTGTGTAAAGTGGTTTAAAGTGGTGTAAAGTAACTAAGTACATTTACTTAAATACAATTTTGAGGTAATTGTACTTTACTTGAGTATTTCCAATACTTTTACTTCTACTCCACTACAACTCGGATCCAAATATTGTAGCCTACTTTTACTCCACTACATTTATTTGAAAACTTTAGTTACTAGTCACTTTGCAGATATAATTATAATATAAAACATACATACTTTAGCCTACTTTATTTTATACCATGGCTATTTGAAAATAGCCTATCTACAAGCTCACAACGCATAGGCTTATATACCTGCTATTTTCAAACATTTTATACTTTTACTTTTGGTACTTTTAGTACATTTTGATGCAAATGCTTTCATACTTTTTTAATTCTGGACTTTACTTGAGTACATTTACATTGCAGTATTAATACTTCTACTCAAGTAAAAAATGTCAGTACATTATCCACCACTGTGTGTGTGTGTGTGTGTGTGTGTGTGTGTGTGTGTGTGTGTGTGTGTGTGTGTGTGTGTGTGTGTGTGTGTGTGTGTGTGTGTGAGAGAGAGGGGGGAGGGGTCAAATTCTTTTAAAGGGATTAAAGTATCTTTATGTGAGACATTTAGAGTGAAAGTCTTTAACACAAATCTTTGCTTGTGGGGGTCCCTGGAACAAAATAATTTGCGCTGGGGGTCCATCCTTGGAACAAACTATTTTGAGATGGGGGTCCGTGGCCAAATACATATTTTGGGGGTCCTCAATTAACCACTGATATAGGCAGATTCTACACATGTCTTAAATCCTTTTTTTTTTAAACAAAAAACATATGTTGCTAGCAGTGGTTCCCATTTGTCATGTAGAGTACCACCAAAATGACATGTATTTGGTCACAGACCCCAACGCAAAATATTTTGTTCCAGGGACCCCCAGAAGCAAATATTTGAGTTAAAGATTGTCACTCTAATTTTGGTGTATTCTGCATCTAGCTTAATGGCATAGTCACATCATGCGAGCTACTAGTTGGTAAGCCCTTTTGGGACCACTGTCTGGTCACAAGTTTTGCTGAGATTCTTCACTGTGAGAGTGTGAATCAGTGCTGTCTGGTTTCATCATTTGGTTCAGAAGAATGCATAGCATATTTGAAGTGGTAATACCAGCAATTTAATGCATAATGGATCACTCTACGCTTGTTGATAGATTGAACAGTTATCAGATTCTTACAGGGATATTTCACTAGAAAGGCTAGACTAATTTCAAACTTATTTAGTTTCTGACCAATGTTTTTTTATAAAGGGGTTGCCAATCTACAACCTCACAGCATATTGCATAGCGGTGTATCATTTTTATTGTTATTTTCAAATAGCTGATTCATCATGTATATATAATTGGTTAAATTTAGATACATTTTGATCCTTATATGAACTTTTTGCTGGGGACCCCATTGGACCCCTAATTTTGAAGCACTGCACCAGTGGTTCAAAATTACATATTCTGAATAGGATCACATCCTAAAAAGTTCATACTTGCATCAAAATCATTTAACCAGTATTTACATCAGCTATTTAACAATAGCCGATCAACAAGGTCAAATCGCACCGCTATGCAATGTGTTGTGAGTTTGCAGATCGGCAATCACATTAGTTGGCTTCAAAATTATTCAAGCGTTTCTAGTGATCCCTGTTTGATCCCTATTTCTAGTGAACCCGTTTCCTGATCCATGATAATCGTTCAATGAATGAATCTGTCAGCATGTTGAGACTACTAAAATAAGAATGCTGTATTCTATTGGGAGTTGATCACTTCAAGTATTCCTTCACCATGATTCACCAGGAGCTGGGTGGCTATACAATATTCAAATCAATATACATTATTTTAAGCATTATTATGTTTGTGTTACAGATTTTGTGGCATCATGGAATCACTTGGTTGTGCTCGGACCAAACGACGGCGAATCAAAGCCAGAGTTGCAGTGTACGTGAGTCCCCGAGAGTGAGCCGCTCGAGTGACGACCAGAGTCCAAGCAGTGCACGTGGGTCCCCGAGAGTGAGGAGCTCCACTTGAAAGGCAGAGTGGGAGCACTCCCAATTCCAGTGTAGTGGAGTTGTATGAAAAACTCCTGATCCAGTATGAGAAGACGCAGGAGGATCTCAAAAGGCTGACGGCGTTAGTGAACCAGGTGCTCAGGAACCAGGCTCCTCCTCTGGCTGTGTCGTTGTTGGAACCACCTGCAGGAGCAGACTTCCCACTGAAAACCGTTGCGGATGTCGATTCCATGAACGAGAAGCTGAGCGACTCTGCGTTCTTGTCTGGAGTTGTAAGTTTGAATCTTATTCACTTGAAAATGTGCTAGTATTGTATTGGTACATGTCAGTGGGGGGAAATGGAGCAAGCAGTGAAAGTGTGATAAGATAGATTGACTGCTTGTTGCTGTTCACTTACAGCTTTTCCTTCCTATGACTTTTTCCATACACTCAGGTTGCCATGGTGGGTGATATCGGAGGTGTTTCGCTGGATGATGCTACCAGACGAATGATGTCGTACCTCCTGTCACATGATCTGGCAAAACAGTTCAACCTTTTTGGACGTAACGACAAGAGGAAGTTCAGAGACCTGCGCCTTTATGATGTCATATATGGTATGTTTGAGTATTGAATTGCTTTGTGTAACTTTACTTTATATGTCACTTTAATTAAATGTTTTAATTTTAAGGCATGCCACAGTATGAATAATGGTGTTAGTTTATGCTTCACACGTGAGTCTCGCCCGCCTCAACTGTAACCAGCTGTCAGTTAGATCCTTTTCCTTTTCCTCATTCACAGATCTGCTGATCATTACAATCCAATTACAATCCATTACAATCCAATCTGAGCTCTCGCTCTGTACGGGAGGCTCCTTTAACCCTTAAGTTCTGTTCAGATTCACTACACCTTCGTTCTGTTCGGGTCATTTTGACCCGGGGGATATTTGGTTTAAAAAAAACAACACTAATATAAATTTTTACTTAACAAATCATTATGATACATTGACTTTGACTCAATACCAATCAATTCATATGATATATATGGTAAATGTTTGCATTTCTGCTTTGCTATATCACATTAAACACTGAAAGAGCTAGGCGTTTTTAATGATTTTAGCTGAAATTCATGTAAAACAACTACTTTATTTAATACTGGGCAATATTGCTCATGCTTATAGGACAAAATGAAAATCAGACAATATTTTTATGAACTTTTTTTTTTCCAACATGCCATTAATTGAATACTTGTGGTTCAAGAACAGGACATCATTCTCACATAGAGCTGAACACACATGTGAACACACATGAACGTCACATATGAATATACACTTGAACGTATACACTAGGACAGGTTTTCAAACACTTTGGTCTCAGGGCATCTCTGTAAACAACATTTTCATCCACATCACCCCTGAATTACAGTGCTACTTTACAGCACCTTATGTTTATGTAAAATAATGTAAAATGTCCCCTAAGATACAGTACAGTCACAAGGAAAACTTCAGATAAGTGAGGGGTGAGGGTGAGGGATGAGGAGGGGAGGGGTGAGGAGGAGAGGGGGTGAAGGGTGTGGGGGGGTGAGGGCGATAGGAGGGGGGAGGGGGGGGAGGAGGTGACTGTTTGTCTGTGTTAGTATACAGTATACATGCTTTCTTTTATTTCTGTGCATCTGGGGTGGCGGGGGGAGGGGGGGGTGGGAGGGAGGTGAGGGGGGGTTGGGTTGGGGGGTTTGGAGGGGAGGGGGTAAGGGTGAGGTGAGGGGGGTTGGAGGGTGGAGGGGTGGAAGGGGTTAGGGGGTGATTGTGTATTTGTGTTTGTACACATGATTCCTTGCATTTCTGTGCATCAGGGGGGGGGTTTAAGTGTGGGGAGGGGGGGGTGCGGAAGGGGGGGAGGGTACGGAATGGGGCTTCGGAAGGGCGGTGTTAGAAGTGGGGGTGACTGTGTGTCTGTGTTTTGGCATAATACTGTGTATTTCTGTGCATCTGTGCTTCCGGGTCAAAATGACCCGAACAGCACTTAAGGTTCAAAAAATATGAGGGGGGTGTAGCATGGGTGTAGTGCAAAAATATTTTTTTTACATGTTCATCTCAGAAAAATATTTAAGGCCAGTGAGTTTCAGGTGGAAACGATTTAAACTTCTACCTTTTTTTTCCAAATGAAAATGTAAAACGGGTCAAAATGACCCGAACAGCACTTAAGGGTTAAATACGACTTGCATTCACTATAGCTCTCCTTGGTTTTGATCTTGGATATGCTGCCTCCTCCACCCCAGCATCCACCCAAGCTAACATGTCAAAATATTGCTATTGTACTACTATTGTAACCCTATGGGGTTTTTTGCTTAAAGTTCCCTGGTTTTGCATAGCAAGCAAGCATGAACAAAATTCAGGGAACATCCTTAATGCCAAGTTTAACTGTATTACAATTGTTGCAATAAATGAGTGTTCCTGATTAAAATATACAGCAGAGGAAACGGGGTGAAAAAAAATTGGGACTAATTGGGTCACTCAAAAAGGTTTCATATTCCATCATTCTAACAGTTGTCTTCTTGTCATTTCTTTTAGGGGGACTTAAGAAAACCCTATCACACAAGAGACCAACCACCAGGCTGCAGAAAAGGCCATCTCCAAGTGGTTCATTGGTGCTCGCGGTAGAGGTGGGAACAGAGTCAGAGGTCAGACTGTACAGCGTCCTCAGCTGGATGATGCACCTCCCCAGTAGACCAAGTCTCTGTCTCTCTTTCTCTCCCCTCAGCAGCACAATGCTGCCCTGTGGTTGGCTCAAAGAAACACCCACACGCACAGTGTTTGTTTTTGGACAATTTTTATCCATCATTTTGTTCTGTTTGCAGTCTGTGGAGCAGCTTTTTCCATTTTAAGTGTGTTTTTTTATATACCACATGTACATATACAGTATGTATATTTGCTGTGACACTGCTTCTCTTTATGTACATTTGATGTGTGTTCTCTGGCTCTTGGCTCATGCAACACCCACACACACAGTGTTTGTCTGTGGAGCTGTTTTTTCCCCTCCTTTTTACATTTTTTAAGTGATTTTAAGTGTTTTTTTTGTATATACCATATGTACATATACCGTATGTATATTTACTCTGACACTGCTGCTCTTTATGTACATTTGCTATTTGTGCCTTTTGACACTGCATGCTCTTGACACTGCTGCTCTTTATTTACATTGTGTTTGTATTAACAAAGTTTTTGTTTAATAAACTTTGTCAAAATATATTGTCTACTTTCATCCTTGCAAAGATATTTCATGTGTTTACTGTTTACAATTATTAATATGGTTGATGTCTAGGACCAAAAGGAACCATCGCACATCGAAGGCCCAGTCAGAAACTACTTACATTTGCCTAGGAGCAAGGTTGAGCCCACTTGGATCCCACATTTATCCCCTATGGTTCCGACATAGAATTGCCTAGGTGGGACCACGTAGGCTTGCCCACGTGGTTCCCACCTGAGTCCTAAATAAATTTGCCAAGGTGGGGCCCACCCAGGGCCCATGTATAACCCATGTAGAGCACATGCGGGCTAGCCCAAGCGGCTCCCACCTGGGTCCCATATAAATTTGCCAAGGTGGGGCCCACCCAGGACCCATGCAGAACCCACCCAGAGCCTACGTGGGCTAGCCCAAGCGGCTCCCACCTGGGTGCCATATAAATTTGCCGAGGTGGGGCCCACCCAGGACCCATGCAGAACCCACCCAGAGCCTATGTGGGCTAGCCCAAGCGGCTCCCACCTGGGTCCCATATAAATTTACCAAGGTGGGGCCCACCCAGGACCCATGCAGAACCCACCCAGAGCCTACGTGGGCTAGCCCAAGCGGCTCCCACCTGGGTCCCATATAAATTTACCAAGGTGGGGCCCACCCAGGACCCATGCAGAACCCACCCAGAGCCTACGTGGGCTAGCCCAAGCGGCTACCACCTGGGTCCCATATAAATTTACCAAGGTGGGGCCCACCCAGGACCCATGCAGAACCCACCCAGAGCCTACGTGGGCTAGCCCAAGTGGCTCCCACCTGGGTCCCATATAAATTTACCAAGGTGGGGCCCACCCAGGACCCATGCAGAACCCACTCAGAGCCCACGTGGGCTAACCCACGAGGGACCCTTGTGGAAACCGCGGACATTCCCACATAGAACCCACGTGGGCTAGCCCAAGTGGTTCCCACCTGGGTCCCATATAAATTTGCCGAGGTGGGGCCCACCCAGAGCCCATGAAGAACCCACGTTGAGCACACGTGGGCTAGCCCAAGTGGTTCCCACCTGGGTCCCATATAAATTTGCCGAGGTGGGGCCAACCCAGGGCCCATGTAGAACCCACGTTGAGCCCACGTGGGCTAACCCACGAGGGACCCTTGTGGAAACCGCGGACATTCCCAGGTGGGGCCCATGTAGGGAAGCCCAACTCATACCCATGCGGGACCCATGTGGGCGTGCTGGCTGGGATGTCTTCAAGATATGGCCATTTCAGCAGATCATCCTGCTTAGGGATGTTCCCTTGATGGACAGGCATGCATTTCTGCGTAAAGATTGCAGGTAGCTCACAGAAGTCATCTGTGTCCAGACCGGCTACCTCCAAATCCGTCACGATGTGACTGCCGACCACTTTTTCCTGACCCATAGTTCTCAAGAGGATGTCGGACCGTCTTCCAGAGAGGTTCAGACGGTTCATGAGCCCTTCCGTACAGAATGAAGCTGAGCTTCCTGGATCAAGGAAAGCATAGGTCACCACTGTTTTATGACCTTTCTTAGACTTCACCCGAACCGGAAGTATGGCGAGTGTGCAGTCACTCTCTCCGGCCCCAGAAAGACCACTGGACTGCACCGAGATCAAAGCACTATCTGCTGTCACTGGAGTTCCTTTGGCTTGCTGTCTTTCCCTGTCTTTGAAGTTGATATGCAGCATAGTGGGATGTTTCAAACCACACACTTTGCACACCAGTCGTTTGCGGCATTCTTTGCTTCTGTGCCCAATGCACATGCAGCCGAAACACACCCCTTTCTCTTTTAAGAAGGACATCTTATCAGTGTGTGTCTTCCTTTCCAATAGAAGACACATGTCCAAGGCATGTCCGGCTCCACAAAGCAAGCAAACTCCAACAGGTGTGCGCTTTTCCTTCTTCCATCCAGTGTCCTTGTTCCTATCAACAGTAGCAACAGTAGTCGCAAAGCTACTTCCCTTGGATTTAGAAAAGGTTTGCGGTTTAGCAAGCCTCACTTCCTTCCTAAACGCTGCAGGGGAAGGATCCTGCAAGTCCCCAAACAGTGGGTCGCTTGCCATCTTCACCTGCCTTTCAATGAATTGAACAATATCACTGAAGGTGGCTCTGCGACGGTACTTCTCCTGTAGGCTACAGGCAGCCTCTCTCCACTTATCCCTGAGCTTATATGGCAACTTCTTGACAACAGCCTGCATGTTAGCAGGGACATCCAACTCGTATGTAGACCCAAACTCTCCCAGAGCATTACAGCAAGCACGAAGCAGGAAGCTGTAAGACTGAAGAGCGTTGACGTCCTCGGACTTGAGCACTGGCCATGAGAAGACCTTGTCCATGTAAGCGGATGTAATCTTCAATGGGTCGCCAAAGTGCTCTTGAAGCAAGGATTTAGCCTTGGCATAGCCACTTTCAGCAGGCATATGCTGACAGCTCCGAACCATATCTCTCGGCTGCCCCTTAGTGTATTGCTCAAGAAAGTATAAACAATCCTTGGCGCTCTGAGTCTTCTCTTCGATGCTGTGTTCGAAAGCTCTCATGAAGGTTTGATACTCTAAGGGATCACCATGAAAGACCTGAATGTCGCGTTTTGGAAGAAAGAACAACGACTGTTGTTCAGCAAGCAAGGATGTTATCTGGTTTTGCTTCTCCAATACCGATATCAGCTGTCCATGATCGACGCTGCCATGCGCTGAAGGTGCAGGTTGGTTTGACTGCAACTGCTGCTCAGGATGTGCTGGAGGGTTGTGCATTCTGCTTTGCCGCACCCTAACGGTGTCAGGCCCTGGCTGCGACTGCAGCCCCACATGATTCACCTTAGGCTGAGCATCCAATAAATGAGGACGTGGCTGCTTAGGCCGGGCACCAAGCAAATGTGAACGTGACTGATGTTCACCAGAAGCGCCTTGAGATGGCTGAGCGACTGGCTGCCTTACAGACACAGGCACAAAGGGCTCAGCATCAGCATCCAATAAGTAGAGACTTGGCTGCCCAGGCCAAGAATCAAGCAAATGTGAACGTGACTGCTGTTCACTAAAAGAACGTTGCGGTGGCTGCCTTACAGGAACAGGCACAAAGGTCTCAGCTTCAGCATTTTGTTTCTCAAGGTAGGAATTCATCCCATCTGCCTTACTAGCTGCAGCACTAGACACTCGAGAGGTGCCGGAGACCCTTAAGACACTTATTTTAGCTGCTGATGCCGCTATCTCCATTTCCAAGTTCAACCTCTCTTTCTTTTTTCGGAACTGTGCCTCTCGCACTTCCATGGCCTTTCTATGGTTCTCCTCTTCCTCTTCCAGAGCGTGCTTCTCGTCAAGCACCTTTTGACGAGCAAGGAGTGCTGCCATTTCTGCTTCTGCAAGAACACATGCAGACAAAGTTGAGGAGGCAGCGGACCCTGCTTTACTCCCAGCAGTGTTCCTTTTCTTTGATGCTTTAACTGCAACATTAGAAATGCTATCAAGAGGAGTAACATCATCTACAAAAGCAGTTCCCACCTCAGGCTCAGGATGTTCTGAAACACAAGTAATGTCATCGTTATTCACTGCATCAGGTGTTTCAACAGAAGGTGGGTGTGGCTGAGGTAAAGTAGGAGAAGCACTAGCATCTTCACATAACTGCACTGTACTTTGAGGTTGGCCACTTGCATCTGAAAGCCATTTATTTGTACTTTCAATGAAGTCATCTTTATGCTTTTGTATGTCTGAAAACCAAATGTTTTGCTTCTCTTGTTCATCCGGAGGAAGCAATGGAACAACAGCATCATGAAGCTGACTTGATTCATTGTACAGTGCAGACACATTGTGAAGATGGGACTGTATGGTTTGAGCATTATCAGGACTTTGCATAAGCTCATTAATTAATTTGACACCTGCTTTGATTTTGTTAACCTTAGCTTTTCTTTCATTTTGAAGTTGTTCCATTTTATTTGCTAGTGCTTTGGGAGTAGGCTTTGGTTGTCTTTTCTGTTCAGGATTAGAACCAGGCATTGGTGAATCCATTTGCATTCAAAGAACGAATAAAGAACAATAGCAGTTCAAATAGCAGTTCAAATAGCAGTTCGCACCTATATCAATTACAGCAGTTCACAGCCCTAGTATGTGCGTGTAAATGTAAATGTAAATAAGAGCAATGAAAATGTAATTCAATAGACAAAAGGCTTAAATCGAATGTATGTATGTAGGCCTATTATTCCCCACTAAACTGCCTAAAGAAACTAACCTAACAAACAACTCTATGGCTTCAGCAGAGGGACGATGGGTATTTACGCGCCTGTATATCTCTTTTCAGAGACGGCACTCCCGGGCCAACCCAACCGGGCTTTGAAATGCGGGCCGAACCCGTCCATGCACAGAAAATAACAAACCAATAGCACGTACGGCCGAAGCCGTAGGCTAAAGCAGCTTTGCCTACGGGGAACGATAGGGAGACAGCGAGCGCTAATAGCGCGTGTGTGTGTGTGCGTGTGGCTGTGTATGCGTGCGTAACGTAGGCCTATAGACTCGGTGAGAATGAAAAGTTTCAATCGACAATGAATGCAACCTTATGCTGCGGTGCGCGGCCACGCGCATTCCAGTTTCCTTTGTTTGAAGCGACTGCAAGCGAGACAAGCCAGAAGTTCAATGTCAAGTTCAAGTCAAGATCAGCGCTTCAGAAACCTTTTGTTGACTATGTTCGGCTACTAATAACCCCAATAGTTAAAAGAGCCGGTAGGCTAAGCATGGGAGATTAAAAGACTTGTATGACACACACTTTAAAACACTCACATCCACAAATCGTTTATATGTTTAAAATGCTTTACTTAGATTCGAGTTTTTCAGTTACACCAATTATTACAATTATGCGATTAAAATAACGTAATAAATATGTGTATGAAATAAATAAGCAGTGAGCAAAATACAACAATAAAAGTGATTTCTTGCTATGAAAGTGCTCTAGTGCGGTCAACAAAAGTTTTCCCTCCCAGCTCACCCTACCTCCAAGGACACCACCAGCCTTGAAGGTGAGCATGGGAGCTCTGCCTTTTGTTAACTCTGTGAAACTGAGGCCACCTACAGAGACACGCCCACAAATGAGGTGCCAATGGGTGCCTCCACCAGATAGCCAGTCAATCAATTAAACGAGTGCCAAAATACCACTTAACCCAGTTTGGCTCCTACACACATTTACTGAACCTCTCTATGCTGGGTTCTTGTTATGGCCCTCCTCCTCCTCAGTGTGTCTGTGTGAGCAGAGATAGAGTCTCTATGTGAGGGTGACATCAGGTCGCCATGGTTACTCAACAATAACATGTTTGAGTGAGTGCAGGTTGTCATGGCTACCACGTCATGGACTCCATATTTGGGCATGAGTGACTCGTGGTGACATCACGGTGACATCATCATGATGATGTAATCAGCAGCACAGTGACATCACACATTACAGCTCCTGTAGTTTCAGTGTTTCTCTGACGTTGTCATGACAACACCCCCATGTGTTTGACCTTTGACCCCGGACCCCCATGAGAAAAGATTTGTGTAGTTAAAAATCAAACCTCGGTTCGAAGTGAAGCGGTGGACAGATAAAACCTCTATTCTGAATGTATTTGTGGCTTACTACATATTTTAAACCCTGAAGGCCAAATTATCATGTGAAGCTTGACCAATCCTCAAAGTATCCATTCATCTAACCGGGAGGGACATCGACATTTTGCTTTTTGAAAAAGCCTATTCATTCTGGACTGATATTTTACACGTACGGGACAGGAAAAACCTGTTCATCCTGGCCTGGAGTGACCATATATGGACATAAGGTAACATACTTTGTGTTTTTGAAAAACCCTGTTCATTCTGGACTGAGATCACCATATATGGTAATTAAACGGACTTTCTGTTTTTGGAAAAGCCTGTTCATTCTGGACTGAAATGACCATACGTGATACACACAAAGCCATTCATTGGAAGCGGTTTTCACCGCTTCAAAAATGTTACAAATTATATAAAAGAAACACAAACATTTTCCACAGTCCCCGAGCTTGTAGATCTGCTATTTTTGAAAAATCGTGAACACTACTTTTTTTTTTACCAGATTCTGCTAAATCAGTGGTTCTCAAACCTTTTTCATGTCAAGGACCCCCAAAATGACATGTAATTGGTCGCTGACCCCCCCCCCCCCCATCTCAAAATGTGTTGTTCCAGGGACCCCCAGAAGCAAAGTTTGCTTTTAAAAATATACAATATACATTCAAAGGTTTGCACAAATGTTCATGGTTTAAAGAAAATAGCAGAGCTACAAGCTCACAGCGCGTCATTTGGTCTTTTCGTGCTAGAGTGGTGATCGGTGACCTCCATGTGTCTGGGGACCCCACAATGGTCGTGGACTGTTTACCAGGGGGTCCCCAGTAAAAACAACATTTTAACCACTTTAAGATTATCGTTTTGAGGTGGGTGGGGTCTGGCTATTAAAAAATACAGATCTACAAGCTCACAGCGCGCCGTTTGGTCGTTTCGTGCTAGAGTGGTGTTCGGTGACCTCCATGCGTCTAGGGACCCCACAAGGGTCGTGGACTGCGTACCAGGGGGTCCCCAGGAAAAGTAGTTAACATAGCATCACAATCATTTGAACCACTTTATCCATTTGTATGTTGGCTATTCAAAAACACTGTATTTTTTTAATAGCCAGACCCCACCCACCTCAAAACGATAATCTTAAAGTGGTTAAAATGTTGTTTTTACTGGGGACCCCCTGGTAAACAGTCCACGACCATTGTGGGGTCCCCAGACACATGGAGGTCACCGATCACCACTCTAGCACGAAAAGACCAAATGACGCGCTGTGAGCTTGTAGATCTGCTATTTTTTTTAAACCATGAACATTTGTGCAAACCTTTGAATGTATATTTTTAAAAGCAAACTTTGCTTCTGGGGGTCCCTGGAACAACACATTTTGAGATGGGGGGGGGGGGGTCAGCGACCAATTACATGTCATTTTGGGGGTCCTTGACATGAAAAAGGTTTGAGAACCACTGATTTAGCAGAATCTGGTAAAAAAAAAGTAGTGTTCACGATTTTTCAAAAATAGCAGATCTACAAGCTCGGGGACTCGGCACTCAGTGCCGCGCTGTGAACTTGTAGATCTGCTATTTTAGGGAAAATGTTTGTGTTTCTTTTATATAATTTGTAACATTTTTGAAGCGGTGAAAACCGCTTCCAATGAATGGCTTTGTGTGTATCACGTATGGTCATTTCAGTCCAGAATGAACAGGCTTTTCCAAAAACAGAAAGTCTGTTTAATTACCATATATGGTGATCTACAAGCTCAAAAAAGGTTAAACTTTCTTTTAAATATACAAATGTTTTTTGGGGGTCCCTGATACAAATATGTTCAAATGGGGGTCCCTGGTCAAATCCATATTAATGTCAAACTCTATGGTATAAAATGAGTCATCACCACAGGGAGCTTTAGATCTTAGATTAGATCAGATAGAAGTGCACAAACCTCCACTCCACACATTTATAAATATGTATCATAAATACTGTCCATCAATGATGATGATGTAAATATCAGTGTCATACTTGTGTCTCTTATGTTGATATAAACTCATATCTTATTTGTATTTTATTTTTTATATTTGTATACAATAGACAGAGATAAAGTGTATGTGTGATCATGTAATTGTCACAGTATCAATATTGTTTCTTGTATATAAACCTTTATACTGAACCACTTGAACCCCATATACTTTATTGACTGGGGTTCCCCAGGGTTCTGTAATTGGTCCCCTGCTTTTCCCCCACCTCTACACCAGATCTCTTGGGTGAAAATGACAGATCTACAAGCCATCTAATAGCTAAGATCTACATCACAAAGTGACACATTGTGAGCCGTGTTCATTTTGATAGCAAATTATTGTGTCATATTTTAATCATACTGTTTTTCTTATTATTATTTGTTTTTGTGTGTCATAGCATTTTAGTTGACCAGATCAACCGTTTATTTAGTCGACTAAAATGAAAATGAAAATTCTTGGAGGGCTGTGATGGCATCTTAGGCGACATTCACACAGGCACGTTTTATGACGATTAAAACGAATCCTATAACGTATTGTTGGAAAATACACAAAGGTTGGGCATGTGTGAAGACGCATCCGTATTCTTTTTCGAATAAAAGAAACAAATGCAAATCCACAAAAAAACGGTGGTTTCGATGCGCTACCGCAAACGCTTCCCTGTTGGTGTGAATCCATCCGTCTCAAATACATGCAATGAAACATTGTGGTAGGCTATATAGAGCCATGTGCGGGTTAAATCCATAGTTATTTATAAAAGGTTAAATCCCCCGTCTGTTCTCATTAGATTTCTGACGATTCTGGCCGCCTCCTCCCCTCATTGATTTCTGATCACCGCTCCCTCGGTCGCACATGGTGTATTATTTGTGAGGAGTTGTTGCTCACAGTTAGATAAAAGGAAAGTGCCACAGTAGTCACTTGTATAGCTGTATAGGCTATCATATAGCTATAGGCCTAATATAATATAGGCCGATGTGTGGGTCTCTCGCCCTTGCTCGCGCGCGCGGCTCTCTGTGCCAAATCGTGTCCAAATGGAGACGCTTCATGCGCGGAGCGCAAAGAGGGAGCCAGCGGAGGGCAAGACGAGGGTCAGAGAGAGAGAGAGAGAGAGAGAGAGAGAGAGAGAGAGAGAGAGAGAGAGAGAGACGTTGACGCTCTACTCTTCGTAGATATTCATATCTTGCTAATGTATTTGCTGTCTGGTTTATTGCTGGTAGATTTTGCGAGTCCCTCCGGCCGCCGCTGGTTTTATTTTTTGATCGCCCATTTACGACCGACGACCGCAGATAAATAGGCTAACGCCTGCGCCTCAATTTTGCGGCGGTCCTGCGGGTACATTGTGAGTTGAACTTGAAGAATTAATAAACACAGGGAGATGGAGGAGGCATTATTATGCAGCTTGGATACATACATGTCCCATGGACAGACGTGGACGATTCCTTGTTTGTTTCGGATGACAAAGTGCAGTGCAAGCGCAAACGTATCAATTAAATATGCAAGAATGTAGCAACTTCACCCCTCCCATTCGCAAGACTAAACCGAATTATATTATGAGAATGTGGCCTGAATGCCTGATTTATACTTACTGTAGCTCTGTTGATCTAAAGCTCACAGCATGTCTGTGACGCGTTGTGAACTTGTAGATCGGCTATTTTCAGAGAGCTACAGCCGAGTGCAACCAAACATAAAATGACTTGTCTTTTAGTTCTACTGGATCTCTTCTCCACTTGTCATTTTAGTATAGTTTTTATTTGTTGATGTCATTGTCAATATATTTTGTCAATCACTCAAATCAATCATTGTTTATTCATTGATTCATTATCAGATCATTATTTCCTCACTCATTCCATTATTTTGCTTTCATTGAATATTAATGTGATGCTGTTCTCATTGTTCACATGTTATTGCATGATCATGTGTAGAAGTAATAATTGTTTAATAAATTGATCGTTGACAGTCTGTCGTTGTTCCTGCGTATTGATATTCATAGTGTTGTCATGACAACATGGCCACAGCTCATTGGTCATGTATAATAACTAGGTTGGATCTCATTGGTCATGTATAATAACTAGGTTGGATCCTCACAGCTCATTGGTCATGTATAATAGACAGGTTTCTTGTTTACAAGCATTGAGACTAAATGCACAGCTGACTGTATCATGTAATCAATTCCGTCCAATCCCCAAACCTGTTGTTTTGGGGAGCGCTGGTTTCATTGGCTAATTTTGGTACGGACCCTGCGCACGCATCTAGTTTTATCAGTGTTACGTGGACCAGAAACCCGTCTGTAACTAGGTTGGAAACAAATGTCTCATGTTCATGATTCGCTGCAATCCTGGATGGCTTGGATCGAGGCTTAACATAATTGTTATAAATATTTTTGTAAAAGTCTATGGGGAAAATGAAAGGGAGATTTTAAGCGGCACCAGCAAACCACTTCCGCTGCGATGCTCTATATGTACATGGTACGTAACGTACCATTAGTAGACTACTGTATCTACCACCATCTGTGTACTGACAAGAACACAGTAGCCTGGGTCAGAGCAGGTCACAGGTCACTCGATACAAAGCTTACTACCAACTGTAAAGTGGTCAAACTGTTAACTTATTCACTGATGGATACAGAAGCATACATAGAGTTGTCTAAGTGGTGACTTATATTCAGAAATCCTTATTTTTAAGGTCTTCAGGAAAGAAGAAATGTCAAACTGACTTAGGCAAATTAGACGCAAAAAATAATAATGTTTTGACTTAAAGGCCTTTGGTCTGATTTCCCACACAGGGGGGAAAATGACAATATTGTCAGAATTTATCACAAATTGGGACCCTGTGTGCATGATGAGGTCATAGAGAAACCTTGTGTTCATTAATAATGAAGTACCTGAGACGAAAAAGTCCATATTTTAAAAGTTTTTAATCTGTTACATTCTTAATGCACTCCCCCCTCATTTTGTTGAATTCGATTTTTTTAAGCGGTGAAAGCCGCTTCCAATGAGTGGCTTTGTGTGTCCCAGGCCCATATATGGTCATTTCAGTCCAGAATGAACAGGTTTTTCAAAAACAAAATGTGTGTTTCATGTCCATATATGGTCATCCCAGTCCAGAATGAACAGGTTTTTATCAAAAACAAAATGTCTGTCACCTCATGTCCATATATGGTCATTCCAGTCCAGAATGAACAGGTTTTATCTGTCCCGTACGTCCAGAATATCAGTCCAGAATGAATAGGGTTTTTCAAAAACAAAATGTGTGTCCCATGTCCATATATGGTCATATCAGTCCAGAATGAACAGGTTTTATCTGTCTGTCCGTCCGTCCGTCCGTCCGTACGTACGTACGTACGTCCGTCCGTACGTCCGTACGTATGTGTGTAGTGTCCGTCCCGGTCTGATGATTGGATACTTTGAGGATTGGTCAAGCTTCACATGACAATTCGGCCCTCCAGATAAAATCATTAATTCATTCAGAATATAAAGAATGTATAGATCACAGAGTTCATAACTCTAGAACACAAAGAATAAAAGTTCACCGCTTCACTTCGAACCGAGGTTTGATTTTTTACTTAACTCATATATTTTATTAGTAATTATAAGACACATAATACTTATGGAAAGTGGAAAAACAGTATATCTCCATCAGTTTGTGGAACAACAGTATAATAATGATATTATGATCTCACTCTCTAATTCAGTGTTTCTCAACCACTGTGCCTGCATGGGGACCTTTGGTGTGCCCCTGAGAAGGGTTTAGTGTGCCTCTTGAAACTGCTTGAAAGCCAGTATTGTATTTATCATTTTGAAAATGATTTAAACAAGTGAAAACAGCCGATCTACAAGCACACAATGCCTCGCACCACGAGGCGTTGTGTGCTTGTAGATCGTCTGTTTTCACTACTGTTGTGCGACAGCCTTGTATGATGAAGCAGGGCTTTACATTTACACCCCTGTATTATGTTGGTGTGCCCATGGATTCTTGGGACATGAAAAGTGTGCCTATGCAGAAAAAAGGTTGAGAAAGTAGTAAGTACTTCAATGGGAAAACCCTTAGAGAAAAGATTACACCAGATGATGATGAGTAAAAAACACCAAGAAATATGTTGCCCTGCAGGGAAACCACACTAATCAAGAAGTAGTGAAAATAGATCTGTGTTGTGAGCTTGCAGATCTGCTATTTTCACTAGTTTGGCAAACGTCTAATCTCTCTTTCGGGTCTCGACCTGAAAAGTTTGTCCGATACCGATACGTGGCTGATATATTAGGTAATTTAAGGAGCCTGTTTCTACTACTGCGACGTGAGGCGGGACTACGGCTGCTATGACGTAATCGCCGTTGCGGTCCGCATCGTTAAGCAAACAGCCGTCGGGCGACGGGTTCCCACCCCTTTTACTGAACGCTTTGGTTCCCATGGCAACGCATCTACGCAGCAGACGCTGTAGACACTACTTGGAAAGGGAGCTTCTGCCGTTGTAGAGGCGGCTGCGACGGCGGCAGGTTGATCTATCGAGCGCTGATCATTTCCGGTTACCCTTGTCATATGCCATAGCCGTCCAAAGCTTAATTAGCCTATTATATATATGGGTGCATCCCTTGTTGTTTTGGGGTGTCTACTCCTGCAGGGTGCTCTTGGAGATGATGTGGAGGCCCTCCTCCTTCAGCCTCTTCAGAGCTGGTCCATAAATGTCCTTCGTCATGGGGACCACCAGGCCCTTGGTGGCGATCTCCCCGTCGAGCACCATGCGCGCAGCAATGGCCGCTGGGTACCCCACAGTCTTGGCCATGGCAGAGAACCCGTGGGGGTCTCCGTAGACCACCAGGCTGATGTGTTTGGTCTCCAGCTCGCCGGTCGGGTGACGGAGGCCCACGTCGTTCCGCATTACGACCATGTCTCTCTCGCCTGCGTCGAAGGAGAGCCTGGCTTCCAGGTGTCTGGCCAGAGCAGCGAGGACGCTCTCTGCGCGCGGCACCGCGTTGTCTCCCAACATCCCAAACCATCTCAGGGTGTCCATCTTGAAATCGTCCCTTCCCACGCGTTCGTACACGGCTTCCTCAAAGGCCCGGGCGGAGGTGGCCGCGGACAGGCCCATCTGCCTACACAGCAGGTCTTTCCAGGTGACGGGGGCTGAGGTGTGTCCCAGCACGGGGCTGGGGTCTGTGTTGATCAGGCCCAGTTGGATGAACCCACCGATGGCACTGGTGTAGCCCTTAAAGCGGAGGGTCCCTCGGACCAGAGTGTGCGCCGACTGGATGCCGTAGGGCTCTGCGTACTTGGTGCTGTCCCGGTTAGGGTAGCCCTCCAGGTTGAAGCCGGGGAGGAAGTCCATGGCGACCGAGGAGTCCATGAGAGCGCCCCCTGCAGGGATGCTCACCACCTCGCCGTCCCTGAGGAAGACGGCGGGGCCGACGGTGTTCAGGAGCGCGCCGTACGGACTCCAGCTGAACTTGTAGCGCAGCGGGTTGTCGGAACACTCGGGGGCGGGAAGACCGCCGCAGAAGGAGCTGTAGGACTCCACGGTGCAGCCGTCGGCCTTGGCCCGGTCGATGCACTCCATGGCCAGCATGTGGTCGATGCCGGGGTCCAGGCCCATCTCGTTCACCACGATGACGCCCGCCTCCTGGGCGCTGCGCTCCAGCGCCTTCATTTCGGGGCTCAGGTAGCTGGCGGTCACCATGTCCACCCTGGCCTCGATGCAGTGCCTGGCTATCTGCGGATGGAAGGCGTACGGCAGCAGGCTGATGACCAGGTCGTGGTTCTTGATCAGGGAGGTGAGGTGTCCCTCCTGGCTGGTGACGTCCAGCATCACAGGGATGGTGTTTGGGTAGGCAGCCGCCAGCTCCTCCGCCTGGTTCAGCTGCACCGACGCGACGGTGACCTGGGTTCCTTCGTCCCGGGTCAGGTACTCGATGACGGGACCGGACACGTATCCTGAACCCAGGAGGAGGACGCGCTTCATTCCGCTTCGCTTCATGATCTGAGCTTGTTCCCGTCTTTCCCGGAGCTTCTCGATGTATTCAAACTTGGGCGTGAGCCCTCCGTTCGAAGCGATGACGGCGTCTCTGACGTGGGGAGAGAAACCCTCTTCTTCCAGGGGCCTGGTAGCGTCGGAGGGCAGCATCTCCCATACGTACGGCAACAGGCGATCTCCGAAGTACTCCGTGGCCTCGATGGGAAGCTGTGCAGGCAAGTTGTCAATGGAACACATGAGGATTCCGTTGCCCTCCACACTGTCGTGATCGATGTGCTGGTCAGCGTCGTACATGCAGAAAGGTCTGTCTATGGTGGTGCACTCGGTCATGAACTCAATGGAGCCCCCTATGTCCGCCGAGATGTCACAGATGGCCAGCAGTCGGTGCGGCAGCCCGGGGCAGCCACCGTCGTCCCACGCGGGGGACCTCCGGATGAGCTTCTGTGCGTCCAGACGGCGGAGGAGTCTCGGCGTCTGAGGGTCCCAGTAGATCCCGTTGACGAGGCACGTGGTGTACGGTGCCACCGTGGTCCTGAAGTTGGAGGTGTACCGCTCCGGGTGGTGTTCGTACTCCAGCGGGTCGTAGATGCCGTCGCTCTTCCTCACGAGGTGATGATGGCGACTCAGGACCGTGGCGTACACTTTGGTCATGTCTCCGGTTTCAGGGACGTCTTTCAACTCGTGAGGTTCGACGTATTCCACCGGGAGCTCGTTGAAGATGTCCTGGGCGCCTTTGGAGACGTTGCCTGTACCAGTGAAGCAGAACGTGACAGGGCCGATGGATTTGGGCATGAGTCCCGTGGAGATCTCGTAGCCGCAATCCCTCACCGCTTGGATGGCCTGGTAGACGTTCCTGTAGTTATGAGCCATGCCGATATGCATAAAAGGGGTGTGGTGGCCGAGCGCGAGGAAGCGCAGTCCTAAACCGTGCAGGACGTTGATCATTCCTGAAACGCCGGCCCACTGTCCAAACGCCACCAGGCGGAACCCGTTAGCGTCGACCATCTTCTCGTAGTCGATCAGACGCACTTCCTTTCTCAGAATGTCGTCCAGGAGTCCCATGTTTGCTTCCTGCGCCTTGATGGTGTGGGAGAAGAAAACGTAGGTTTTCCTGGGGTAGACCTTTTCCTCCGGGGGTCTTTTCACGCCGATGATCAGCGACGCCTCGGAAATGTCCTCTTGAATGGCGGCGCCTGCCTTCTCGTAATACTTCTGGTGAATGGCCCTCCGGTTTGACGGCTGCACCAGGACCTTGTGCCCGGCCTGGGTCAGCTCCTGGACGTGGCGTGGCGCCAGCGGCGCCCTCCTCTCCCACGGGTTGATGTCCTCGCGGCGGATGGCGACGACGCTCTTATGGTGCTCATAGCGCCGCTGGCTGCCGAGGCAGGCCCTCGTGGTTCTCCTGCTCTGGTGACTCAGAACTCTGAACATGGCGTCAATAAGTATTGAGTCTGACTTGTGCTTTATGAATTATCTAACTACTATTACGGTGAAACCTGGACACAGAACACCATATATGGGCATAAACGGGTGAAACAGTGCCCAAATTCTAACTGACATCACTGATACTGCCAGGAATGGCTTTATTTTCTACGTGTCATTAGTTTCATGCATAGTTTTACTGGGGTTATGGTTTGGCATATAGTGGTTAACATCCACCAGGTTAGCATTCACCAGCGCCGGCAGGTTAGCAATTTCACCAGGTTAGCATTCACCAGCATCAAACTAATGGGACGTCGAACAAATGCTACGTCGCAATAACAACACACTCCCGATACCGCCGCCATGGTAACAGCTGCATGCTTAAACAGTGACCATATTTGGAGAAGACTGACTGACATCACTGATACGCCTGGGTTCTCCAACATTACTACCGAGACTCCTTACATTCAATCCCTCATATACTGTGCAAGGATTATGATTAATAATTCATAAATCCAATTTATAAAGCCAAGCCAAAGTCAGACTCAATAAAATACATGATAGTCTTGATCCAAGGTTAGTAAAGTAAATAAAGTAATTTTTCAATGGTTTATCCACCGAGCATTTTTCACGCTATTAAGGATGTCTAAAATACGTCTAATGGCCAGGCTAGGGGTCATCCCCCTGTTTGCATAACATACAAAATGAGTGGACAGAGATACTCCTGATGTAACTGTGAGAGGGAACACATGGAACCATAGCAACTCTGCTCATTCCCATCCCTCTATAAATCCCACCCAAGGGGTGTGGTGTCGTACCTCTGACCTCACCAGGCCCTATATGGAGGGAAGGGGTGTGGTGTCGTACCTCTGACCTCACCAGGCCCTATATGGAGTTAAGGGGTGTGGTGTCGTACCTCTGACCTCACCAGGCCCTATATGGAGTTAAGGGGTGTGGTGTCGTACCTCTGACCTCACCAGGCCCTATATGGAGTGAAGGGGTGTGGTGTCACCAGACCCCTGACCTCACCAGGCCCTATATGGAGTGTGCATACAGACAGTATCTCCTTGTATGGACCGCTCTGTCCGTGACATCAGCTGTGGTGACGTCGCTCCCAGTCTGCGTGCTTTCTATGACGTCAGTCTCGGGTGACCTGATGTAGGAGGAGCCATGCCTGCTCCTTGTAAGGAGATCTTGGACTTGGCCCTTGTTCCATGGTCAGATAGATGCTCTCTAACAAGCACCATGTGTCATCATCACACCCCAGTAGTTATCTTCATATAGTGATGCTTTTTGTTCTCATGTATAGACTTTTTTGTTACCACCACGCTCTGACTTGACTGCAGGGGCGTCAATTGGGTATGGCAGGGGTGCCATACCCTGGGTCCAGGGGGGAAATAAAAGTTACTTTTAAATATAAATCCATGAATGTCTCTTTGTCTATCTGTGCTGGTTATTATGTTGTTAAATTACAGTGAATTAACTACAAATGCAAAATGTAACAAAAATGGTCACTTTAACAAGGTATTATAATTATTAACTTGTATTCTCCCCATCTTGACAAAAATGGTAAATTTCCAGGTTCCGCAGGTCATCTGCACAGGTGCAATTCATTATTGTTAATGTGTCCCATTTACTAACATGCCAAGTTTAGCTGCACTTGAACAACCGTTCCAGGCTGCCATATCCAGCCCGAATAAACATAGAAATCCGGGTAAAAAACTGACAAAAAAAATGTTTATTTTATTTGCCATACCCTAGCTTTTGCTGAACTGACACCACTGCTTGACTGGTGCGGTGTCCTTTTAGAATTTAGATCATCAAGTATTCATAGCTGAGTGGATCGCACACAATGGCCATATTAACTTTTTCTTTGTTTTATTACATATCAGGATGAGAAACAACCGTTTCGGCTATCCAGCCTTCTTTAGTGTATCTGAAACTGCAGGGTGTCTGCTGACTATTTAAAGATGCTATGACCGGTGCCCAGATGGGCACCATCAACACTAATTACCCTGTGAGGATGACACCTCGCAACTGAATGGTGATTGCGCATCACTGACAGATATGTCATAAGTTAACTCTGATTCTCATTAAATAAACAATAAAAGTTCTCATGTATAATCATTGGATCCAACTCCATGTGAGAGTTTGGTATACTCATATACTCAGAATTGAGTATACCGGACAACGGCCTAGAGGATTAAACATATTTTTACCACTCTCTTAATGAATTATTTTGGGAGCATTAAGACGGTCTTAAGGTCTTTGCACACTGCTGCGTTTTTCGGGCCGAATATCGGAGTGAATTTCGGATTGCGTGAATAAAAAAATCAACCTCACGTTATGTCAATCACGTTTGCACACTGCCGCCCGTTTCGTATTTATTTTCGGACCAGGGTTGATTTTTCCCGATTTTCGCAGCTGTCGTCCCTTGCTCTCTCTCCCTGGCCTACGGTTTTCGGATTTCTAAAACGCAACGAAAACACGCAGTGCAGTGTGCAACCACCTTTATAGTAACGGTTAAATAACCACTCCAAGCTTACGCTACACTTTTCAATTCTTTTTTTATTTTTATTGTTTTATTTATTTTATTGAGAGTAAACTTTGCACTGACACTTTCATTTACAGCATTGAGCACACATCAAACACTGCCTCCTTGTTCTTATGGACTGATTGGGAATGTATCAAGTATAATCTGAGAAAGTGCAATTAACATTTCTGAACTTTTAATGGTCACTGGTGTATGGATTGTTGCAGTATATATACTGTATATATACACTGTATATATACACTGTATATAAAAAAGAAAGGTTTGAGTACAAAATGACAGCAGAGCCCCATTGCAACCCATTCAGAAGGGGTACACATTATTGTGTATCATTATTGTATGCTTTAACTATTGAAAAATAGCAGATATACAAGTTCACAACGCGGCACCGAGTGCCGCGCTGCGAGCTTGTAAAATCGTGAAAAAACGTGAAAAAAACGCTGAAAAAAAAACGTGAAAATTATAATTTTTACCCGATTCTATATTAGTGTCTTTTGAATCCTTCTAAGGTTTTTTGAAAAACCCTATGTTTCTATGTCAGCAATCTGGCCAGCCATCGTCAAAGAAAAGGTCCTTTTCACTTATTAACTGGAGCTCAGTTAGTCTGTTCTTGAGAGACTATTATGTCAGTGGCTCTCAAACCTTTTCATGTGAAGGACCCCTGTAAAAGAATGTTCATATCTCAAAATATTTAGTTCCAAGGACCACCCAGAAGCAAAGTTTGAGTTACAAACGTTCGCTCTAAAAATACATATATTCAAAGATTTTCACGACTTTTTCAAAAATAGCAGATCTACAAGCTCGCAGCGCGGCACTCGGTGCCGCGCTGTGAGCTTGTATATCTGCTATTTTTCAACAGTTAAAGCAGTCAATAATTCTAGGCCTAAATGGGTTAAAGCAATAACAGACACACTCAGAGTCCTCTACAACTTCTCAGACAGTATCCAACAGCACTCAAACAAATGAACATGGGTGTGCAAAAAACAAAGACACCACTCAGACATCAGTGATTCAGTTGTGCCACCACAGATTACACCAACCAAATGATTCCACGTGATAAATAAAATCCAATACTCCAGCACTCTTTTCTCTTGGCATCGTCTTGCTGACCGGGTGTAAAAAATTATAAAAATAAAATAAAAGTTCTTCTCAGACATCAGGAACAGCACCTTGCAGTTTGGTTTGGTGGAAATCACTGCATCTGCTCTCTAAGGGTTGGCGTTTGTTCCAACTACCTGAAATATTATTAATAAATAAGCCACACCCAGAACAAGATTACAATCTCACGGTGTATGGTACATGTACAGCTGTTTGTGGTTGACCACCTGTATAATTAGTATATGTATATGAACTGTTTGAACTTGTCATATTTAAAAGAATATGTATTTTGGCGGGTCTTGATGGCGTCGCAATGGCTGATTTTACACTTGGTTGCATCTGCTATTTTCAGAAAGCAACACAGGAGCGCAACCAAACATAAAATGACTTGTCTTCTAGTTCTACTGGATCTCCTCTCCACTAGTCTCTCCCTAACATTTTAGTCTGGAAATCGTCAATATATTTAGTCTTGAGTGACCATAGCTTATTTTTTATTTCGTTTTCGTCAGTGGAAAAAGGTAGTGGACAAACATCTTTGGTCTTAGTTTTACCAGAACAAAGTGTGTCCATCATCAGTTCAATAAGGAGACCATCTTTTAGTAAGGAACGGTTCTCTGTTTCAAGGTACGGTCAGCTCTCTCATGTTGTTCCTCTTCCATTGACCTTATTCACACCGCGGCCATCTTGGATCACATGACCACATGGGGTGGCAGCCTGCATTACAAACCATTGTAAACAATGGAGCGATGGTCCCGAAATATGAGTTCTGTTCAACCAATTTCTTTTGACCAAATCGACAAATGGGCAGATGACAACATCAACATCCCCAAAATGATTAAATAGAAGGGTACATCCACAATATCCATGGTAGGCCTAGTTAGGTTGCAATGTTACTCTGTACAAAGACTTGCTACAGTATCTGTGCAGACTAGTGCTTGCTCTGCCATCATATTAACTTACTGTATCGTGATTTTTGCATATTAATCAGGAACTATCTAACAACAAATAGTTAATATGATGGCAGGACCATCGGCCTATTGTTTACAATGGTTTGTAATGTAGGCTGCCACCTTAGGTTACGTGTCTCCATTCCGACATGTTTCCTTTCAGACATGTCTCCTTTCAGACATGTCTCCTTTCCGACACTAACCCTAACTCTAACCCTAACCCTAAACATAACCCCTATGGAAGTGTCGCCACTCCGACAATAAGAAGTCAATGTCGGAGTGGCAACATGTCGTAATGGAGACATGTCCCCGCCACCTTATGTGGTCATGTGATCCAAGATGCTGTGAACATGGTTGTGTTTAACAGGGATAGGACTGTGGAATAGTTACTGCGTGTTTAACAGGGACAGCATAGGAGTGTTTAGAACAGTTGCTGAATGATTAACAGGGACATGAGACATGATGTGTGATGTCAGTGGAATGTCAGTGGAAAAGTTACTGAATCCATTTCACTTTCTCTGACTTGTGCAAATTCAACCCAAATGAAGAGAAAAAAAGGAAAAGTGAACCGTTTCGATGGCATATCAAACTATATATTCTGCTGCCGATTTGACCTAACTACAGAGGAGGCTCCAACACAAGGAGATGGCGACACCGAATCAGTCACACCCAAGTGGGCGAGTTGTGTCCAGCTACTGATCATTCATCGTTAATTGGACCTCCATAAAACTTGGTACAAAAACATGTAACACAATCAATAATAAATATACTCAGCAATGATTGAAACAATAATATTAAAAAAAGGCACACAGACCTAAAAATGTGTGATATCATCATCATCAACCATCACTGAAAACCCAACTCATCGTCATCCATCGTTCAATGAACAACACACTCCATCAGTAGTGGAATAGATATGATCAAAATAAAATATAAAATATAATAAAGAAAGTCCATTTAAATAAGTGTTAGTGTGGAAACATAATTGGCACAACAAAAGCCAGCCTGAATCAAGTCATTATTATCTAGAGCAGGGGTCAGCAACCTTTTTGAAATGAAATGCCATGTTTTTATTTTCTATCTAGATCATACATGGGCAACTAGCGGCCCGGGGGCCACATGCGGCCCCCAACTTCACTTAATGCGGCCTGCAGGAATACTGATATATTATCGGTTTCAGCTGTTATAATTCCAAACCAAACGTGCTAACATGACCAGCTTTAATTATTTTAGTCTACTGTATATTAGTATCTTGATGACTAGTAGCCTACTACTAGACTTTTTTTTTTAATGTCCAATGCATTTGTACTTTAGTTCATAAAGTAACAAAGTAACATAAGTACCTGTACATGCATTTGAAAGGAAATGTAAAAAAATACTGTTCAGGATTTTAGTGTGTGTGAAAATATAGTGGCCCTCTCCATCATCAAAGTTGCCCACCCCTGTTCTAGATAGTCAGTGAGCCATGTCAACATAAAATGTAATGACACCCCATCAAACATTCTGACATATTTTGATTGTCAGGACATTGTTATAACGATCATTAGACTCAAGAGGAAGAACCCACCTACGTATATCCCAGACTCCTCCCCCAGCCAAAGTTCAGCATTTTAATGAATGTAGAATTATGTGCAATGCAATTATGTGGATGTAATTGTAGGTGACTTAATTTAATTGATCACGTTTGAATCAACATGTTATTTCAAAATATAGATCCTCTCTCTCACACTTCTGCCAGTGTGCCAGTGATCACCCTCCCCTGTGCTAAGGTTGCCAACCCCTGGTCTAGAGAGCTCATTCAATGGTAAACATTGACCCGTCATTATGGTCCAAATCACTGTTTAAGAATGAAATAAATACTAAGGATTTTAATGTGTGTAACCATGTGACCTTTGACCTTCTACTCACCGAGTGCCGCGCTGCGAGCTTGTAGATCTGCTATTTTTGAAAAATCTTGATTTTTATTTAGCAAATCTTGCTTCTGGGGGGTCCCTGGATCAACATATTTTGAGATGAGGGGTCCTTGGCCAAATACATGTAATTTTGGGGGTCCTTGACATGAAAAAGTTTGAGCACCACTGATATGGAAGAAGGATTTAGAAGACATTTATAGAATCGGGCCAAAAATATTCAAAGAGTTGCACAAATGTTTTTTTCCAAGAATAGCAGATCTACAAGCTCGCAGCAGGGGTTGTGCTCTACTTGTCTCTTTGTGGCAGCTTGGGATGTGGGTGAGATGGGATGCTGTGTCTAAAGGCAGCTCTCCACCAAACAGACTGCTGCAGATCACTGGACTGCCAGTCAGTCTGTAATGAAGTCGGGAGATCAGATGGTTGGAAAGCGCAGAAAAAATAATTTGCTGAATGCACCAAAGACCGACACCGACAAGACGGCTACTGTTATAGCTTGATGTCTTTTTCAACAACAAGCCCGCTGCTATCCGACGGCTCTTAAGCCGGCCGAACGTGCTCGGTCGGCTTTCGACGCTTCCCTACGACTTGCGAAGCCGACGCGGCAGTGCACCCACTGCCCGTTCAACGGCAGAATTTTGGCAACCGTCGATTTCTGCCGCGTATCACCACCGGTGCGGTGCAGAGCTACCTTTAGACACTCCTATACACTGGACGTAACACTCCTTTCACACTTCACAGCTTCCCCCAACTGTATTGTAAGGGGATATCTTATAAAGTCCTGGAATAAATTCCTTACCAAAAACCTTCTTCGCCAATGTGTTTGTAAAGGTCTCTAGTAACAATATCTCACAAAGACTGAAATTCAGTTTCCCTAGGAGAATCCTTGACTGCTGCTGAAAGTTGGGCTCCCATTAACTTAACTATACAGGATAAAACACACCAAAATGCTTTAAGTAGCATGTGAGGGGTCAAAACTAGGGTTTTTTCATGATTCTGAATCCATTGCAAGCATTTGTTTTGCAAGAAAAACATTCCTCTGGCAAAAAAACGGCCCGACAAAACTATGGTTTAGTGATGAAACTAGTGAAACTAGGGATGTGTGGGAGCCGCCTTTAACCCAGGGAATGTTTTTTTTAGATGTGTTACTAGACACCTTTACAAACACATTGGTGAAGAAAGTTTTTGGTAAGGAATTTATTCCAGGATATGACACTATTTCTGAAGATATCCCCTTACTATGTAGGCCGGGTCACCGCGCGTCAAACACCCATGACACACAGGGAGCCGCCGTGATTGTAACACAAACACCCTCAACCTCCAGGGCGTGGGCATATTTTGGCCACTTCAGAAGCCTTTTATTACCGCGTCGCCACGACTGCGTCGGCGTGGTGGAGAAGCGTCCGGGTCAGTTTGTGGACCACGACCCCCTCGTGGTCAAAAGGTGGCAAAGAGGCGCGTTCCGGAAATCTGGGACGCGATCGGCACCAACGTGTCGCCCCCTCAGTGGTCGAATACTCAAAACCACAGGAGGCCAGTGAATAAATATATATAAAAAAAATAAGAACAAATCAATCAATATCAAATGAAAGGTGATAAATATAAGGTGTGATAGCAGTAGTGTTCTAACGATGCACTCTCAGTTTTGACAACTCTTATGGTTTTTTTTTAGTTTGTTGTTGTTTTTTTTAATTCTTGTCAAAGCACTTATTTGTTTTTCTTCTTTTCAATACGCCGCTCATGACATCATCTTTAATGGACGAAGCGCCTCGCGGTCGCGAGGCGACCCTTTACGTACACTATGATACAAATAACCACAGTTTACTCTTTGATTTCTGTCTCATTCTCTCTCTCTCCCACCTCCCAGTCTTCCCACAAATATTTCCTTCTCCGTCGTTCTGCTCCATCCCCGCTCTCTCTCTCTCTCTCTCTCCCGTAGACTTGGCCAGTAGTTCTCAACCTTTTCAGGCCGCGAGCCCCAAAAGAAACATATTTTAACTGGGGACCCCCCCACTCTACGAGCACTAAGAGTTGAGGCACAACATTTTGTATAACACAGCAGATCTGCTATTTTCACAATTTCTGCCTCTAATATTTGACAATTTGGCCAATGTTTAATTTGTCATTTTAGAGGTATTAAAAAGTCCTTAAATTGTCACTTTAGAAATGAGCAGATTCCTTCTATACACCTAAACTTTATGTTGGTTTGTTTACTGTTGAGAGAGAAAACAATGTTGCACATTAAGTTAATCATCTGGGGACCCCCCTGGGGGTCCCGACCCACAGGTTGAGAACCACTGGACTTTGGGCGATCACACCAAATGTACTTGCTCCACCCACTCCTCCTGCTCCAGCCACTCCTCCTCCTCTGGCGATTGGTCCTCGTCCGGCTGAGGATGGTGCTGCTGGTGGTGGTGGTGTGTGAGGTGTGTCTCGTCGCCCCGTGCGTTGTCCTTTGCGTCGTCCCGCGCGTCGGTGTCGTCTCCCTGGCCGTGTGCGAGCGAGGAGGAGAGCGCGGAGGCGGCGTGAGTCCAGTCGGCTGCATCCAGCGCCAGCTCCACCGCGGCCCCCGCCTCCGCGCAGCACCCCTCGTCCCCCTCCTCGTGAACCTCGTGCCCGGGCGCCAGCGGAGCCTCCGGGGCGGGCTGGGCGGGGTCAGCGTCGCCCTCCGGGGCCGTAGCGGAGGAGTCGCAGCCCTGGCCCCCCTGGTCCCAGCACTCGTCGGGGGACTCCCGGTGGTGGTTGCTCTGGGGGATGAGGGCCAGGCTCTGGGGGCTGTTCTGGTGGGACGAGGGGGGGATGAGGGCCAGGCTCTGGGGGCTGTTCTGGTGGGACGAGGGGGGGATGAGGGCCAGGCTCTGGGGGCTGTTCTGGTGGGACGAGGGGGGGATGAGGGCCAGGCTCTGGGGGCTGTTCTGGTGGGACGAGGGGGGGATGAGAGCCAGGCTCTGGGGGCTGTTCTGGTGGGACGAGGGGGGGATGAGGGCCAGGCTCTGGGGGCTGTTCTGGTGGGACGAGGGGGGGATGAGGGCCAGGCTCTGGGGGCTGTTCTGGTGGGACGAGGGGGGGATGAGGGCCAGGCTCTGGGGGCTGTTCTGGGCCGTGATGTTCTGGCTGAACCAGGCCATGATGTTGTCCAGCAGCTGTGCCGAGGCCTCGGGGTCCAGAGGCTCCAGGCTCTGGGGGTCGCTGGGCGTGAAGGCGCCGCCCGGCGGGATGACCGGAGACAGCGGCACCTCGTCCTCCTCCTCCTCCTCGTCCCCCTCCAGCTCCCGCTCCCGGGACGGGAGGCACAGCTGGGTGGGAGGGGGGCGAGGGGTGAGGTGGAGCGGGGAGGCGCCGGTGGCGCAAGGAGGAGCTGGAGGAGGCGTGTGTCGCGGGGCGTACGAGCCGGAGCCGCCGGCTCCCTCTTCTTCCAGCTTGGCGGTGGCGCCAGAGCAGCCGTCGGGTTCGCGGGCGGTCACCGCCGGGCGGCCCACGGATTCTCGCGGATTCTCCAGGCTGGGATTTGGGTGGATTTCGGGGGCGCTTGCGAGCGTGTAGGCGTCGCCGCCGACGTCAGCACGTTCCGCTTTGGCGGAGTGAGCGTCGGCGCGGCAGTGGCCGTGACTCCGCTCGGGGCCGTCGTAGCCGGGGTCCGAGCTCCGGCCGGCGGCGGCCCGGTGGACGGGATCCGGGCCGTAGCCCGGCTCCGCGTCGCAGGGAACGCCGTGGTCGAAGGCGCGGTGCGGGCCACAGTCCTCCGCGTCTCGCTGCCCGCCGAAGGCACGCGAGTCCAGGTGGTACGGCACACCGATGTTGGCGTCCAAGTGGTAAGGGGGGGTGATGTTGGCATCGAGGTGGTACGGCACGGGCATGTTGGCGTCGAGCTGGTACGGGGTGGTGATGTCGCCCAGCCTCATCAGGCTGTCGCCCAGCTTCAGCAGCTCGGCGGTGAGGCAGGGGGGAGGCGGGGGAGGCAGGGGGAGGCGGTGGCAGGGGACGGGGGGAGGAGGGGGAGGCACGGGGGGCTGCGGGGAGGAGTCTGTCCTGGCCGGGGGGCGGGGGGGCTCCAGGAAGGAGGAGGGGGAGGGGCGCCTAGCCCCCGACGCGGCGGGGGAGCGCGAGGAGGGGTCGCCCAGGTCCGCCGCTCTCTCTGTCTCCGGCCTTCCGTCTGTGGCTTTCCGTCTGTGGCTCTGTCTCTATAGATAGATAGAATACTTTATTGACAGATATAAAATACATTGCAACAATGACGTCAATTCCTGAAATCGCCTAAGTGGACGAAGCTTGATTCCATTGTGGCCCACTTTGGACATAAAACAAATACACAATATGCAATGCAAACAACCAATGAACATAAAGAGAGATTTGATCCGAGAGATTTGATCCTTAATATACATAAACGTATACTATACTATACCCCTACTATACTGTATATTATATACTAATATACATATTGGACGAGAGTACCCAAGTAGAAAGATCAGTGCAAATTATGCCATCCGGGGTAAGGATATAACTAAGACCAGTTAGTATTAAGGTATTAACCTTGTTCTCAAATCTTTCAAGGGAATTTAGACACTTCAGGGCTGGAGGGAAGAGGGCATTCCACAGAACAGTGGCTGCGTGATAAAATGCCTGTTCGGGGAGCCCTCCCGAACCGGAATAAACTCGGCTCCTTATTTCAGAGTGAATCAATGGGCCCTACTGTAGGTCATACAGCATAAGCTTCCCCTGGTTGCGTACCTGTCTCCGTCCGCCTGGCGGTCCCGGCGGGACTCCTGCAGAGACAGCTGGATGGCCAGCAGGATGTTGGGGTCGTCCTCGTCCAGGGAGGACAGCGCCGCTCGCCGCCGGCCCTCGCTCCTCTCTGGGCCGTCTGCAATCACACAGCAATAACACAACACAATGAGGCTCAGCCTTAACTGTGTTAACCGCGTTAACCCATTATTTTCTGCTTTAGCTATTGAAAAATGGCAGATATACAAGCTTGCAGCGTGGCACTCGTGTATATCGGCATTTTTTCTTTTTTTTTTTAGATTGTGAACATTTGTGCAAGTCTTTGAATATTTGACCCGATTCTATAAATGCCTTCTACGTCCTTCTAAATCAGCGGTTCTCAAACTTTTTCATGTCAAAGACCCCAACATTACATGCATGTATTTGGCCACAGACCCCCATCTCAAATTATCTTGTTCCAGGGAGCCCCCAGAAGCAAATATTTGAGGCCAGTAGTAGTAGTGACATACATTATGATGACATCATCATCACAACAACCGGGGGGGCGCTCTCCATTCCAACATATCGCCACTCCGACATTGACTTATTATTGTCGGAGTGGCAACACTTCCATAGAGGTTAAGGTTAGGATTAGGGTAAGAGATAGGGTTAGTGTCGGAATGGAGACATGTCGGAATGGAGAGATGCACTCATCACAACCACGTCATTTCCCTCTTAAGTTGATGGTCCAATTAATAAAATATAATTTAGCAACTTTAACGACGACAAAGTGGTTTTTTTATGTGTGGGACACATCTGGAGAACAGCTGACATACAAGCTCACGTCGCGTCGCAGATGCAACTGTTGTGAGCTTGTAGATCACACTCGGCTGGGACTTTGGAAACTTGTGGATATATAATAGTGCAGACACAAGAAGAGTGGGCACTAAGCTAAGGACGAGTGGGCAGTCTGGGCACCTCAATGTAAAACTGAATATTTTGTCCAAAATGTTAAAACAATAAAATATTTGGAAAATGATCTTAAGTATAGAACGTACTTTTATCCCTTGTGCCCAATAGTATTGGATTCTGGTTTTGTAGCAATTATAGAAATATGATTAATTATTTTAACATTTTGGGGAAAATAGCCAATTTTACATCAAGGTGCCCACTCTTCTGTCCCCCATCCATCCATCTCTCTGAGACAATTAGGTTACAGTACACATTGATTCTGATTATTTACAACAGCTTCAAAATAAACATACCAGAGCCATGTGCTCTATCTCTGCCTAGCTCCAACACACACACACACACACACACACACACACACACACACACACACACACACACACACACACACACACACACACACACACACACACACACACACACACACACACACACACACACACAGCGCGAGCTCAGCCCCCGCTGTCCATTCTCTCGACTCGTACAAACACAGTCAGCAGCGAGTGTCTCTCCTCTCCTCTACTCGTCGGCAGACTCAGAGAGGATCATTAACGTCTATTCAGGGCCGCCACAAGACCTTTTGGTGCCTGACTCGCAACTGGCTGTTGTTTGGCTGTTTGATTCTTACTTGCAATGTATCAGATCAGATCAGTCTATGACCGTTTGATCTCCACTGGGTGAGTGTCTGTCTGTGAGTGAGTGCAGACTCAGAGTGCGTCGCAACTGTGCTGCGGCCCCGCTCCCAGATCAATGGATCGGCTTGGCTCTTCTTTTTTCTTTTCTCTCTCATTTTTTGGTGCCTTTTGGCAACGTGATGCCTGACACTCACTGCGTCATGCGCGTCATAGTAGCGGCGGCGCTGCGTCTATTGAAATAATGTACTTCAGAAAGAGTTCACTAACGCAGCAGCGCTCACCAGCGCTCCGTTCCCGTTTGTGTCTCTAGACTAGAAGCTAATGCTGTTAGCCACACCAACAGCTAATGGCTGCAGCTCAGCCACTCAGAGGGAATGAGTGGATGTTTTACTGTCAGATGTTATTATTTATTTATTGGGTCTGGTGCCAGCAAAAAGCAGCTTACCTTTGCAACGTTATAGAAAAATAACTATTCATTTTATTTGTATTTTTTTCTTGTTACATATATGTACTTTGGCCATACTGGCAGCAGAGGGCAGCCTCATGCAGCATCCTTATAAGGATGCTGAGGTTGGAACTAACAGGCTAACTTCGGACTCACTGACCCTCCTCTGTACATGCCCAAACCAGTTTGGCCTCTCTGGCTTTATCTCCAAAACATCTGTCATGCACTGTCCCTCGATCTAATGCACCTCGTTCCTGATCCTATTCATCCTTGTTACTCCCAGAGAGAACCTCAACCTTTTAGGTGCCGGCTACACGGAGCTGGATATTTCATATATCCTGTTTTTTCAGATATCCACATAGAAAACTATCTAGATCCACACGACAAAGATATCTAGGTCTAAAATAATCTGATTCCCCAGACCTCCACCTCCACTCCACTCCACTCCACTATGTCTTCACTTATTTATCCGGTTTAAAAAATATCCAGTTTCACGGCCGAAATATCCAGCTTTGTGTGGCTGCGAGCCCCAACAGCACAAAAAAATGTCTAGCTTCAGAAATATCCAGCTCCGTGTAGTCGGCACCTTAGTCGCTGCTACCTCCAGCTCTGCTTCCTGTCTTTTCCTCAGTGAGCCTCTAGTCTAAACCGTACAAAATAGCTGGTCTCACCACCGTCTTGTACACCTTCCCTCTCATTCTTACTGATACTTTCCTATCACACATCACCCCTGACACTTTTCTACACCCAAGAATAATAAATAACATTCCTTTCCAAGTGAGTTTAGTCTGAATATATCAGAGCCACAGGGCTGCTGGTTAAACCACATGCAGTCAGCAGGGACAGGGGGTGACGCACGTCATTCATGCACGACACCTGCTGGACGTTTAGGGAACAGCGTAGGCCAGCTTAGCATGAAGGGAGGGGAGTCTGTAGCTGTTAGTGTATGCATGTGCGTATGTGTGCACGAGTCTTACCTCAGGAGAGGCGAAGCCCAGGTACTCCCAATCCCATGATCCTCCAGGGAAACTACAGACAAACAGAAACAACAATATGTACTTACAGAGCTACACACAGACAGATGTGGTTCAGCTGAAATATTTGACTGTTATCACCTTGTTTTACCTCACTATGCTACTGTAGCTCCTTCTGGAGTCGCTTGAACACGACCACCTCCAGTTAGGCTTGTCATGATACTGGATTTCTAACTTCGATACCATATTTTGAAAAATGTCAATACTCAATACCATTTTCGATACCACGCAACCACAGCGATTTTAGTGCAAAAATGTTTATTTTTATTTAAAGAAAAATACAGAACTTCTTGAGGTAGATGGTAGTGCACTTTTTAAAGGCCTGCCTTTGATGTTTTCACATTCTAAGTACAAATAGGCCTTTAAAATAACTAGGAATAAGCCAAAGTAGGAAGGATACCCAAGTAACGTTGGTGTAAACCGGCGAGAGAAGTAAAAACTGAGTATCAATATTATCGATACTATGGAAAAGTCATATTGAAAATCGATACTATATTCAAAATCGATAAATCAATATTTTTGACAACACTACTACTAAAAATATATGATGTCAGTTTAAGTGGGAAGGAATTGTTGCTCTGCAGAGTTGAATACTAAAGTCTCAGAGTGATTTTCTGTAGTTGATTGAGTAGTTAAATGTCTTGCCATCTCCTGGCCAGCCGGGGTGCCTGATGCAGGGGAAAGGAACTGGTTGGAATAACGTGTTCCTTCCACACGCTACGTCCAAAGCCAAGGTAAATAGGGAGGTAAAGACACCCACGCCCCTTTCGCTATCTCACAATTCCAACCAGCAGATTGGTCGCACCATGGGTGCAGATTGGTCGCACCATGGGTGCAGATTGGTCGCACCATGGGTGCAGATTGGTCGCACCATGGGTGCAGATTGGTCGCACCATGGGTGCAGATTGGTCGCACCATGGGTGCAGATTGGTCCACCATGGGTGCAGATTGGTCGCACCATGGGTGCAGATTGGTCGCACCATGGGTGCAGATTGGTCGCACCATGGGTGCAGATTGGTCCACCATGGGTGCAGATTGGTCCACCATGGGTGCAGATTGGTCGCACCATGGGTGCAGATTGGTCGCACCATGGGTGCAGATTGGTCGCACCATGGGTGCAGATTGGTCCACCATGGGTGCAGATTGGTCGCACCATGGGTGCAGATTGGTCGCACCATGGGTGCAGATTGGTCCACCATGGGTGCAGATTGGTCGCACCATGGGTGCAGATTGGTCGCACCATGGGTGCAGATTGGTCCACCATGGGTGCAGATTGGTCGCACCATGGGTGCAGATTGGTCGCACCATGGGTGCAGATTGCAGATTGGTCGCACCATGGGTGCAGATTGGTCCACCATGGGTGCAGATTGGTCCACCATGGGTGCAGATTGGTCCACCATGGGTGCAGATTGGTCACCATGGGTGCAGATTGGTCACCATGGGTGCAGATTGGTCCACCATGGGTGCAGATTGGTCACCATGGGTGCAGATTGGTCACCATGGGTGCAGATTGGTCCACCATGGGTGCAGATTGGTCCACCATGGGTGCAGATTGGTCCACCATGGGTGCAGATTGGTCCACCATGGGTGCAGATTGGTCGCACCATGGGTGCAGATTGGTCGCACCATGGGTGCAGATTGGTCCACCATGGGTGCAGATTGGTCCACCATGGGTGCAGATTGGTCCACCATGGGTGCAGATTGGTCCACCATGGGTGCAGATTGGTCCATCATGGGTGCCAAACTGCAGCCGGAAGTTCAGTAGACTGCACTGGAGTCAGTGGGAGCAGCTCATGAATAAACACTATTTCTGAACAATGGAGACCTTTATGAGTATTCAGCTCAGGACAATAAAAGACCTTTATGAGTATTCAGCTCAGGACAATAAAAGACCTTTATGAGTATTCAGCTCAGGACAATAAAAGACCTTTATGAGTATTCAGCTCAGGACAATAAAAGACCTTTATGAGTATTCAGCTCAGGACAATAAAAGACCTTTATGAGTATTCAGCTCAGGACAATAAAAGACCTTTATGAGTATTCAGCTCAGGACAATAAAAGACCTTTATGAGTATTCAGCTCAGGACAATAAAAGACCTTTATGAGTATTCAGCTCAGGACAATAAAAGACCTTTATGAGTCTTCAGCTCAGGACAATAAAAGACCTTTATGAGTATTCAGCTCAGGACAATAAAAGACCTTTATGAGTATTCAGCTCAGGACAATAAAAGACCTTTATGAGTATTCAGCTCAGGACAATAAAAGACCTTTATGAGTCTTCAGCTCAGGACAATAAAAGACCTTTATGAGTCTTCAGCTCAGGACAATAAAAGACCTTTATGAGTATTCAGCTCAGGACAATAAAAGACCTTTATGAGTATTCAGCTCAGGACAATAAAAGACCTTTATGAGTATTCAGCTCAGGACAATAAAAGACCTTTATGAGTCTTCAGCTCAGGACAATAAAAGACCTTTATGAGTCTTCAGCTCAGGACAATAAAAGACCTTTATGAGTATTCAGCTCAGGACAATAAAAGACCTTTATGAGTATTCAGCTCAGGACAATAAAAGACCTTTATGAGTATTCAGCTCAGGACAATAAAAGACCTTTATGAGTATTCAGCTCAGGACAATAAAAGACCTTTATGAGTATTCAGCTCAGGACAATAAAAGACCTTTATGAGTATTCAGCTCAGGACAATAAAAGACCTTTATGAGTATTCAGCTCAGGACAATAAAAGACCTTTATGAGTATTCAGCTCAGGACAATAAAAGACCTTTATGAGTCTTCAGCTCAGGACAATAAAAGACCTTTATGAGTATTCAGCTCAGGACAATAAAAGACCTTTATGAGTATTCAGCTCAGGACAATAAAAGACCTTTATGAGTATTCAGCTCAGGACAATAAAAGACCTTTATGAGTCTTCAGCTCAGGACAATAAAAGACCTTTATGAGTCTTCAGCTCAGGACAATAAAAGACCTTTATGAGTATTCAGCTCAGGACAATAAAAGACCTTTATGAGTATTCAGCTCAGGACAATAAAAGACCTTTATGAGTATTCAGCTCAGGACAATAAAAGACCTTTATGAGTATTCAGCTCAGGACAATAAAAGACCTTTATGAGTATTCAGCTCAGGACAATAAAAGACCTTTATGAGTATTCAGCTCAGGACAATAAAAGACCTTTATGAGTATTCAGCTCAGGACAATAAAAGACCTTTATGAGTATTCAGCTCAGGACAATAAAAGACCTTTATGAGTCTTCAGCTCAGGACAATAAAAGACCTTTATGAGTCTTCAGCTCAGGACAATAAAAGACCTTTATGAGTATTCAGCTCAGGACAATAAAAGACCTTTATGAGTATTCAGCTCAGGACAATAAAAGACCTTTATGAGTATTCAGCTCAGGACAATAAAAGACCTTTATGAGTATTCAGCTCAGGACAATAAAAGACCTTTATGAGTATTCAGCTCAGGACAATAAAAGACCTTTATGAGTATTCAGCTCAGGACAATAAAAGACCTTTATGAGTATTCAGCTCAGGACAATAAAAGACCTTTATGAGTATTCAGCTCAGGACAATAAAAGACCTTTATGAGTATTCAGCTCAGGACAATAAAAGACCTTTATGAGTATTCAGCTCAGGACAATAAAAGACCTTTATGAGTATTCAGCTCAGGACAATAAAAGACCTTTATGAGTATTCAGCTCAGGACAATAAAAGACCTTTATGAGTATTCAGCTCAGGACAATAAAAGACCTTTATGAGTCTTCAGCTCAGGACAATAAAAGACCTTTATGAGTATTCAGCTCAGGACAATAAAAGACCTTTATGAGTATTCAGCTCAGGACAATAAAAGACCTTTATGAGTATTCAGCTCAGGACAATAAAAGACCTTTATGAGTCTTCAGCTCAGGACAATAAAAGACCTTTATGAGTCTTCAGCTCAGGACAATAAAAGACCTTTATGAGTATTCAGCTCAGGACAATAAAAGACCTTTATGAGTATTCAGCTCAGGACAATAAAAGACCTTTATGAGTATTCAGCTCAGGACAATAAAAGACCTTTATGAGTATTCAGCTCAGGACAATAAAAGACCTTTATGAGTATTCAGCTCAGGACAATAAAAGACCTTTATGAGTATTCAGCTCAGGACAATAAAAGACCTTTATGAGTATTCAGCTCAGGACAATAAAAGACCTTTATGAGTATTCAGCTCAGGACAATAAAAGACCTTTATGAGTCTTCAGCTCAGGACAATAAAAGACCTTTATGAGTATTCAGCTCAGGACAATAAAAGACCTTTATGAGTATTCAGCTCAGGACAATAAAAGACCTTTATGAGTATTCAGCTCAGGACAATAAAAGACCTTTATGAGTCTTCAGCTCAGGACAATAAAAGACCTTTATGAGTCTTCAGCTCAGGACAATAAAAGACCTTTATGAGTATTCAGCTCAGGACAATAAAAGACCTTTATGAGTATTCAGCTCAGGACAATAAAAGACCTTTATGAGTATTCAGCTCAGGACAATAAAAGACCTTTATGAGTATTCAGCTCAGGACAATAAAAGACCTTTATGAGTATTCAGCTCAGGACAATAAAAGACCTTTATGAGTATTCAGCTCAGGACAATAAAAGACCTTTATGAGTATTCAGCTCAGGACAATAAAAGACCTTTATGAGTATTCAGCTCAGGACAATAAAAGACCTTTATGAGTCTTCAGCTCAGGACAATAAAAGACCTTTATGAGTATTCAGCTCAGGACAATAAAAGACCTTTATGAGTATTCAGCTCAGGACAATAAAAGACCTTTATGAGTATTCAGCTCAGGACAATAAAAGACCTTTATGAGTATTCAGCTCAGGACAATAAAAGACCTTTATGAGTATTCAGCTCAGGACAATAAAAGACCTTTATGAGTATTCAGCTCAGGACAATAAAAGACCTTTATGAGTATTCAGCTCAGGACAATAAAAGACCTTTATGAGTATTCAGCTCAGGACAATAAAAGACCTTTATGAGTATTCAGCTCAGGACAATAAAATACCTTTATGAGTATTCAGCTCAGGACAATAAAAGACCTTTATGAGTACTCAGCTCAGGACAATAAAAGACCTTTATGAGTATTCAGCTCAGGAAAATAAAAGAAGACCTTTATGAGTATTCAGCTCAGGACAATAAAATACCTTTATGAGTATTCAGCTCAGGACAATAAAAGACCTTTATGAGTACTCAGCTCAGGACAATAAAAGACCTTTATGAGTCTTCAGCTCAGGACAATAAAAGACCTTTATGAGTATTCAGCTCAGGACAATAAAAGACCTTTATGAGTATTCAGCTCAGGACAATAAAAGACCTTTATGAGTATTCAGCTCAGGACAATAAAAGACCTTTATGAGTACTCAGCTCAGGACAATAAAAGACCTTTATGAGTCTTCAGCTCAGGACAATAAAAGACCTTTATGAGTATTCAGCTCAGGACAATAAAAGACCTTTATGAGTATTCAGCTCAGGACAATAAAATACCTTTATGAGTATTCAGCTCAGGACAATAAAAGACCTTTATGAGTACTCAGCTCAGGACAATAAAAGACCTTTATGAGTATTCAGCTCAGGAAAATAAAAGAAGACCTTTATGAGTATTCAGCTCAGGACAATAAAATACCTTTATGAGTATTCAGCTCAGGACAATAAAAGACCTTTATGAGTACTCAGCTCAGGACAATAAAAGACCTTTATGAGTCTTCAGCTCAGGACAATAAAAGACCTTTATGAGTATTCAGCTCAGGACAATAAAAGACCTTTATGAGTATTCAGCTCAGGACAATAAAAGACCTTTATGAGTATTCAGCTCAGGACAATAAAAGACCTTTATGAGTATTCAGCTCAGGACAATAAAAGACCTTTATGAGTATTCAGCTCAGGACAATAAAAGACCTTTATGAGTATTCAGCTCAGGACAATAAAATACCTTTATGAGTATTCAGCTCAGGACAATAAAAGACCTTTATGAGTACTCAGCTCAGGACAATAAAAGACCTTTATGAGTATTCAGCTCAGGAAAATAAAAGAAGACCTTTATGAGTATTCAGCTCAGGAAAATAAAAGAAGGCATGTCACACATTTTTTCTGCTGTGTTGATTTTCGATGTGTGCACTGTGTCATTTTATAGCAGTATCTAAAGAGCAAAAAGTATGTTTCTAAACGTGCCAAGTATCGTGAGACTATCCACCGTTTCCTGTCTGGGAATCAAATATCGTGATACTGCGGAGACCGAAATGAATATTATTTACAGTTATTATTATTATTTAATTATGTACTGTGCACATCGAAAAGCAAGTGATTGTAAAAATACCTGTGATATGGTTTCTTTTATATTCCTGAACACATAAATAGTGTTTCTTCCAGGTTTGTTCATGAGCTGATCCAGCCGGCTCCATCAGTGTCCCGTAATTCAGCGCACTTCCGGTGAGAGTTCAGGCACCCATGGTGAGCTTCATGGCCTGACATGGAGCATCACCGTTGTCACGTGATATCCCTACCTCCTATTTACCTTGTCCAAACCGGGGAAATCCCCTAACAGGTAAAAAGAAGCAACTTGGACTCCTCATGCATAGAAGGAAGCATGAGGTCAGTCCGTTGCTCTCCCCAGGTTGGCAGAGGGAGTGTAGCGCCCAGGATTACATTAGATAAATGACACCGGGTGAACAATCGCTTACAAAATCGTGGGATGAAAATGTAAGTAGAAAGAAAAAAAAAAAAAAAGAAAAAAAAAAGAGGAGTTAATTCTAAACCTAAAGCTGACACAACGTTGCCTTTACTGACAAATACGGGTGCTGTGCAGCAAAAAATCATCCAGTCAAGCATTCAGCAAAAATAGCGGATGTACAGTACAAGCTCACAAACATGGAATCAGGAAATAACATACTACTTGATACAGTCCTTTTTTTTTCACTCTCTACCAAATCTCTTTGCCAAGAAATAGCTGATCTACAAGCTCACGTTTTGTGAACTTGTAGATCTGCTATGTTTTGGGATATGTTCTGCCCCAGGATAATGGATGTAATATCTGTAAACCGCGATTTCTTTGGTCACAATAATAGTGATATGAAATGTTCATATTGTCCCATCCCTAAGTGTGTGTGTAGTGTGTGTATAGTGTGTGTAGTGTGAGTGTAATGTGTGCATACTTCCTGCGGGGGGCCTCGGGGGAGTCGTTGGGGACCACACCGCGGGTATGTACAGTATGTAGTGTGTGTAGTGTGAGTGTAGTGTGTACATACTTCCTGCGGGGGGCCACACCGCGGGTATGTACAGTAAGTAGTGTATGTAATGTGAGTGTAATGAGTACATACTTCCTACGGGGGGCCTCGGGGGAGTCGTTGGGGGCCACACCGCGGGTATGTACAGTAAGTAGTGTATGTAATGTGAGTGTAGTGTGTACATACTTCCTGCGGGGGGCCACACCGCGGGTATGTACAGTATGTAGTGTATGTGATGTGAGTGTAATGTGTACATACTTCCTGCGGGGGGCCTCAGGGGAGTCGTTGGGGGCCACACCGTGGGTATGTACTAGTGATGCGCGGTCTACCCGGCCTGCGGGCTGACCCCGCGGTCAGCCCGCAGGCCGGGTTGGGTTGGGCCAAGAAATGTACACTTTATCGGCGGGGCGGGTTGAGGCGGTCTCGGTCTATAATGCGCACCACCAAGTGTCCTTCCCTATGCTCGTCAGCCAAACTGGTCCGTGTCATGTAATTCTAATTAAGTCCATTACTTCCTGTAAGTAGACTTGAAAATAAAACCATTTGCCTAATCATATTACAGGAGTAGCCTATCTTATTTTGAAATCCACCGCTTTGAGGAAGTGCGCTCTGCTTGCTAGTTGTTGGCTACTTTCCGCAGCCGATCTTGTAAACAGAACTCACGTGTGGACGACTAGTGTGGATTGTACAAGCTTTTGACTAAACTAAAGTTCATTTTATGATATGAAAACAATGCTCCTTTGACTTAAACAACGTACACCCTTTGAAAGTTTGATCAACTTTGTACCTCCGCAGCCGATTAGGTAAGGAGCTGGTTAATTACCTTCTGTTGGTTCGTTGCTGTCTGTCGTGCTGCGGTGAGAGCATAGATTGTAGAGAATAATTATGTTGAGAGGCATACAGCTGTTGCTTTGGTCAAAGTGTGTTGTCTCGGCGCAGTGCGCCAGTGACTAGGCTTGTGACTCGATCTGCATCTCTCTGTGATACAGTAGTTACTAGTTGTGCTCCGTGTGTACTGTATAGTCATACACATACAGGAGTGTTATCAATTAAAATAAGCATGCATGTTTTTGTACAGTTGAAATTGGCTGCCTTAAAAAGCCACATTCAAAGACATATTTAACGTGTATTTAATGACGGCGGGCTGCGGGCTGGGTTGGGCTGTGAAAATTGATGCGTTGTTGCGTGGCGGGCTGGACTGGGTCAGATAATTAAAATTGCGGAGGCCCGCGGTCCGTAAAAAACGCCGGCCCGCGCAACACTAGTATGTACAGTATGTAGTGTATGTAAGGTGAGTGTAATGTGTACATACTTCCTGCGGGGGGCCTCGGGGGAGTCGTTGGGGGCCACACCGCGGGTATGTACAGTATGTAGTGTATGTAATGTGAGTGTAATGAGTACATACTTCCTGCGGGGGGCCTCAGGGGAGTCGTTGGGGGCCACACCGCGGGTATGTACAGTATGTAGTGTATGTAATGTGAGTGTAATGAGTACATACTTCCTACGGGGGGCCTCAGGGGAGTTGTTGGGGGCCACACCGCGGGCCACCGAGGCCAGGAACTCCTGTCTCTTCTGCTGCACCAGGCGGGCGGCGCTGATGATCTTGTGGCGCGGCGTCCGCAGGTACGGCCGGTTGACCTTCTGGGCCAGGTCCTCCACCACCATCTCCAGATCCGTCTGGACCAGGACACAACAAGGGGTTAAAGCCAAACCTGACCTGAGCCCAAACAGTTGAGAACCACAGCCACTGCACGTAACACTTTAGTGTCTTAGACGGAGATCTCCCTTATCTTCTAATAAGTATACAGATCCTTCTAAAAAAAAAATGTATATTGTGTGAAAAAGCATTGCAGATGCCCTGGCACCCTAAATCATAACTGACTGAGGAAACTTCCCACTGGACTTAAAGCAACTCTGACTTCAGAAGGTTGACATTTCTCTATTATAAATCCTTGTTTTGAGTGGTCTCGTGTAATATTGTAATATTTTGAAATATGGACTTTTGATATTCATGAGCTCTATGCCATAACAATTCAAAGTTTTAACAAAAAAAGGTGTGGAATAATTCAATGAATGTCCAATGTATATAGGACATATGAAAGTTTCAAGAAATATATGAAAGTTTCAAGAAAATGTACTTTTACACAATAAAAAAAAATCGAGAAGGATCTGTACACTTCTGTGACAGCGTTTTCAGTGTTTTTTACCGTGTTTTTCTAAGGCCATCGCGCCCGTGCGTGCACACTGCTGTGCGTGTGCTCCGATACGTTGAGGAGCTTTCTTCTTCTTTTCTTTTTTTTTTCCTACATTTGTATCCCTCGATTTAGCAACCCATTTTCTTTCACCCAGTGCTAATTGCCTATGTAATCCTGGGCTCTGCTCTCCCTCTGGCGTGCCTGGGGAGACAACAGACTGACCTCATGCTTCCTTCCATGCATGAGGAGTCCAAGTTCCTCTTTTTTCACCTGACAAGGGGGATTTCCCCTGTTTGGACGTAGCGTGTGGAATGAACACGTTATTCCAACCGGTTCCTTTCCCCTCCGTCAGGCGCCCAGGCTGGCTAGGGGGAGGCACCATGAGACCAGGATGACTGCATGTTTTTGTGAGGGTACCTACCCAGGGGACACGGGGAGAACAAGCAAACTCCACACAGAAAGACCCTATCGTTGAGGAGCTTTCTATACTAGTACTGTATGTGAGCGTCACAGCGCCTTTGCTTCCGTGTTGTTGTAGCTCCGCTCAGGCTCCACTTCAATGCATGCGGACGAAACCTAGAACAGGAGGAAAGCGCTCTTCTTCTGCAGAACAAGAATGGGACCGGATGGGGAAGCAATGTTTTGTTTCCGGGTTATTTCATCCCCTAGCAACTCCTGGCAACCGAGGAGTGATCAACGGATAGACAGCGGTGATATTAATATGCTTATTTAATACAAGCTCTACAAGCTCACAACGCCTCGCGCTGCGAGGCGTTGTAAGCTTGTAGATCTGCTATTTTGGGCAAAGAGCTTTCTGTGGTGTAGAGGTGAAAAAGAGCAGACTACAGAGTGAAAGGTCAAGTTTATCAAGTATTGACGGTTCAAGTGGTTAAATATTTGAAAACACACATTGACATGAATCCAAAATACACTGATGATTGTGCTGTCAAACAATGAAACAAATATGGAATCTATGAACTGCTTGTGGGGGTCCCTGCTTCATCTCCTTGGCCTGAAAACGTTGAAGACCCCTGCAGTAGAGTATAACCCAAGACAGACGGGTGTGCATGTACTGTTACTGTAGCGTACCGTACCTGCATGAGCTCAAAGATCTCCTTCATGTAGCGTACCTGCATGAGCTCAAAGATCTCCTTCATGTAGCGTACCTGCATGAGCTCAAAGATCTCCTTCATGTAGCGTACCTGCATGAGCTCAAAGATCTCCTTCATGTACCGTACCTGCATGAGCTCAAAGATCTCCTTCTGCGTGCTTCCCTGCTGCAGGAAGAAGCCGTACGGGTAGGAGCACTTCAGCACGCGCCGCGTCTTCAGCAGCTCACACACACCGTCCTCGATGAAGCGCGTGTCCGGAGGGATGCCCTCTCCTGGTGAAACCACACAGTCATCATGATTCATCCACTGCTCTGTTGTAACTACCAACGGTAATGTAGTAAGTGCAGATTTAAGATGCGTTTGCAGCCTCTGTGGACTGTGTGCTTCATTACCATCGCAAGCTGGCATACAAGAGGGCGCTGCTCACCAATGGAGTAGGGCTATACCGACTAGGGCTATCACGATTATGACATTTTACCCACCACATCCCCCGCTGTTTCTAGATCCCCTTTGGGGGTCTTAATTCATTCCCTGTAATTCTATTTGGTATATAACTTATCTAAAACGTTTATGCTTAGAGGGAATGAATAGAGACAGAGTTCTGACGCC
>NC_137819.1:10893105-10903105 GCF_963921795.1 Nannobrachium achirus | reverse complement strand
TGTCATAAAACGCTGGTTCCGTGGGCCAGGCTCAAATGCAGAATAAATAATGGACCTTGATACAGTATGAAAACCACTGGGTTAGCGCATTAAAGGAGTAGTTCACCCCTAAAAGGACTTTTTTTCTATTGATTACTCACACCATGGAGACTTGAATTTAATAATATTTTTTTGTATTTGTCGCATTCCTAAGACAAAAAAAGTAATGATAGTAAATATACGGGTCCCAGATGCATTTGGGTCCCCATCCGGAATCAATGGGGATACATTTACTATCACATTTTTCTCTTAGGAATGCAAAAGAAAAAAAAAAATATATATATATAACTGAACTCAAGTCTCTATGGTGTGAGTAATCAATAGAAAAAAAGTCCTTTTGGGGGTGAACTACTCCTGAAATTAAGATCTGAAATTATTGTATACTCTAGCTATTGAAAAATAGCAGATATACAAGCTCACAGCACGGCACCCGAGTGCTGCGCTGTAAGCTTGTATATCTGCAATTGAAAATTGTGGCCTTTTTTGCAAATCTTTATACATCTTTTTTGGAACTCAAATATTTGCTTCTGGGGGGTCCCTGGAACAACATATTTTTAAATGAGGGTCTGTGGCCAAATACATGTCATTTTGGGGGTCCTTGACATGAAAAGGTTTGAGAATCACCGATCTAGAAGAAGGATTTAGAAGACATTTATAGAATCAAGTCAAAAATACTTGACTTGCACATATTTTCAAAAATGTTAAGAAATGTTGCACCGCGCTGTGAGCTTGTATATCTGCTATTTTTCAATAGATAAAGCATAAAATAATGGTTAAAGTGGTTAAAATCTATAGCGTTAATGGCGTAAAAGAACATGGAAGGTTCTGTCTCACCGTGGCGAGGCCCTCCTCGTCGGGTGGGGTGAGACAGCTGTCGGTGGGTGAGGTGAGGGTGAGGGGTGAGCGGGGGGTGCGGGGGGTCCGGGGCGAGGGCAGGGTGTCCCAGGCGTTGTACCCGCTGGGCGGGGGGGGGTGGGCATGGTCACGCCGCTGCGCTGGCAGCAGCCCTCCGCGTCCGACATCCACGCTTCTAGCAGCTTCTCCCTGTCCCAGTCTGACACACACGCACGCACACGCACACACACACACACACACACACACACACACACACACACACACACACACACACACTGTTGTATTACTAAATCAACATTTTAGTTTACTTTTAAATCTTTTCATTCAACGATTTTGTAACCCATTTTTCACCCAGTGCCAGTTGCCTAAGCTGTAATCCTGGGCTCTGCTCTCCCTCTGCCAACCTGGGGAGAGCCCTGAACTGAGCTCATGCTTCCTTCAGTGCATGAGGAGTGAGCAGGCATCTTCTCATCACCTGACAGGGGGAGCTTCCCCGGTTGCACGTAGCGAGTGGAAGGAACACGTTATTCCAACCAGTTCCTTTCCCCTCCATCAGGCGCCCCGGCTGGCCAGGGGGAGGCAGTATAGAGACCAGGATTACTGCATGTTTTTTGTGAGGGTATCTACCCTAGGAGACATGGGGAGAACATGCAAACTGCACACAGAAAGGCCCTATCGCCAACCCCACCTAGGGTTCTCTCCTCTGATAACGCGGAGGAGAGAACACGCCCCCAGCACCCACAGCGTCCCCCAGCGGGAATCCGGACTCAGGTCCTTCTAGCTGTGAGGAGACATTGCTACTGACTGTGCCAACGTGGCCCTAAATCAACATTTTAGGATGGTGATTTTATGAATGCCATTTGTAAAATCTTTTACTATGTTTAGCCATAAGCCTAATGCTGAAAAATAACTGATCTATAAGCTGACAAGTTGACAACGCATCAAGCAGCGACGCGTTGTGAGCACCAGCGCACACACACACACACACACACACACACACACACACACACACACACACACACACACACACACACACACACACACACACACACACACACAAACACACACATACCGTGCGCTTGCAGCAGGGCCTCTGCGGTGAAGAGGGGGGCTTGCAGCATGTCTGCTGTCTCCACGATCAGCATGTCCTTCGGCCTGCGAAGGTCCTGGAGCTTTAGACCCTCATATGGCTGAGAGAGAGAGAGAGGGAGAGAGAGAGAGAGAGAGAGAGAGAGAGAGAGAGAGAGAGAGAGAGAGAGAGAGAGAGAGAGAGAGAAAGGAAAACATTATTGCGAGCAGTGGTGGAAAAAGTCTTCAAATGATCTTGTAGATCTGCTATTTTCAAATGGAGGAAATGAACAGTACTGTATATAGGGCTGAAGTGGTCAACGTATGTTTTCTAATAATAATCATTGTTCTTATTTACAAGTAACCAGTAACAAATGTTATAAAGAAAACTGTAGCGGAAGTAAAAGTGCAATATTTGCCTCTGAGGTGTAGTGGAGTAGAAGTAAAATTATACTGAGAATTGGCAATACACCAGTAATGTCAGAGCCTTTTAAGAAGTGATGTCACAATGAGTCAGCGCTTGTGCCGGAACAGCCTGATGTCAACAATCACCTCCGCATACGGAGATTCCGAATGTTTCGCGGCCGTTCTGGAAAACCGCGCATTGGGTTGGGACAAGGCTGGGCACTGCACTCCGCGCCGCCGCGGGGAATGCGCGTGCCGAATCCGAAGCCGGTGGAACAAACAGTTCTCGAGATACGCGGATTACATACATACACGCACGCACGCAAGCACGCAGAGATTTGTCGCATTTATTGTAAGATTAGATACAGTACTTGCGTAAATGTATTTAGCTACTTTACACCACTGATTGAGAGAAGGCGGTATAGGTGGGCCAAGGTGTAGTGCAACAGAAGTAGGGATGGGACGATACGCAATATTATCGTTTATCGTGATAAAAAAACACTCACTATAATCGTATCGTGGAGATTTCATTTATCGTGATATCGTCCATTGATCCACTGGGATCAAATCACCTTTTATTTGCTGAGCTGCATATCCTGTACCACTTAAACCCTCTATAATTGGTAAAAGGTACTTTGCGACGTGTTGTGAGCTTGTAGATCGTCTATTTGTTGGCAAATGTTTGGCCCCAGGATAATGGATTTTGATTATCGCGATAATATCGTAAATCGCGATTTCTTTTGTCACAATAATTGGTAGTCAGTCTGGAAGCCAGGCAACAAGGGACAGTGTTTACCATTTAGTCAGTCTGGAAGCCAGGCAACAAGGGACAATGTTTACCATTTAGTCAGTCTGTCTGGAAGGCAACAAGGGGTTGTGGGCTTCCGTTGCAGCCAGAGGATATCCAGGCCAGGACTTCCTGAGCCGCGCCACACGCAGGTCATTGTTTAGCAGTGAGAGATTAGCAACTTGAGACGCAACCATTGAGTAGAGAGATGACACGTGTGACTGTGTTGTCCCACCAGTATCATAGCTTAGTTCTTATATAGTTTTCCTCAGTGAAAAGGTTACACACATTATCATTGCAATGTGTACAAAACTATGGACACAAAAAGTTTGAAAAACACTGGCTTACGTACTGTACTGTTATTGGATAAGTATATACTGTATATCAACAATAAGTGGCGGCCATAGCAGCAATAGAGTGGTCAGTGAGGCCGCCTGGGCAGCCAGAGCTCCTGGATGTCCCTGGTACGATTCCAGGCCAGCAATGTGTCAATGTGTCCCTGAGCAAGACTCTTAACCCTGAGCACCCCCGAGCCATGTAGAATTGCTGCTCACTGCTCCTAGTAGTTATAGGATGGCACCTACAGTATGTGCAAGGAGTGGGTTCTATTCTAAGGTGATGCTGCTGCCGCCGTTCACTCACGCTTTATTTTGAAGAGCCTCGGAAGCTTTGTGCGTGTGCACGTGAGTGTCCACTGACGATTGAGGAAGATAATCCATTTGTTTACAAACGCTTGCGAAACTAAAATCCAAACCGGGGCCGACCATCGCGGTAAAGTGTCGCCGTGAAAACAATCAGATGTCTGCTTCCCTGGCGTTCTTTGCATCTCATTCATAGATAAAGCCCTTTTTATGTTTCAGCCTAGAATGGAAGGTGTATGTAGGAAGGAACTGCGATGCGAGGCGTTGTGTGCTTGTAGATCTGCTGTTTTAACTAGTTTAGTACATTTTATAGATGATAAATACAAAACGAACGGTTTTGAACATACAAGGTTTCCACCCGACAACGACGATATGCTATAAATTTAAGGTGCTGGGAGTGAAAATTATAATGTAGGGGTGCCTCGGATTAAAAAAGATATTTATGGGGTGCCCTGAGACCAAAAGGTTTGGGAACCCCTGATCTAAGCTATGGAGCCACTGGAGCTCTAGCCTGTATGTGCAGAGACAAGGATGAATGTCCTGCCTTTTATGTCCTCCTTGTTTGTTCATGCTTTGTTTATTTGGTGTGTTTTTTCTTCTTTTTTTGCTTCTATGAATTATGAATGACCCCATATGAGTGTCTTGAATGAAGTTTGACTTGAAAGTGAATAAGGTGAAAGTAGCAGATCTGCTTTTAATGTTTCTACAAACATGCTTCCTTCTATGCCAACCTCACCTCACCAACAATTATATTATACTCCCCACCCTTTACTATAGACAGTACTTTGATGTGTCATGTGTTTTACAAAGGGTTTCATGTAAAACAGAGGAAGCATAGGATACAACCAATTGTAGTTCAAAAACTGGGCTGTGATCCAAAATATATCCCCAAACTAACAAGTGGGTATGAGAGATGGTATTTGGTTCATTAGTCCGAATCTGTTAAGAATACTATGCCTAACCATAACCCCAACTCTAACCTCATTAACCCTAACTAAATGAATCTGTTAAGAATACTATGCCTAACCATAACCCCAACCCTAACCCTAACCTCATTAACCCTAACTAAATGAATCTGTTAAGAATACTATGCCTAACCATAACCCCAACCCTAACCCTAACCTCATTAACCCTAACTAAATGAATCTGTTAAGAATACTATGCCTAACCATAACCCCAACCCTAACCCTAACCTCATTAACCCTAAATAAATTCAGACTAATGAACCTTCGGACTTATGGGCAGTCCCCTGTAAGCAGCCTTTGATGCTCTGTGTTGTGAGCTTGTAGATCAGTTAGTTGAGCAATTTAAAAATGTTTTTTTTTTTCTTTTCTTTTTTTTTCAAAATTGTAAAACTAAAAAAAGTCAAATAATTTTAGGCCCTATATCTCCTCTGTTCTCCTCTACCATTTTCTACAGACATGCTATATTCAACAGCCCATGGTGAATAGTACAAAAGCAACATAGCGCTTAGTTGGCACAGCTTGAGTCAACACCACGCCATGTTTAAGAATGATTTTTAAACTAAATACAAGTAATGTTGTTACACAGTCTCAATGGGTTCACTTCATCATGAAGTTATGAAACAATATTAAAAACATAATACTCAACAAGTTGTGAGCTTGTAGATGGACTACTTTCAGCACATGTTCCCCCTGCATAGCGATGCTAGGGTTCAAGTGGTTAAACTTACTGAAGTGTGGCTGATCTTCAGGTTCCTCCTGTTTAATAGAAACTGCCCTGGCTGAGTCTGGAGAGTTCATCTTCACCTGCAGTCTGGACTCCACACACTGCTCTGAAATGAAGCAATTCAACAAGGACTTTAATTACTTCACACCTAGTGGGGTCAAGAATATGAAAATGATGATGGTCTAAAGTGAACAAGGTGAAAGTAGCCAATCTGCTTTTAATGTTTCTGCAACCATGCTTCCTTATACACCAATAGTTATAACCTCCACCTTTACTGTAGGGTTGTACACGTCACTTTGATGTGTCATGCGTTTTAGAAATGTTTTAATGTAAAACAGAGGAAGCATAGGATACGATTGATTGAGTTCGAAAACTGGGCTGTGATCCAAAATATATCCTCAAACTAACAAGAGGGGATGAGAGATGGTATTTGATCACATACTGTAAGCAGCCTTTGTTGACCTGGGTGAGAGGAGTGATCAAAGTAGGGCTGAAAAGAACATTATTTTACATCCTTTCATTTTCACTCACTAAAAACCTAAAAAGCCAAACTCAATCTCAGTCAGACTGTGAGATGTTTAGTTCTGATCTGAGCCAAGATGATGGAAAGAGAGCCTTTTGGTCAACTAGATATATAAAACCAATCCATGTGTTTGTTAACAGTTGTTGAGTAAATAATCATATTGACCATAAATAATTGTGTTAATTTTCAGCCATAATCAAGCAGCCCTTATTTTGACCTGATGGTGGCGCTAGAGGATCAAGGTCATTGGAACACTTGGTTAGGGTTAATCTCCCAGGAATCATGAATGCACTGATCAAGTTTCATGACAATCTGTCCATTACATTTTGACACATCTTGTGTCCAAGTGGAGAGTTTGGCCAAAAGATGGCGCCAGAGGAAAGGCCATTCTAGGATTAATCTCTGCAGCATTAAAGTATTTTTATCTCTCTATTCAGATAGTAATTAATCTCTGCAGCATTAAAGTATTTTTATCTCTCTATTCAGATAGTAATTGCCTTCATGTCTGACGTCTTCCTCCAGAAACACATTGCTACAGAAAGGAAAAGGACCATATAAGGTTGTGTTTGCTGTTAGTTAATTAGTTCCCAGTTAGTTAGTGTGAGTGGGGTTGTTTTTAAGGACAGGATGGTCCCCAGACTCTGCCTGGGTTTTGGGCTGGTGTCGCCTGGGACCTGGGAGAGTGAATACCAGGAGAGTCACCAGAAAGAAACTCATCTGGACTGATTGATTGATTGATTGATTGATTGATTGATTGAGGTATTTATTAGAGGCTTTGGATAGGAAAAGGTACAGTTTCATGACAGTACAGTTCACTGATACAATGTCAACTGAAAGGAAACTCGGGTAAGGCAAGGCTTATTTGTTATTTTCCATTGAGATCCTTAATATCCTTATATACCTCTGTAAACTATGCCTAAACGGTTAAACCTAACCTTATTCCTAACCTTGACCTCAGTAAAACGGTACCAAAACCTAACCCTATTCCTAATCTTAACCTCAGAAAGATATGTGTAATCCTCAAGTTTATTTCTAATCTTATTCTCAGTAAAACAAACAGAAGAAGGTGAATCTACCGGTTACTGGGACAGCGACCACACTCTGTTAGTGTGGTTGTTGTCCTTTTAACCAAAACATATAACTTAAACAGCAGTGGTTTCCAAACCTTTCAGCTCAAGACCCTGAAGAGAAATTAGACATTTACCCAGGACCCATACTAGTGAAAATAGCCGATCTACAAGCTCACAAAGTGGCACGAAGCGCCCCCTTGTGAGCTTGTAGATCTGCAAATTTCAGTACTTCTTAAATATATATTTTTAAGATGTGTTTCATTAGAGGTTTGCATAAGAAAGGGTACAGTTTCATGACAGTACAATACACTGGTACAAGGTCAACTGAAATGATACACCTTAAAAAAGCCTATGGCTTGTTTCAATTGAGATCCTTTTCTTTTCTTTGTTTTTAACTCATATTCTAGAAAGGTGTGTGGAGGTAAGAATAGGCTTTGTTTTCATTCACCAGTTTGGAGCAGCAGCCTCCTCTAAGTGTCTTTTCACTGCTGATATAATATTATATTGTCAGTGCATAATTATACGACAACAAAAAGGAAAATAAGACAACAACAACAACATTACCTTCTCCCAGAATGTCTCCTGAAGGCAGTGTTCGTTCGCTCTCTGCTCTGTTTACGCTGTGTTTCAACCCGGACGAGAGAGAGGGACGGAAACGCTTCCCGTCCTCTCCTCTATCTTGTCCGGGTTGAAACACAGTGCACTGCCCCGGAGTTCCCTGCAGAAGTAGACCTAGCAGAAATGCTGCTTTAGATCATAAACAAACTGGAAACATTATAATCAGGGGATATCTTAAAAAGTCCTGGAATAAATTCCTTACCAAACAAAATCTTCACCAAAGGTGTCTAGTAACACATCTCACAAAGACTGAAATTCAGTTTCCCTAGGAAAATCTTTCACAGCTATATAGGGTAATTCTGGGTCTCATTCACTCACTCCTACACTAGGCTACTATAGGGGAAAAATCACTCCCAAAAAATATGCTTTAAGTGGGATGTGAGGGGTCTAACTAGGTGTTTTTAATTGTTCTGAATCCATTGCAAGCATTTGTTTTGCACCAAAAACATTCCTTGGGCTAGAAATGGACCCCCATACCACTGTGAAAAGTGATGACTCATCACTAAACCATCATTTTATGGGCTGTTTTTAGCCCAATGAATGTTTTTTTTTGTGCAAAACAAATGCTTGCAATGGATTCAGAATAATTAAAAACACCTAGTTAGACCCCTCACATCCCACTTAAAGCATATTTTTTGGGAGTGATTTTTTCCCCTATAGTATAGTGTATATAGTGAGTGAATGAGACCCAGAATTACCCTAGCTGTCAAAGATTTTCCTAGGGAAACTGAATTTCAGTCTTTGTGAGATGTGTTACTAGACACCTTTACAAACACATTGGTGAAGAAACTTTTTGGTAAGGAATTTATTCCAGGATTTGACACTATTTCTGAAGATATCCCCTGACTATTATAACCAAACACAAACAAACTCCCAATGAATTATAATGTAGTAGACCTGAATATCACACTTTATGTAAACTAATATACAATGAATTATAATGTAGTAGACCTGAATATCACACTTTATGTAAACTAATATACAATGAATTATAATGTAGTAGACCTGAATATCACACTTTATGTAAACTAATATACAATGAATTATAATGTAGTAGACCTGAATATCACACTTTATGTAAACTAATATACAATGAATTATAATGTAGTAGACCTGAATATCACACTTTATGTAAACTAATATACAATGAATTATAATGTAGTAGACCTGAATATCACACTTTATGTAAACTAATAGCCTTGGATCAAGAAAGGATATCATTCATTGATTGATTGATTGATTGATTGATTGAAGAACTTGTTAGAAGTTTGCAATAGGAAAAAGTACAGTTTCATGAGTCATGACAGCACAAACCACTGGTACAAGGTCAACTAAAAGGAGATCCTGGTAAGCTTTACGGCTTATTTACACAGGAACCACTTTATGTAGGCCTGAGTGTCTAATGGACCCTTACAGGTCCTTGAGGGTCCTCTCAACACAATTAAATGGTTTTAATATTGTATTAATAATTTAATTTAAATTATTATTTTACTGTCTTTAAGTCAATGGTTCTCACACAGGACCCCACCTGAACGTACGTAGGCCTACTGTACAGGACCTGTAAGGTCAGTGACTGTCAATAATACCCTGTAAAAGTTAATTTTCTTCTGTAATAAATCATAATATTCCTGGAAACGTAAAGAAAGGATGGCTTCCACTTTTAGTAAACCTATGAAATGAGCTCAGTGTGGTGCTTCTCAAACTGGGGTCCAGGGACCCCCAGGGTTCCTCCAGTGGGTTCTAAATGGACCCTTACAGGTCCATGTGTTTCCATTTATTCATTCTCCAGAACCAACCGTCTCAGTTCAGTCAGTGTGTTGGTGTTTGCGTGACTTTTATTATTGACATATTATCATTGTGGTCACAAGTGCAGTTACCAAACTTGACCAACAGGTGGCATCTCGGTGCAGCATAATGTGGCAACAAAAACAAATCGTTATTGTAGAAGAGGCATTAGTAGTAATACTGTGGTGCCATAAGTTGTGTTTTTTATTTATTTTTATTCTCAGTTTTGTATCTGTCTATGGTAGGGGTCTTCAACGTTTTCAGGCCAAGGACCCCTTAGTTGCGATAGAGATGAAGCAGGGACCCCCACAACCTTTTCATAGATTCCATATAGTCCTATAGTTATATTGTTTGACAGCACGATCATCAGTGTATTTTGGATTCATGTCAATTTGTGTTTTTAGATATTTAACCACTTGAATGGTCAACACTTAGTAAACTTGACCTTTCACTTAGTCTGCTCTTTTTCCCCTCCAAAGCTATTTGCCGAACATAGTCGATCTACAAGCTCACAATGCTT
>NC_137819.1:10857963-10887963 GCF_963921795.1 Nannobrachium achirus | reverse complement strand
GCGGTGAGCTCCGCTGTCGTCAGACAGACTCACAGAACATGATACAAATTTAAAATTATGATAGGTTTTAATGGTTGTAGCTTTACTACTTTAGACAAATAATTATGTGTATAATAAGATTAAATGATAAAATAGCCAAAGAGGGCATTTTCCCAGCCGGCCACGGTGGCCGGTGGACTTAATAATTACCAGCCAATTAAACATTCAAACCGGCCAATGGCCGGTAAATACCGGCTAACGGAATCTCTGGTGCAGTGTAGTGTAGTGTAGGGAAGTGTAGTGTAGATTAGTTTAGTGTAGTGTAGTGTAGCGTAGGGAAGTGTAGTGTAGTGTAGTTTAGTGTAATGTAGTGTAGTGTCATTACCAGCAGAACAGGTGTCCCTTGCCACAGTCCATAGCAGGGTAGTGTTAGTGTAGTGTAGTGTAGTGTAGTGTAGTGTAGTGTAGTGTAGTGTAGTGTAGTGTCTTTACCAGCAGAACAGGTGTCCTTTGCCACAGTCCACAGCAGGGGAGGGCAGCAGAGGGAAGGTGTGAGGGTCGTTGTCTCCTGGTCCCGGCCGGCTCAGCCTGACTGCCCGCTCACAACGCACCGCCGGACACCAGCGGATGGCCGGGTTGTTCTCCACTAACGCCTGGAAATGCACAAAAAAGAGGAGCCCAGGAGATGGATGTTAACTCCACGGAGCTACAGGTGGCAGAGTTCCTACAGCCCATGCAGGGCATCGAACTGGACTGTAATGACATCAAGGCTTGCCAACCTCTGCCCAGGAGAAAGGACGGTGATAACCCCGGCCCGCTGGCCGTAATAATGAGGTTTGCCAACAGAAAATTCAAGACGGCTCTGCTGAAGCAGGGAAAGACGTTAAAGGGAACTGATGTGTTTATTAATCCAAAAAGAATGCAGATATAGCCAGAAAAGCTTGCCAACTCAAGAAGCAGAAAAAAAAATACAAAACACTTGGACCACAAATTGCAAGATTATCATCAGTTAAACGGTACCCCTGAAGGAAGATGCAAAAGTGGTGTTGATCAGAAGCATGGAGGAGCTGGACAAATACCAATGATGAGCTACTATGAATGTACTGCACTGTTGTCCAGTGCTTTGTTGTACTTTAGGTGTTTAGTAGTGTTTTGAAGTGGATTCTTTGTTTGAATAAGAGCCAGTCTGGGTCATGGAGGACTGGTGTAACATGGTCTCTGGAACCGGTAGCGATGAGCATGAGTTGTGGCCATATTCCATGTTTATTGAGTGACTTTGGAGGTGGTGCCATGGAGGATACCGAAATGAATCTGTACGAGGAGAAAATCTATCCTGTATTCAGGGGTTCCCAACCTTTCTGAGAGTTGACTGCCATTTATATTATTATAAAACTGTATCACTACTCATGTTATATCATAGATCCTGAAAGCAAGCACGTGCAGGCTGAGGAACAGCTTCTTTCCTCAAGCACAATTTAAGACTTTTAAATGCTAAGTGAATGGTGTAATAAGTCTTTGCACTCTGCACTTATGCACTTTCTTGGACTGATTACCGTATATTGCCATGTGTTTGCTTATTGCAGTATGTACTTTTGTTGTAGGTCTTTTATGTTTTTATTCTCATGTTTTTATTGTATTGGAGCTTCCGAGCGTAGGTTTTTCACATGTATGTACCTTGGTGCATCTAAGAGACAAATAAAGTCTGAATATGAATATGAAACCGACATGGAGTTATTCCACAAGGATTAAAAAAGGTGATGTCTGTATCAGAAATGACTTTGGACGGTGGAAAACAATAGTAAACTTGGGTTAGGGTTAGGGTTAGGGTGACGCATTACTTTACCTGGGTTACACCTTATGATAGTTCTACTTGAATGTTGACATGAAATATTAATTCCAGTGTGTGTGTGTGTGTGTGTGTGTGTGTGTGTGTGTGTGTGTGTGTGTGTGTGTGTGTGTGTGTGTGTGTGTGTGTGTGTGTGTGTGTGTGTGTGTGTGTGACCTGGTTGGTTGTTTAAGTTGGACATAATGTGGCCAAAACGTGCCATATTTTTCTAAATATGGAGATGACTGACGTCTGGACATATTGTGTCAGTCTCATGTGGTCTATGACGTCAGACATCTATGATGTCAGACGTCTATTTGAAGTGTCTACTCTAGGCCAGGGGTCTTCAACAGGGGGTCCGGGACCCCTAGGGGGTCCTCAGAGTTACTACAGGGGGTCCTCCAAATCTTCCAATCCTTTTTATATTAACAACTTCAAGCGTCCATATTCTGAGAACTGTAGCCAAAAATAGCAGATCTACAAGCTCACAACGCCTCACGCTGCGAGGCGTTGTGAGCTTGTAGATCGGCTATTTTCGGTAAAGAGGTTTTGTGTAGAGGGGAAAAAGAGCAGACTAAGTACAGAGTGAAAGGTCAAGTTTATTAGGTAATGACGGTTCAAGTGGTTAAATATCTGAAAACACAAATTGACATGAATCCAAAATACACTGATGATTGTATCGTCAAACGATAAAACTGGTGGAATCTTATGAACAGGTTGTGGGGGTCCCTGCTTCATCTCTCTCTCTCAACTAAGGGGTCCTTGGCCTGAAAATGTTGAAGACCCCTGCTGTAGGCCATATACTGTATGGAGCATGAGGTGTGACAGACAGACGGACAGTAGCTGTACGTTTTCTTAGAAAATAGCGACATACGGCTGCAATAATGAACATCTGTCTAAATAAAATGCTATATGTAAAAAAAAAATCAAACCTTGGTTCGAAGTGGAGCCGTGAAATTGAGCACTTCCAGATCTATGTTTTTGATTCTATGTGTTCCCCCCTGTGTGTGTGTGTGCGCGTGTGTGTGCCTGGCCTGAAAACAGCGCCCCTCCCTTAACATGTGTGGTCATAAAAGGTACTGTTCGAACTCAACGGGACAGTTCTCACTGGTGAGACAGGACACACATTGCCACTCAGAGGGAGACCATGGGCTCCGCCCACGGCTCCAAAAAGCCTTTGTAACGGAACAAATGACCAGATAAGTCTGCATGATCAGTACAGTGTCAGTCTCTCTTACCCCTCCCAGCAGGCTCTGCAGAACTCGTGTCCACAGGACATGTCTACTGGGTCCTCAAACACTGAGATGGAACACAGACAGATCCCACACTGCAGGAGAGCACACACACACATGCACGCACGTGCATACTCACGCACGCACGCACATACACACGCACGCGCACACACACACGCACACGCACAGACACAGACACAGACACACACAGACACACACACACACACACACACACACACACACACACACACACACACACACACACACACACACACACACACACACACACACACACACACACACACACACACACACACGTAAAACAGCACAAGGTCAGACATTTAGTACTAAAAGCATGACACAAAAAAGGTCCTTGGGACGAATTCAATTCATCAACATGGACATAAATAAACACAGAAATACCATGGCATCAACAAATATAAAACATTATCAGCTATATGTGTGCCCATAACTTCTTTTAAAAAAAGTTTAACAAGCCGATCTACATCGACATATTGTGAGCTTGTAGATCGGCTATTTGAAGTATTTTAAAATGTTTTTCAAAATAGTAAAAAATAAGAAGTTTATGGATAGGGGATAAGGCATGGACGAATACAAGAGCTCGACAAAGGAGAAAAAGGGGAGAGAAAAATAAATGTCGGCAGAGAATGAACATGCTGGATTTGTGTAGGGTTGTGGGGTCGTTTGGTAGATTATGGTAACCAAATGGACCCTTATATATCTTAAGAGAGTAAAATGAAATCTGAAGAGGTAAATTATTGTCCAACATCTACATTACTTAAATTACAAGACGTCTACGCCAGGGGTGCCCAAAAGGTAGATTGCGATCTACCAGTAGATCACAAAGGCTGTGCAGGTAGATCACATAACATGCCTATAAAAATATCTGTCATTAGAAATCACAAAATCCTTCTTTTTGACTGTCAATTCTTCATCAACTTTTCTGTCAATGAAGATAACTTGATTGAATTTAATCAAGAAGGGCCTGTTAGCTCCCTTCATGGCTTCTAAAGTAGTCAAACCTCCCAATTCAATGCTTTGTTTTCAAGAGTCAGTAGCATTACAAAGAACCCGAAAACCTACCACTTCCATACAGAATGGGATGAGGACGTTTCACCCCAATATGTCCCATTTCAAGTGCGTCTGTCTTATAAGTAACGCCAGTACTGCTATCCCAAAGCCCCCTCAGGTAATTCTTTTGGGGGGTGGGTAGATCATGTTGAGCTTGTCATTTTAAAAGTAGCTCTCAAGTCAAAAAAGTGTGGGCACCCCTGGTCTACGCTATTAGAGAATGTGTTACGTACGGTACCCTATGGTACCACATCAATGCAGCATGGAATTGTGGACAAAATTTTATCCAACGACAGCAAAATATTCTGGGTTTTGGGTCTGAGAGCCTAAGAGCTGTATTTTGATTGTCTTTAGTACCAACTCTTATGCCTTAACTCATATAGTGCCAATCCCGAGAAGACTTGTGAAAAGTACTCGAGTACCCGGAGTATACTCGTGAAAAGTAATATATTACTGTAACGGCGGTTATATTACCGGATACAATGGCGGAAGGTCCGGAGCCGAAATCCGTCGCTGATTTCTCATCATCACGGCTCCACGAGGACAAAATAGTCATCCCATAACATTGAGGTGGACGGGGGATCTCATCTTTAATGTCCATTATCTCAAAACTACACTTTAGAAGCGAAGATGGAGGCAGATGCTCGCTTATAAAGCACATGGAGAAAAGCTCCGAGCCGATCCGCCATGACACCACGTAAACAACGATCGGTTCCGGCGCAGGACGCGATGACATCAGACCGGAAGTGTTTACGCTGTGGCAGTACCAACTCTTATGCCTTAATTTAAAGGCCTGTCCATACTGTCTCCAACCACCAAATATTTCGTCAGAGAGTTCTGACTTTCCGACGTGCAGCTTTCTGAACTCTAATTCGGGGTAATGCTTTTCAGAAGATGCAAGTGACGACATTTAGTAGTTGAACCGGACCATTCAGACGTGGTCAGAGACAGTATGGATAGGCCTTTAAGTTAACCCATTCAGGCCGGGAACACATGTTGCTGTATGGGAGGGGCTTACAGTACATGTACAGTATGTAGCAACATATTTGTTTTTGTAGGCTAATTTCTGATTTAGGCCTAACTATAGGTTAGGCCTATAAGCGCTGGTACTTAAGACAATCAAAATAGAGCCCTAAATCTCATCAAATGGTGATCCATGGCTCAAAAGCTGAATAAAAAATGGACCTTCATACAGAATGAAAACGGTTGAAAAGCACTGAGTTAAATGACCAAGCTGGAAGGTGTGTTCTCACCGTGGCCAGGCCCTCCTCGTCAGGCGGGGTGAGACAGCTGTCGGTGGGCGAGGTGAGGGTGAGGGTGAAGGGGGGAGCGGGGGGGTGCGGGGGGTCCGGGGCGAGGGCAGGGTGTCCCAGGCGTTGTACCCGCTGGGCAGGGGGGTGGGCATGGTCACGCCGCTGCGCTGGCAGCAGCCCTCTGCGTCCGACATCCAGGCTTCTAGCAGCTTCTCCCTGTCCCAGTCTGACACACGCACGCACACACACATACACACACACACACACACACACACACACACACACACACACACACACACACACACACACACACACACACACACACACACACACACACTGTTGTATTACTAAATTTTATTTTAGTTTACTTTTTATTTTTTTTATTCAACGATTTTGTAACCCATTTTTCAGAACACGCCCCCAGCGCCCACAGCGTCCCCCAGCGGGAATCCGAACTCAGGTCCTTCTAGCTGTGAGGAGACATTGCTACTACTGACTGTGCCAACGTGGCCCTAAATCAACATTTTAGGATGATGATTTTATGAATGCCATTTGTAATTTTTTTTTACATGTTTAGCCATAAGCCTAATGCTGAAAAATAACTGATCTATAAGCTGACAACGCATCAAGCAGCGACGCATTGTGAGCACCAGCGCACACACACACACACACACACACACACAAACACACACATACCGTGCGCTCGCAGCAGGGCCTCTGCGGTGAAGAGGGGGGCTTGCAGCATGTCTGCTGTCTCCACGATCAGCATGTCCTTCAACCTGCGAAGGTCCTGCAGCTTTAGACCCTCATATGGCTGAGAGAGAGACATAGAGAGAGAGAGAGAGAGAGAGAGAGAGAGAGAGAGAGAGAGAGAGAGAGAGAGAGAGAGAGAGAGAGAGACAGAGAGACAGAGAGACAGAGAGAGAGACAGAGAGACATAGAGAGAGAGAGAGAGAGAGAGAGAGAGAGAGACATAGAGAGACATAGAGAGAGAGAGAGAGAGAGAAAGAGAGAGAGACAGACAGAGAGAGAGAGAGAGAGAGACAGAGAGAGAGACAGATAGAGACAGAGAAGAAAAACATATTATTGCGAGCAGTGGTGGAAAAATTCTGCAAATGATCTTGTAGATCTGCTATTTTCAAATGGAGGAAATGTACTGTATAGGGCTGAAGTGGTCAACATGTGTTTTGTCAGAGCCTTTTATGAAGTGATGTCACAATGAGTCAGCGATTGTGCCGGAACAGCCTGATGTCAACAATCACCTCCGCATACGGAGATTCCGAATGTTTCGCGCCCATTCTGGAAAACCGTGCATTGGGTTGGGACAAGGCCGGGCACTGCACTCCGCGCCGCCGCGGGGAATGCGCGTGCCGAATCCGAAGCCGGTGGAACAAACATTTCTCGAGATACGCGGATTACATACATACACGCACGCACACACGCACACACGCACGCACGAATCACTATAGTCGTATCGTGGAGATTTCATTTATCGTGACATCGTCCATTGATCCACTGGGATCAAATCACCTTTTATTTGCCAAGCTGCATATCCCGTACCACTTAAACCCTCTATAATTGCGACCGTAGGTCGCATTTACTACCAAAACCTCCACGGGCTGTCTGTGAGTGAGTGAGTCCGTCACACTTTTGCCCTGCTCATATCTCCACAACCGTTGCCCCCATCCATGCCAAATTTTGCACACACACTCTTTGACTGCCAAACTACAACCTCCAAGGACCCCCAGAGCCCCAGGGACCCCCAGGTCCCTGGGGGACCCCCAGATGTAAAAAATTACCAAATGTGCTCACACGTCACACGTCACACTTTTTCCCTGCTTATATCTCTGCACCCGTTGACCTGATCCATGCCAGATTTTACACACACACACTCCTTGCCAGCCAAACTACAACCTCCAAGGACCCCCGGAGCCCCCCCCCCCCAGATGTAAAAAATGACCAAATGTGCAAAAATGACCAAATGACCACCCCAACGGGGCTGCTCACGGGGAATTCCCGGGGACCACCGACTCCTGGTGCTCCAGAACGGATGCAAAAGTGGTGGTGCCCCCAGTGGAGGACCCCCTGCCACTGCAGCGCACATAAAATGCCGTAACTCGGGCTAGGAGCGTCCGGGAGAGCCGGGGCCGTTACCTATTCGTCCGCCAAGGCAACGCGGAGACCCCACCCCTCATTTCTCACATGGCCCTATTCTAGCGCCACCTTCAGGCCGATTTTTTAAACACATTTTTGGACACTGCTCCTACAGTTTTTGCCCTAAAATCACGAATATCACTACACAGCATGTCTACACTCATGTCATCAACATGGATCAGGAAGATTTTGGAAAAACAAATGTTTGCCCTATTTGTGGAGATAAGCCACCTACGGTCGCTTATCTCCCGATTAGGGAGTCTTACTGGTTGGTAAAAGGTACTTTGCGACGTGTTGTGAGCTTGTAGATCGGCAATTTTTTGGCAAATGTTTGGCCCCAGGATAATAGATTTTGATTATCGCGATAATATCGTAAATCACGATTTCTTTTGTCACAATAATCGTGATATGACATTTTCATATCGTCACATCCCTAAACAGAAGCCATGGAACAATGCCAGTGCAATCTCAGAAACCATCGACAGTCAGGGACAATGTTTACCATTTACCGGTAGTCAGTCTGGAAGCCAGGCAACAAGGGACAGTGTTTACCATTTAGTCAGTCTGTCTGGAAGGCAACAAGGGGTTGTGGGCTTCCGTTGCAGCCAGAGGATATCCAGGCCAGGACTTCCTGAGCCGCGCCACACGCAGGTCATTGTTTAGCAGTGAGTTTAGCAACTTGAGACGCAACCATTAAGTAGAGAGATGACACGTGTGACTGTGTTGTCCCACCAGAATCATAGCTTAGTTCTTATTTAGTTTTCCTCAGTGAAAAAGAGTGGTCGACGGACATTTTTTGTGGTTACACACATTATCATTGCAATGTGTGCAAAACTATGGACACAAAAAGTTTGAAAAACACTGGCTTACGTACTGTACTGTTATTGGATAAGTATATACTGTATATCAACAATAAGTGGCGGCCATAGCAGCAATAGAGTGGTCAGTGAGGCCGCCTGGGCAGCCAGAGCTCCTGGATGTCCCTGGTACGATTCCAGGCCAGCAATGTGTCAATGTGTCCCTGAGCAAGACTCTTAACCCTGAGCACCCCCGAGCCATGTAGAATTGCTGCTCACTGCTCCTAGTAGTTATAGGATGGCACCTACAGTATGTGCAAGGAGTGGGTTCTATTCTAAGGTGATGCTGCTGCCGCCGTTCACTCACGCTTTATTTTGAAGAGCCTCGGAAGCTTCGTGCTTGTGCACGTGAGTGTCCACTGACGATTGAGGAAGATAATCCATTTGTTTACAAACGCTCGCGAAACTAAAATCCAAACCGGGGCCGACCATCGCGGTAAAGTGTCGCCGTGAAAACAATCAGATCTCTGCTTCCCTGGCGTTCTTTGCATCTCATTCATAGATAAAGCCCTTTTTATGTTTCAGCCTACAATGGAAGGTGTATGTAGGAAGAAACTGCGATGTGAGGCGTTGTGTGCTTGTAGATCTGCTGTTTTAACTAGTTTAGTACATTTTATAGATGATAAATACAAAACGAACGGTTTTGAACATACAAGGTTTCCACCCGACAACGACAATATGCTATAAATTTAAGGTGCTGGGAGTGAAAATTATAATGTAGGGGTGCCTCGGATTAAAAAAGATATTTATGGGGTGCCCTGAGACCAAAAGGTTTGGGAACCCCTGATCTAAGCTATGGAGCCACTGGAGCTCTAGCCTGTATGTGCAGAGACAAGGATGAATGTCCTGCCTTTTATGTCCTCCTTGTTTGTTCATGCTTTGTTTATTTGGTGTGTTTTTTCTTCTTTTTTTGCTTCTATGAATCATGAATGACCCCATATGAGTGTCTTGAATAAAGTTTGAATTGAAAGTGAATAGGGTGAAAGTAGCCAATCTGCTTTTAATGTTTCTACAAACATGCTTCCTTCTATGCCAACCTCACCTCACCAACAATTATATTATACTCCCCACCCTTTACTATAGACAGTACTTTGATGTGTCATGTGTTTTACAAAGGGTTTCATGTAAAACAGAGGAAGCATAGGATACAACAAATTGTAGTTCAAAAACTGGGCTGTGATCCAAAATATATCCCCAAACTAACAAGTGGGTATGAGAGATGGTATTTGGTTCATTAGTCCGAATCTGTTAAGAATACTATGCCTAACCATAACCCTAACCCTAACTCTAACCTCATTAACCCTAACTAAATGAATCTGTTAAGAATACTATGCCTAACCATAACCCCAACCCTAACCCTAACCTCATTGACCCAAAATAAATTCAGACTAATGAACCTTCGGACTTATGGGCAGTCCCCTGTAAGCAGCCTTTGGTGATCTGTGTTGTGAGCTTGTAGATCAGTTATTTGAGCAATTTAAAAATGTTTTTTTTTTTCAAAATTGTAAAACTAAAAAAAGTCAAAGAATTTTAGGCCATGTATCTCCTCTGTTCTCCTCTACCATTTTCTACAGACATGCTATATTCAACAGCCCATGGTGAATAGTACAAAAGCAACATAGCGCTTAGTTGGCACCGCTTGAGTCAACACCACACCATATTTAAGAATGATTTTTAAACTAAATACAAGTAATGTTGTTACACAGTCTCAATGGGTTCACTTCATCATGAAGTTATGAAACAATATTAAAAACATAATACTCAACAAGTTGTGAGCTTGTAGATGGACTACTTTCAGCACATGTTCCCCCTGCATAGCGATGCTAGGGTTCAAGTGGTTAAACTTACTGAAGTGTGGCTGATCTTCAGGTTCCTCCTGTTTAATAGAAACGGCCCTGGCTGAGTCTGGAGAGTTCATCTTCACCTGCAGTCTGGACTCCACACACTGCTCTGAAATGAAGCAATTCAACAAGGACTTTAATGACTTCACACCTAGTGGTGTCAAGAATATGAAAATGATGATGGTCTAAAGTGAACAAGGTGAAAGTAGCCAATCTGCTTTTAATGTTTCTGCAACCATGCTTCCTTATACACCAATAGTTATAACCTCCACCTTTACTGTAGGGTTGTACACGTCACTTTGATGTGTCATGCGTTTTAGAAATGTTTTAATGTAAAACAGAGGAAGCATAGGATACGATTGATTGAGTTCGAAAACTGGGCTGTGATCCAAAATACATCCCCAAACTAACAAGAGGGGATGAGAGATGGTATTTGATCACATACTGTAAGCAGCCTTTGTTGACCTGGGTGAGAGGAGTGATCAAAGTAGGGCTGAAAAGATCATTATTTTACATCTGTGCATTTTCACTCACTAAAAACCGAGAAAGACAAACTCAATCTCAGTCAGACTGTGAGATGTTTAGTTCTGATCTGAGCCAAGATGATGGAAAGAGAGCCTTTTGGTCAACAAGAAAGATATAAAACCACTCCATGTGTTTGTCAACACTTTGATTTCAAGGCATAAATAATCATATTGACCAAAAATAATTGTCTTTTTTTGCCATAATCGAGCAGCCCCTGTTTATTTGCACCAGATGGTGGCGCTAGAAGATCAAGGTCATTGGAACACTTGGTTAGGGTTAATCTTTCCAGGAAGCATGAATGCACTGATCAAGTTTCATGACAATCTGTCCATTACATTTTGACACATCTTGTGTCCAAGTGGAGAGTTTGGCCAAAAGATGGCGCCAGAGGAAAGGCCATTCTAGGATTAATCTCTGCAGCATTAAAGTATTTTTATCTCTCTATTCAGATAGTAATTGCCTTCATGTCTGAAGTCCTCCTCCAGAAACACATTGCTACAGAAAGGAAAAGGACCATATAAGGTTGTGTTTGCCGTTAGTTAATTAGTTCCCAGTTAGTTAGTGTGAGTGGGGTTGTTTTTAAGGACAGGATGGTCCCCAGACTCTGCCTGGGTTTTGGGCTGGTGTCGTCTGGGACCTGGGAGAGTGAATACCAGGAGAGTCACCAGAAAGAAACTCGCCTGGGCTGATTGATTGATTGATTGATTGATTGATTGATTGATTGAGGTATTTATTAGAGGTTTTGGATAGGAAAAGGTACAGTTTCATGACAGTACAGTTCACTGATACAGTAGCCGGTTTTCCACAGGCCCAACTCCACACCACTCCACACCACACCGCCCACTTGTGTCAGGTTTTCCACTACAAGGAACTGGGTAGAGTGGTGTGAAAGTGGTACTTATCGGGGGACCAAAACGGCTCCACTCAATAGTGGAGACGGACTAGGCTAAGCGGGGCCTGATCTAGTGACGTATTTGCTTCTTGCTACTGATTGGTCAGGGAAACATCGTCACAACGCTGCGACTTTAAAAACAGGATGTGTTTTGGTTCATGTAGCCACCCTTGGTTTTAGCCTTAGCTGCTCGGCGTTTCTCGTATAAAAAAACGTAAGCTACATCATAGCATTTAAACTGTGACAATATGTCGACTGAAGCCCGTAAATCTGGTACTTCATATTGGACCAACCCCGAGGTGAAGCTTTTTCTAACTCTGTTGTCAGAGGAGGGCATACAGAGGGAGTTGGATGGAGCAACAAGAAACGATAAGATTTTCCAGAGAATGCAGGCGGAGATGGTGAGGTGTGGGTACAACAAGTCAGTTAAACAAATGAAGGACAAATTAAAAAAAAATGAGAACAGATTATCGGGCAGCCAAAGGCCACAACAATACAAGTGGTGCGGACCGAAAGGTCCCTAAATGGTACGAGGAAATGGACGCGATATACGGCCACAGACCAGGGAGCGCCGGCAGGGAGGCTGGCCTGGAGTCATTAACCCCGTTGGCAGAATCCTCCGGTAAGTTTTTATTTTTTTACGGTCATTGTTTTCTGCTTGAAAGCGCATAAACTACAAATGGCAGACATGTGTTTTCTTTAGTTCACTGGCTGTTATAAGCTCACGTAGCAACCAAGCTAGCGGGCTAGGCTAGTTGTGTTCCCGCTTTTTCAAGCAATCCATATTCTCTTTTCAAGGTATTACAAACGGTGATGATTCACCGTCCTCCCTTGACGAAGATGAGACCCTGTACACTTTGGACCTGACGGCCATAGGAGAAGAGGCACCGGGGACACAGAACGCGGGTGATCCGAATCATCCGATCCATAGTACACCAGAATCAGCATCGGTTCCAGGGACAAAGGATAAGCGTGAGCGTGACCCATACGATGGTACGTTATGTTGTTTTACTTCAGAACAATATTGTATGTGCAAACACATAAATGTTTCACAAATGTCTTTTGTCTGAACCTTCTTATCTTATCTGAAAATTGTTATACCACATTATAGTACAACTGATATTTAATAGAAGAAAGCAATGTTTATTAGCCATGGACTATTGTTGTAAATATTCTGAGAACCAGTGCATTAATACATTGAAGGTTCACTGTTGTGATGTTGCATCTTGTGCACCTGCTCATAGAATGCAGTGTCTATAACTTTACAGTGTGTGTATAAACAGATGTCCTTGGTGGAGGAAATGTCCAAAGTAGCTGATCTACAAGCTCACAGAGTAGAGGCATTACAGTGGTTAACCATAATTGTTGTTTTGTGCCATTGTCCAGGCAGGAAGAAACGACCACGGGAGAACGATATGATGAAAGTTTACCGGGAGATCCATAGGGAGAAGCAGCTTTTTGAGAGTGAGAGGAACATGTTGGAGGATGCACGATATGAAGAACGCCTGGTCGAACTTCAGGAGAGGCGGCAGAGGGCAGATGAGCAACTCGCCTTGAGGAGGCAGGAGATGGCTCTCACGGAGTCATTCCAAACAGGTTTCCTCAACACGCTTGGCCAGCTTGTGCAGGCCATGAGTAGCCGCCGTGGTCATGATGCCCTTTCACTAGATTAACCAGGGGTCATCGCCATGTTGGCTTGTGTGGTTTTTGTCATGGGCATACAAAATGAGTGGACAATATTACCAGAAAAACATAAAGAGCAAGCCTAAAAATAGGTAGTTCTCAAAACCTTTTGCTATGTTTAGTTATTTGTAAATATAATTTTACTGCATGCTAACTGTAAATATATTTTTGCCCTTTTTGGGAGTTTGTATGGAATGTTTGTTATGACTTTTACATTTGTTGTGAATAAACAGTTTTGAAGATCCATTTGCTTCCATTTGAAAATGTCTTACATAGGCAAATGTAACAACTGTACCTTTATAATGTAGGATCTATACTCCCACCTCTAACCTTAGGCACGAGTGCCAACATTGGCACAGGGGAGGGTGATCACTGACAGAAGTGTGAGAGGATTTATATTTTACAATGAAATATTTTTAAACGTGGTCATTTAAGTTAAGTCACCTAATTTGCAACAAATTAGACTGCACATAATTCTACATTTCTGTACTTTGACTGGGGAGGGAGTCGGGGAGATAGGTGTGTTATTGCTCCGAGTCTAATGATCACTATAACAATGTCCTGACAATCAAAACATGTCCAAATTGTGGGGTGTCATTAAAATGTGTTAAGATGGCACACTATCTAGAATATAAAATCATGGCACTTAATCTCAAAGGTTGCTGACCCCTGATGTTTACTTTCCCCACATTTTCCCTTGATAATGTATCATTTAATACAGTCCATATGGGCTGGGCTTCCTTGGAGGCATGACACTTTAATATTTACGCTAGGTAAATATGCACATCTTTCTGCCTGGGATACACACATCAGTTTCTTGAACACCGGCATCCCTATCCTGGGGGGGAAGGTTCACCAAAAATAACTGATCTACAAGCTCATTGTGAGCTTGTAGATCGTCTCTTTTTGGTGAAGAGTTGGCTGTAGATGAAGTACTGTGCAAATCAGGTTAGTAAGCATAGCGAAGTGATATTGATGTAGTGATATTCAAAATAAAATATTCACTATTCTTAGTCTGCAAGTGTATGAAATGAGTGCCAAATACTAAGTACTAAGACCAGCTGTTATTTTTCTAGAAATCAATTCAATATCTTTATTGCAACATCTTATGAGCATACAAAATGTATAAAAAAGTATAACATGTTAAAAACATCACAGTATGTATATATTAAAAAAATTAAAAATAAATCACAGGTCCTTGCACTTTAGGTGAGTGAAAGGTGCAGCATGCATGCTGTCTCCTAGGTTTTAAATGTCTATCGCATTACAGAAGCGCATCAGGGCCTCTCTCACATCCTCACCCTCCGGAACAACTGGTTCCACAGCGACCCCATTGATGGCTGCAGGGATATAATCCTCTCAGTGAGTCTCACAAAGGTTATGTAAGGCACAGCAAGTGAGCACCATTGCCTTAATCAGTTCGACATCACAGTCATTTCTTTTCAATAGGCAACGCCACCTTCCCTTCAATCTACCAAAAGCTTTTTCAACCTGAACCCGCACCTGGCTCACTTTCTTGTTGTACACTTCATGTGCTGCTGTCAGGTGTCCCGTGTCACTGAATGGTTTTTGCAACCAATTCTGTAAAGGATAAGCTGCATCTCCCAGGATGTAGTAGCCAATGTTCACCCCACTGACGTTCTTTGAAGAAGGTGGAAAGAGATTACCACGACTACCCAGCTCCCACAGTGAAGACATTCTTAAAACCCGAGCGTCATGACAGCTTCCAGGCATACCTGCAAAAACATTCCAGAACAGACCCTTTGTATCAACAACACCTTGAAGGATGATAGAATGCCAGCCTTTACGGTTAAAGTAGTCGCAGTGGTAAAACGTTGGTGACAATATGGGGATGTGTGATCCATCAATTACACCAACACACTGTGGCAGCTTCCATCTATTTTCAGTATAGGCAGCTATTTCTGCAAACTTGTCCTGATCTGGGAAACAAATTTGTTTTGGTACCAACAAGATCATTGCAGCATAACAAAACTCTTGCACACAACGGCACACAGTTGGTATGCTTACTCCAAAAATATGTCCAATAGTTCTGTACAAGTCATTCGACGCAAGCCTATACAGTGCAATAGCCACTCTCTTCCTTAGCTCAACACACTTGCGATAGGTTGTGTCCTGTCTTTCCATCTCTGGACGTACCATGTTGCACAGATAGTCAAAAGTGGCTTCAGACATTCTAAAGTTCTGCACCCAACGTCTTGTTGTGTAATTGGGAACTTTAATGTTCCACCAATCCCCTTCGCTTTGTTCCTCCTCGACCCAACATAGCGGGCTACGCCGCGGAAAAACAGGCACCAGGTCCACGTCAAGCATCTGAAACACACAGGACGAAAATTTTAAATATGTACGTTAATACGTACTAGCGGTACAAAGCTCGAGTCATTACTTAATGTTCAATGATCGTGACACATGCTAACCTTATAGCTACATGTTTGCTCACCCTTTTTCTTTTGCGTCTGCGTCTGGCCGCTTCTACCTCAACACGGTCATGGTCTTCTAATGCGCTCCAAAAGATCCGCTCGTTTTCTTCGTTTTGTCTCTGCCTGATATTTTGATGTTGTTTGAAGTAGACCCAAAAAAGGAGAATCGCAAATACCATTCCTTCGAGCTCATCCATGTTGTTGACAGGTCGACACACAGCACTCCACTGACGCTTAGAGATGACCTCACTTTTCATCACAATTTCGAGGGTGTGGCTAAAGCACGAAAACCCGGGGAGGAGGGGGTATTGCGAGGGGGACTTTTATACAGTGGAAAAGGTCGATAAAAATATGGTGCGGTGGGGTGTCGTGCCGTGTCGTGTAGTGTCGGGCTAAAAAGTGGTATGGAAAACCGGCTATAGTCAACTAAAAGGAAACTTGGGTAAAGCAAGGCTTATTTGTTATTTTCCATTGAGATCCTTAATATCCTTACATACCTCTGTAAACTATGCCTAAACAGTTAAACCTAACCTTATTCCTAACCTTAACCTCAGTAAAACGGTACCAAAACCTAACCCTATTCCTAATTTTAACCTCAGAAAGATATGTGTAATCCTCAAGTTTATTTCTAACCTTATTCTCAGTAAAACAAACAGAAGAAGGCGACTCTACCGGTTACTGGGACAGCGACCACACTCTGTTAGTGTGGTTGTTGTCCTTTTAACCAAAACATATAACTTAAACAGCAGTGGTTTCCAAACCTTTCAGCTCAAGACCCAAAAGAAACATTAGACGTTTTCCCAGGACCCATACTAGTGAAAATAGCCGATCTACAAGCTCACAAAGTGGAGCGAAGCGACGCTTTGTGAGCTTGTAGATCTGCTAATTTCACTACTACTTAACTATATATTTTTAAGATGTGTTTCATTAGAGGTTTGCATAAGAAAAGGTACAGTTCTGTTCACTGGTACAAAGGTCAACTAAAAGGATAGTATACACCTTAAAAAAAAACTATGGCTTGTTTCCATTGAGATCCTTTCTTCTTTTCTTTTTTTTAAACTCATATCAGCCTACAATAGTTTTCATTCAGCAGTTTCGAGCAGCAGCCTCCTCTAAGTGTCTTTTCAGTGCTGATATAATATTATATTGTCAGTGCATAATTATAGGACAACAACAAAAAGGAAAATAAAACAACAACAACAACATTACCTTCTCCCAGAATGTCTCCTGGTAGAAAACACACTTTCACTCTCTTTCCACAGACTGTTGTGCAACGACTCTCTCTCCTCCACAAAGCTTTGTGAGTGAAAAGCTCTATATTGTATTTATAACACAGTGAAAAGCTCTATTATTGTATTTATAACACAGTGAAAAGCTCTATTATTGTATTTATAACACAGTGAAAAGCTCTATTATTGTATTTATAACTCAGTGAAAAGCTCTATTATTGTATTTATAACTCAGGGAAAAGCTATATTATTGTATTTATAACGCAGTGTTCGTTCGCTCTCTGCTCTGTTTACGCTGTGTTTCAACCCGGACGAGAGAGAGGGACGGAAACGCTTCCCGTCCTCCCCTCTATCTTGTCCGGGTTGAAACACAGTGCACTGCCCCGGAGTTCCCCGCAGAAGTAGACCTAGCAGAAATGCTGCTTTAGATCATAAACAAACTGGAAACATTATTTTAACCAAACAAAAACAAACTCCCAATGCATTATAATGTAGTAGACCTGAATATCACACTTTATGTAAACTAATATACAATGAATTATAATGTAGTAGAGCTGCCATGAATATCACACTTTATGTAAACTAATATACAATGAATTATAATGTAGTAGACCTGAACATCACACTTTATGTAAACTAATATACAATGAATTATAATGTAGTAGACCTGAACATCACACTTTATAACTAATATACAATGAATTATAATGTAGTAGACCTGCCATGAACATCACACTTTATGTAAACTATTATACAATGAATTATAATGTAGTAGACCTGAATATCACACTTTATGTAAACTATTATACAATGAATTATAATGTAGACCTGCTATGAATATCACACTTTATGTAAACGAATAGCCTTGGATCCAGAAAGGCTATCGTTGATTGATTGATTGATTGATTGATTGATTGATTGATTGATTGATTAAATAATGTATTAGAAGTTTGCAATAGAAAAAAAAAGTACAGTTTCATGACAGCACAAACCACTGGTACAAGGTCAACTAAAAGGAGATCCTGGTAAGCTTTACGGCTTATTTACACAGGAACCACTTTATGTAGGCCTGAGTGTCTAATGGACCCTTACAGGTCCTTGAGGGTCCTCTCAACAAAATTAAATGTTTTTAATATTTTATTTTTTAATAATGAATTTAAATTATAATTTTACTGTCTTTAAGTCAATGGTTCTCACACAGGACCCCACCTGAACGTACGTAGGCCTACTGTACAGGACCTGTAAGGTCACTGACTGTCAATAATACCCTGTAAAAGTTAATTTTCTTCTGTAATTAATCATAATATTCCTGGAAACGTAAATAAAGGATGGCTTCCACTTTTAGTAAACCTATGAAATGAACTCAGTGCGGTGCTTCTCAAACTGGGGTCCAGGGACCCCCAGGGTTCCTCCAGTGGGTTCTAAATGGACCCTTACAGGTCCATGTGTTTCCATTTATTCATTCTCCAGAACCAACCGTCTCAGTTCAGTCAGTGTGTTGGTGTTTTCATGACTTCTATTATTGACATATTATCGTTGTGGTCACTGAAGTGCAGTTACCCAACTTGACCAACAGGTGGCATCTCAATGCAGCATCATGTGGCAACAAAAACAGATAGTTATTGTAGAAGAGGCATATTTGTCATTAGTAGTAATACTGTGGTGCCATAGTTTTGTGTGTTTTTTTTTTTTTTTTTTTTTTCAGTTTTAAGGCCAAGGACCCCTTAGTTGTGAGAGATATGAAGCAGGGACCCCCACATGTTTGACAGCACGATCATCAGTGTATTTTGGATTCATGTCAATTTGTGTTTTCAGATATTTAACCACTTGAACCGTCAATGTAAACTTGACCTTTCACTATGTACTTAGTCTGCTCTTTTTCCCCTCCAAAGCTATTTGCCCAACATAGTCGATCTACAAGCTCTCAACGCCTCGCAGTGCGAGGCATTGTGAGCTTGTAGATCTGCTACTTTTGGCTAAAGTTCTCAGAATATGGACAAGGGTTCAAGTGGTTAATATAAAAAAAAGGATAAAAAAAGCTTCTTTCACACAAAGATTTGGAGGAGCCCCTGTAGTAACTCTGACCCTGCCCTGGTCTATGGAGTTAACATTACTCTAACAGACCCCCAGGTGTGGTTATAATGTTTTGTATGTGTCTATGGAGTTAACATTACTCTAATAGACCCCCTGGTGTGGTTATAATATGTTTTGTATGTGTCTATGGAGTTAACATTACTCTAACAGACCCCCTGGTGTGGTTATAATATGTTTTGTATGTGTCTATGGAGTTAACGTTACTCTAACAGACCCCCAGGTGTGGTTATAATGTTTTGTATGTGTCTATGGAGTTAACATTACTCTAACAGACCCCCAGGTGTGGTTGTAATGTTTTGTATGTGTCTATGGAGTTAACATTACTCTAACAGACCCCCAGGTGTGGTTATAATATGTTTTGTATGTGACTATGGAGTTAACATTACTCTATTAGACCCCCAGGTGTGGTTATAATATGTTTTGTATGTGTCTATGGAGTTAACATTACTCTATTAGACCCCCAGGTGTGGTTATAATGTTTTGTATGTGTCTATTAACATTACTATAATAGACCCCCAGGTGTGGTTATAATGTTTTGTATGTATCTTAAGAGTTAACATTACTGTGGTTATAATATGCAAATATGTCTTCTTTGTGTGTTTTTGGTTTCTTCCTGAAAGCTGAAAGCCTCTGAGTCAAAAGGCCCAATCAGAATACACCTCTTCACTGAGAGAGAGAGACGGTGTAGGAGAGACAGACACTACCAAAAAAGGTCGCTGCACCAGAGAGCTGTGTGTGTGTGTGTGTGTGTGTGTGTGTGTGTGTGTGTGTGTGTGTGTGTGTGTGTGTGTGTGTGTGTGTGTGTGTGTGTGTGTGTGTGTGTGTGTGTCTGTGTGTGTGTACTTCCTCTCTGTCTCAGCTTTACCGCACAGGAAGTGAGAGCCGTTGCAAACAGGAAGTCTCCCTGCATCTTGTATCTTGCATTTAAGGGTTAAATGGTGCTTTATAAAACACCTTATAGGATTGTGTTCATCAAATGGTGCTTTATAAAACACCTTATTGGATTGTGTTCATCAAATGGTGCTTTATAAAACACCTTATTGGATTGTGTTCATCAAATGGTGCTTTATAAAACACCTTATTGGATTGTGTTCATCAAATGGTGCTTTATAAAACACCTTATTGGATTGTGTTCATCAAATGGTGCTTTATAAAACACCTTATTGGATTGTGTTCATCAAATGGTGCTTTATAAAACACCTTATTGGATTGTGTTCATCAAATGGTGCTTTATAACACCTTATTGGATTGTGTTCATCAAATGGTGCTTTATAAAACACCTTATTGGATTGTGTTCATCAAATGGTGCTTTATAAAACACCTTATTGGATTGTGTTCATCAAATGGTGCTTTATAAAACACCTTATTGGATTGTGTTCATCAAATGGTGCTTTATAAAACACCTTATTGGATTGTGTTCATCAAATGGTGCATTATAAAACACCTTATTGGATTGTGTTCATCAAATGGTGCTTTATAAAACACCTTATTGGATTGGGTTCATCAAATGGTGCATTATAAAACACCTTATTGGATTGTGTTCATCAAATGGTGCTTTATAAAACACCTTATTGGATTGTGTTCATCAAATGGTGCTTTATAAAACACCTTATTGGATTGTGTTCATCAAATGGTGCATTATAAAAAAACACATTATTGGATTGTGTTCATCTTTGTGAAAAAACGCACAGCGTTTACTCACTGAGCGAGTGTGTTTGTGTCTCACCGCGGCACGGCCTCCTCTGATCCTAGGGGGGAGTGAGAAAGAGAGAGAGAGACAGACAGACAGACAGACAGACAGACAGACAGACAGACAGACAGAGCGAGAGAGAGGGATAGGGAGAGGGAGAGCGGGAGGGAGGGAGGGAGAAAGAGAGAGACAGAGGCAGAGACGGAGACGGAGACAGAGAGAGGGAGGGAGAAAGACAGAGACGGAGAGAGGGAGAGGGAGGGGGGAGCGAGACAGAAAGAGGGAGGGAGGGAGAGAGAAAGTTGTCAAACTGTTTTTACGGTACATGGAAAACAAGTGATCATGTCTACACAAGTCACAGCATGAATGTGAAAGAATAGCAGTGGTAGATGTAGCTCACTCTGTATACTGTTGATGTTAAAAGGATTTAAATGGACTGACTGTTTCTTTTTTCATGTATTTGGATTGGTTTTATATAAGACAACTCAGACAATTAACCTATAATTAAAGTAATTAACCTATAATTAAACACAAGTTGGACACATTATACAAAGTGGGGCATTCACACAGAGTAGAGATGACCTGTGATGGGACCCCAGAATCCCATTCCAATGTTGCCAGACCAACTCAAATGGACTGACTGTTAATGTCATGTGTGTTCCTGTACTTTGTTGTAATGATTGTAACTGTTAATGTCATGTGTGTTCCTGTATTTCATAACGTGTGGAGGACTCTCCTCATTATGAACTGTGGGTAATTCCCTCATAGCGGGAGAGACAGACAGACAGACAGACAGACAGACAGACAGACAGACAGACAGACAGACAGACAGACAGACAGGCAGGCAGGCAGACAGACAGACAGGCAGACAGACAGACAGACAGACAGACAGACAGACAGACAGACAGACAGACAGACAGACACCCTCTCAGACTTCACATGAACGCGTTCCTAAGTCAGTGAGTCACTAAAGGGAGCGGTTTGGAATTGGGCCAGAGACTGCAGAGCGCTGCAAGGGCTGCAATTGTGTATGAAAGTTAAAAGAATAAAGAATAATGGTGTGGCATTGAGCTCATGGATGCATGCATTTTCCTTATGGTTCTGTCTTCTGTGACTGGAGCTGATTACTGTTGATGATGATGTGATGTATGGACAGTGTGATGATGATGATGTGTTGTATGGTCAGTCTGTTGATGATGATGTGATGTATGGACAGTGTGTTGTTGAAGATGTGATGTATGGACAGCCTGTTGATGATGATTTGATGTATGGACAGTGTGTTACTGTTGATGTACCTAAACGTACCAAAATATTATGCACAATGTCCCATTTCAATTTATTATTATTATTATGATTATTATTGTATTTTTAAAGATTTGTTTCTGGGCTTTTAAGCCTTTGCTGATAGGACAGTAAACTGACAGGAAATGGGGAGAGAGATGGGGAGTGACACACAGCAAAGGTTGTCGGCATCACGGGTCAAATGGACATACTTTAGTAAAGTTAAAGTTCCTCATAATTGTACTTAAGTACAGTAATTACTTAAGTAAATGTAGTTACTGTAGGTGCTTTCCACCCCTGGAGTCAGTAATAGAAAACAGAAGTGTTTGCCAAACAAAGAACTGGTTCAGCTGGTAGAACATGATCCTGTACAGTATGTCCTCAAGTGACCCGGATTCACCACACTTTGAGCACCAGCAGGTCTGTCTGGTTGAATTTCACCCTACCATGAACAATGTGGCTTTGATCCTTACATTTTCCCACTCAAACTTTCCATGGTTATTGAAGTTGTCTGCAGTTTGGAGATTTGCATTCTATAGCTGAGACTGAGAGAGATGAAGCAGGGACCCCTTAGCTGAGAGAGATGATGAAGCAGGGACCCCTTAGCTGAGAGAGATGATGAAGCAGGGACCCCTTAGCTGAGAGAGATGATGAAGCAGGGACCCCTTAGCTGAGAGAGATGATGAAGCAGGGACCCCTTAGCTGAGAGAGATGATGAAGCAGGGACCCCTTAGCTGAGAGAGAGAGAGAGATGATGAAGTGTAGCAGAGTGACTCACTTCCTTGGCCTGATGGCCTCAAAAGTGTAGTATCTCCCTCAGTACAAAGGGATATCCTTTTGGATCAATAGTTAAGATGTTGGACTTTAATGCGGGAGACCAGGTTCGAAGATAGAGAGAGAGAGAGAGAGAGAGAGAGAGAGAGAGGGAGAGAGAGACAGAGAGAGAGAGAGAGAGAGAGAGAGAGAGAGAGAGAGAGAGAGAGGGGGAGAGAGAGAGAGAGAGAGAGAGAGAGAGAGGGAGGAGAGAGAGAGAGAGAGAGAGAGAGAGAGAGAGAGAGAGGGGGGGGGAGAGAGAGAGAGAGAGAGAGAGAGAGAGAGAGAGGGAGAGAGGGGGAGAGAGAGAGAGAGAGAGAGAGGGAGAGAGAGAGAGAGAGAGAGAGAGAGAGAGAGAGAGAGAGAGAGAGAGAGAGAGAGAGAGAGATACTGCAATGCAAATGAACGTTAGCCTAATGGCTGTGTCTGCATATCAGTGATCAGGTAGCCTAGATACAGTATAGCCTCGTAAACCAGTCTCCCTTCCTGCCTTCATTCGAATGCGAGCAGATTCGAACTGAAGATGGGAGGAGTCAGTTTACTAGGCTAGATACAGTACACTTGTTTCACTGCCTTACCTGTGGAGGAGGCGGGGCGACAAGGTGTACAGTCTATAAAAGAAACACAGTGCGTGAGGCAGGCAACCATTTTGATCCAGACACAATAACTGAACTTAACATCTGGACAACATAGTGGGATTACACAACAAAACAGAAGGGCTAAAACTTTTGTAAAGTAAGTGTTGTTTTAATATCACTATCTAGCCTAATATACAACCATTTAGTTTTACACAGAACGAGAAGCAGTTTCTAAAAACTGTTTCTAGTCTACCATGGTTTCTACTACAAAATAATAATACCTCTCTCTGTGTAGTTTGCTTGTCTTTATTTGCTCTTTAGGGTTATGATTCATCATGTCACCAACATATAGACAGAGCAGAACATAAGCGTAGAGCATTCTGAAAATAATGATCTCTATTTTTTAATGCTAAATGACACGTGGATTTGCTATAACGATGATATTGACATTTTATGACGGTTATGGTAAATTAACTAAACACTGATCTTTCTAAACGGCTGAAACCTGGTTGGTTTCCATTGTGAGTTAACAGTAACATCCGGTCTGGAGCCCGCCTACTGTATCCGGCCTTTTGCGCATAGACACACATGCATACACGCAGTGTTTCCGTTACAAACCGGATCTACAACATGCACAGACTTTATCCCCTCCTCTATGGTGGAACTACTTCACCAGTTTACTGTAAACCACGTGATTTAGGAGGAGATGTGTCGTTGTCAGTAGCCTAGGGTATGGTTTCATTTGAGTATTTACTGTTTGTGACTGTAGTATATTACAAAGAAAAGTTTTAGGCTACAATCAAAATAATCCGACCATGAAAATAATTAATAAGCCTATATTAAAGTAATTAAACTGCTGAACCATTCGACATCTCAAAGCTGCAGTCCATAACTTTGTTTAATAGAATAAAACATTATTTTAGCCATGGTAGAGTATGTTAATTAATAGTAGGCCTATTATTAACACGATAGAACTATTCCCTTATTCCCTCAGTGGTGCACCCGACCACGCGTTCTGTTATTGCAACTTGCAACATGTGTCTCCCTGCTCTTTTACTCTGTGGTCTAGTAGGACCCCTGCTGGTTGACAAGAGCTACTGCATGCATCTGCATCTACTGTAGTCTCAGCATTATGTTGGTGATATTGTTGCCTCGTGTGTGTGTGTGTGTGTGTGTGTGTGTGTGTGTGTGTGTGTGTGTGTGTGTGTGTGTGTGTGTGTGTGTGTGTGTGTGTGTGTGTGTGTGTGTGTGCGTGCGTGCGTGCGTGCGTGCGTGCGTGCGTGTTAAAGGGCACTGGGCAAATGGCTGAAATGCTACAATAAAGGATGCTGATGGTTAATGTCATGCATAGCATGTTGTGTTTTCTGATCTATTTTATTGACAGGTTTAATAAAGAGCAACATGGAGAGCAAGAAGGAGGAAGCTGAAAAACATCACATCCACAGAGCAGAGTCTCCAACACCCAGCTGTGTGTCTGTGAAGAGTGACTGGTCTAAAGGCCTTCCTCTTAACTTCAGTGAACCTGGACCTCCACACACACAGTATGTCAATCCTCCTCTACAACAGGGGTTTTTAAAGTGGGTGACGGGGCACCCTGGGGTGCCGTGATGCCCGTCCAGAGGTGCCGCGAGATAATTTGATAATATTTGGAATTCATCAATATCATCATATCATTTCACTATGTTAGTAAAACACACCTGATTTGCACTGTACTTGATGAGTTATTTTTCTACGACAACACTCTTCACCAAAAATAGACGATCTACAAGCGCGCAACGTGTCACGTTGTGACGCGTTGTGAGCTTGAAGATCGGCTGTTTTTGGATTGGCTACTTGTAGATCGGCTACCTTCCTCCCAGAATAGGCATGCTGGGGTTCAAGTGGTTAAACGTCAAGTAGGCTATAATGTTATTTTCAGTCAGTTCTGATGGAAACGGATATTTCTCCAATAGGGTGTAAGATTCTAAACATTAACAGTGTAATTCAGGGGTGCCGTGGATGAAAAAGTTATTTACAGGGGTGACCTGAGTCAAAAAAGATTGAAAACCCCTGCTCTACAATATACTGTATAACACTATAACATGACAAAGTGATCTCATGCTAAGTTACGTCATCACTGTCCGGCCCAAACCAGCTAACTCCACTCCACTTGAGCTGGATGTTTTCTTTTGTTGAAAAATTATGTTTGACATTTTGGGAGTTAGCTGCAAATGACTATAAAACAAGACATGTTTGTATTCAGTCGTTAGCTATTAAGTTAGTGTTCACTTTGTGAATGAAGTGGTACAAATCACAACAATATGTTCAGTGGTGAAGTGATTGATTGTTATCTAGGCCAGGATGTAGGCCGTCTGTCTGTCTGTCTGTCTGTCTGTCTGTCTGTCTGTCTTTCTCTCTGCCTGTCTCTCTGTCTATGGCTAATCTAGCAAGAGCCAAATGTCTTGTGCACACTGCCAATAGGCCAAGGAAGTCAAATCCCTGCATTATGTTTATATTTTCATGGTGGCGCTATCCCAGCCTGATGAACTATAGCCAACCTGGCCTGGTGGAGATATGCGTTCTGTTCTACTTATTCTCATAACATTTTGGAAAGTCATAGTGTCACATGTCCAAGCTGTTGTGAGCTTGTAGATAATCTAGTATTTTCCTTCACAGTGTTTGTTGGTGAGTAATGAATGATAGTTTCATAGGCTATTCACTATTTTACTGAATAATGTAATGGCAGTTTAATGTTCACTATTCTATTGAATAATGTAATTATAGTTTCATTTATATCTGGAATATCTATCTATCTTTGACATTGAAGAGCCAGAACCCCCAATAATGTTACTCTCATACTACATACAAATAAAATGTCTGATTCATCCACATGATGAAGTATAAACATTTGTATGATTCCAGAAGTCACAGAGCAGAGTCTCCAACACCCAGCTGTGTGTCTGTGAAGAGTGACAAGTCTAAAGGACGTCCTCCTAACTTCAGTGAACCTGGACCTCCACACACACAGTATGTCAATCCTCCTCTACAATATACTGTATAACACTATAACATGACAAAGTGATCTCATGCTAAGTTACGTGTCGTCGCTGTCCAGCCCAAACCAGCGAATAAAAAGAAAATATGTATATATATTTTTATTATTTTCATAAATCCCTGTAAGTGCCATCCCTGAACTAGTTATTTTTTATATTATATAACATTAGTGCGCAGTCCAAGGGACTCGCTGGTGAAAGCGACTCACTGTGCTGTGTTCCATTTAGCGATTACGTCATCATGAATTGTGTAATTTCCATAGACTCCTATTCATTGTGCTGCAAAGACACTGCTTTATCTCCCAAAAAAGTGTTTCGGCCAAAATTTTATAACTCCACTTGAGCTGGATGTTTTTTTTTTCTTCTTCTTCTTTTTTCCCTCTCTGTTCTACTTATTCTCATGTAATTTTGGACAGTCATGGTGTCACATGTCATTTACATTCTTCTGTTCCCAGTCTGGTTCTGTATAAACATTATGGACACAAGACATTAACTATCAGCATCCTTTATTGTAAACATTTCATCCCATTTGCACATGATGAATGTATAAACATTTGTATGATTCCAGAAGTCACAGAGCAGAGTCTCCAACACCCAGCTGTGTGTCTATGAAGAGTGACAAGTCTAGAGGTCTTCCTCCTGATTTCAGTGAACCTGGACCTCCGCACACACAGTATGTCAATCCTACTATACAATATATAACACTATAACATGACAAAGTGATCTGTCTTGCTGTCGTCATTATGGAATCACATTTCACAATCACACACACACGCACGCACACGCGCACGCACGCACGCACGCGCACGCACACGCACACACACACACACACACACACACACACACACACACTTGAGCACACATGGGCAACATACGGCCCAGCCCTTTTACCATCTCAATACGGCCCTCGAAGTCCTCAAGAAAAACCAAATGACCCCCGTAAAATCTACATCTTAAATGGCAGCATTATGTTTTAGGGAAATCAATTTAACTCAACTCCAATTCATTATTAGTAATTAATACGTAGGCATGTGAATCATTTGAGTATATTCCATCAGTATATTCTCAAATGTTAAATGTTTATAATGTAACAGTGAAACAGTCTGCCATGGATCCATATTTATAAAGTAATTCATAAGGGAGGGGTCGTTTTTTATTGAGGGGTGTTACTGGAGAAAATGTATAAGCCCTTTTATAAAATGCCATGACCCTCCCTCTCAATTGGGGAAAAAATCAGTGACCCTCCCCAAGCATTAAAATAAAAAAGATTGACCCTCCCCTACAACATGGCATTTACCACAGTAAAATTATGCCTATAAAACCTATATTATTATATTCCTAACCAGTGGCGAGAACAGAACAGAGATTTTTTTCTTTCTTTCTTTTTTTACTGTAAATAATTAGGATTTTTTATGGTTAAAAACGGGTGCGGGCGGCAGCAGCAATGAACAATAATGAATAGGCTAATATAATGCATTGAGATCCCAGCTGCACTTCATCCCAAAAACACATTTCCAAATATAAACTAACACACCCTCCAAACCAAAGTAACACACAGTGAGTAGCCTATAGTGCTGCTAGTGTAAAAGTCAACGTGGACATCACATAAAAGGTGAGAAGTTCTCACAGGTTGAGAACAGGTTATTTGACATCTAGGTTACAGATTAAACAGTTGACACATGTGCACAACACAGAGAAGGCTTGTAACTGCTGCCATTCATTTTGTGCTGTTGATTGCCTGTCGTCAAATCTGGGTCAAATGCGCATTTTCAACGAGCGGTCGTTAATTCTTTTTAGCACCTTTTCACTTTTTACTTTAGGGAGGGGGGATACAGTTCTGACAACCATTGTTGCTGCCTTACACAGCTCTCCATTGCACTAACTGCAGTGACTGTGGGGTTTCCAGGGATGGCACCCAGGGTTTGTCATTAAATGAAGCAGAAGGCTGTTGACAATGGTTGCATAAGTGCCTGTACCTCTGGAGCCATTGTTTGCTTTTGAAAAATTGCATGGCCCTCCCTTGAATTCAAAGTGAAATCAGCAGACCCTCCCTAGGACTGAAATTGAAATAGCATGACCCTCCCCTATTTTCCTCCAGTAACACCCCTCAATAAAAAACAACCCCTCCCTAAGCCTTAAAGACACCACGGAAAATAGGCAATATGTTTGTCCGTCTTGTCTATCAAATTCATGTAGTTTTATCTTAATTCAGCACTATGTGTTTCAAGTTTCAATTGTCCAATGCATGTCCCTTCACTCACTTTATCAAAGTCAGTATGGCCCCCTGGAGAGAGATGTTGCCCACCCCTGCACTAGAGGATGACATTTTTTCTGGATTCCTGTGGGTCCTGTGGGATTCCCGCGGGGTGGGAGTCGGTTTATTTTGTATTTATTATTAATCCTGGGATTGGGACGGGATGGTAATGAAAAGGAGCGGACAAGGGAGGGTTTTTTGCTGTTTCAGCATTGAAGAGCCAAAACCCCCAAAATGTGACTCTCTCATACTTCATATAAATAAAATGTCTGTTTCATTCACATGCTGAATGTATAAACACAGTATGTCCTCCTATACAATATATAAGACTATAACTTGATAAAGTGCCAAAACCTAACTGCACTTGAGCAGGATGTTTCCTTTTTTTCTCCTTCCTTTTTTTTCTTTTTTTTTTAAATGACTTTTGACATTTCTGTTTTTGGCCAGACGGCAGAGATGTTCAAATGACTATAAAACAAGACATGTTCGTATTCATTCGTTAGCTATTATGTTAGCATTCACTTTGTGAATTAAGTGGTACAAATCACAACAATGTGTTCAGTGGTGAAGTGATTGATTGCTATCTATGCCAGTGTCTGTCTGTCTGTCTGTCTGTCTGTCTGTCTGTCTGTCTGTCTGTCTGTCTGTCTGTCTGTCTCTGTCTGTCTGGCTCAGGCTAATCTAGCAAGAGCCAAATTAGTTAGGTAAAATTTGCCGAAAGTTAAACCAATCTGGGAACTAAATAAAAATCAATATCTTTCTTCACAAATGTGTTCATAAAGGTGTCAACTATCACCTCTGAACTTTCTCAATCACAACTCCCTTGGGGGACTTTGTGGGAGCCAATCAAAGTCCCCGTGGGCCTGGGATTAAAGGGGGAAAAAATAAAAAATGGCCAATATGAGCGTATGAGGTGTGTAATTAGGCCTTAAAATAGGCCACAACAAACTACCCTTTTGTGTCCACGAGACATAATATTGGCAATAAAAAAAATGGTCGGAGTAGGGTTTGAATTCATGAAAACTATTCAAGATCAGGTGGGTAAGCACACATCATGACACACATGATAACATGATACAATCTGACAAGGAACACTCAAAAGGGTTTAAGCATAGGGACTAACAGGACACAGGTGAACTCGAATGACATGATTGGCTAAGCCTTAGCCAATTAGGCCTATTTTATGGCCAAGGAGTCATTTAAACTGAAAACTAATGGTTGGAATGGATTCAGCAGCACATAAATACCCTAATTACAC
>NC_137819.1:10805463-10852963 GCF_963921795.1 Nannobrachium achirus | reverse complement strand
ATCGCTGGCATTGGAAAAACCTTCTCTGTGCGTAAGTTCATTCTGGACTGGGCAAGAGGTTTGGAAAATCAAGATATAGATCTCCTGATTCCCTTCTCATTCCGGGAGCTGAACTTGGTCAGAGATGAGCAGTACAGTCTTCTCACACTGATCCATGATTTCCACCCAACATTAAAGAAGGTCACAGCAGAGCAGCTCGCTGCCTGGAAGGTTGGCTTCATCTTTGATGGTCTGGATGAAAGCAGGTCTTCATTCCACTTCCAAAGTAACAGTGTTTCTGATGTCACAGTGACATCATCAGTGGATGCTCTGTTGACAAACCTCATCAAGGGGAATCTGCTCCCCTCAGCCCTCCTCTGGATAACCACCAGACCTGCAGCAGCCAATCAGATCCCTCCTGAATATGTTGACATGGTGACCGAAGTACGCGGGTTCACGGATCCCCAGAAGGAGATGTACTTTAGGAACAGATTCAGTGATGAGGAACAGACCAGCCCAGACCCCCAGAAGGAGGAGACTTTAAAGAACAGAGTCAGTGAAGAGAAGCTGGCTGACAGAATCCTCTCACACTTGAAGACATCAAGGACCCTCTACATCATGTGTCACATCCCACTCTTCTGTTGGATCATTGCTACCATTCTGCTGGACATGTTGATGACACACACGATAGGACAGCTGCCCAAGACCCTGACTGAGATGTGCTGCCACTTCCTGTTGGTTCAAACAAAGAGGAAGAAGCAGAAGTATGGCGAGACAGATGAGGTTAATCAACGGCACCTCACAGAGACTGACAAGGATGTTCTTCTGAAGCTGGGAAGGCTGGCATTTGAACATCTGGAGAAAGGTAGCATCATGTTCTATCAAGAAGACCTGGAAGAGTGTGGTCTTGATGTCAATGAAGCCTCGCTGTACTCAGGAGTGTGCACAAAGATCTTCAAAAGAGAGAGTTTGCTCTTCCAGAAAACGGTCTACAGTTTTGTTCATCTGATCATCCAGGAGTTTCTGGCTGCAGTCTACTTGTTCCACTGTTTCACACAGAAGAACATGAAGGTACTGAAGACATTCCTGGAAGATAAAAAGTACAACAGTGACAGCTCCCTCTCAGACTTCCTGAAAGCTGCTAAGAAAATATCCCTTAAGAGTAAAAATGGCCATCTGGACTTACTTGTTCGATTCCTTCATGGCCTTTCACTGGAGTCCAACCAGAGTCTGCTAGAAGGTCTACTGGGTCAAACAGAAAACTGTCCACAGGAGATCCAGAAAGCCATCAAGAACCTGAAGAAGATGTACACTCGTGATGCCTCGCCTGACAGATGTATCAACATCTTCCACTGTTTGATGGAAATGAATGATAACTCATTACTTCAGGAGATCCAAAAGTATCTGAAGTCAAAGAATGGATCAAAGAAGAAACTGACTGGGAGCCAATGTTCAGCTCTGGCCTTCATGCTGCAGATGTCTGAGGATGTTCTGGAAGAGTTTGACCTGAAGAAATACAACACAGCAGAGCAGTTTCGAAACAGACTGATCCCAGCTGTGAGGAACTGCAAAAAGGCGAGGTTGGTAGTCAAGTGAATAGAAACATTCTAGAGTCAATCTATAGTACAAGTTCAAAGATGTCTCCTGTCAACTATAAGCTTACAATTTCGTTTTTTTGGAACCCTTTCCCTCATGCGATGGATCATTGTGAATAAATTATTCTTTTAATGTTTAATGCAACAGAATACCACATAATAGGCTCTCAAACAGTTGCTCACCTTTGCTACACAAATAGATGATACTGGGAGGCAGGACACTGGAACACTGTTACCTGATAGATTATGATACTAGGATGTATAGGACACTGGAACACTGTTACCTGATAGATTATGATACTAGGATGTATAGGACACTGGAACACTGTTGCCTGATAGATTATGACACTAGGATGTATAGGACACTGGAACACTGTTACCTGATAGATTATGATAGTAGGATGTATAGGACACTGGAACACTGTTACCTGATAGATTATGATACTGGGATGTATAGGACACTGGAACACTGTTATCTGATAGATTATGGATTGCTTTATATTCATCACTGAGAAGAAAGGAATATTTTGAAATACTAGGTTATCCCACATGGGGATTGGTTCACATATATTATCCAGACTGCCTCTTCATTCAATGGTCAGACTTGTAGGCTACTAAAAGCTAACAATTCCTCGCAACCTGAAACAAGCAAAGGTTTTATAGTCATCTAAAGCTTTCCCCACAAAAACACAAGACACTGGTATAGAGCCCTGTGGGACTCCGATCAACCGTAGGATTTAAGTGGTTAACTTCCATGACAGTGAACTATGTATAAATAATCTCTTATTCAATCTGCTTTTACAGACTTGTTGGCTGTAAGCTCAGAAAGACAGAGGTTGAAGTTGTGGCTTCAGCTCTCAGCTCTAATCCTTCCCATTTGAGAGAATTGGACCTCAGTAAAAACGACCTGCAGGACTCAGGACTGCTGCTCTTTGCTGGACTGAAGAGTCTACACTGTAGGCTGGAGATTCTACGGTAAGTTACATTTACCTGGTTTATTTTGATCACTTCTGTTTTATTATACTGTATTATGTGAATATAATATGAATGTTGTGTGAGAATGTTTTAAGCTTGTTATCATGGTAACGCAAGCCTATGTGCCTGTGTAGACATTAAAATTACATGTTTGAAAGTGTAATATGTCTTTAAAGCAAATTTAAAGACACATTTAAAGTCTGCGTCATCATACAACAGGATTGCGCACCGAAAATAGCTGATCTACAAGATCATAACACATTGAGGACGCAATGCCTGTGAGCTTGTAGATCGGCTATCTTCGATGTGCGACCCATTGTAGCTACGCCAAGGTTATCAAACTTTACTCAGGTACGCAACAGATCAACGGATATTAATATCCTGCATCTACCTACTGTACCAATCAACTATCTTTTGATTCGCCTATAGGCATGAGGTTCCCAAACTGAGGGTCGGGACCCCCAAGGGGGCTCTAATCCAGCTTAATGTGCAACATTGTTTTCTCACTCAACAGTAAACAAACCAAAATGTCTAAAGGTACAATTGTATTACCTTTAAGACCTTTTTAAAACCAAATTGGAAAAAATGTCAAATATTACAGAAGGAAGAGGCAAACATTGTGATAATAGCCGATCTACAAGCTCACTGCGAGGCGTGGTGAGCTTGTAGTTTGGGTATTTTCATAATATGTAATATGTATCTGTGGAGTCAAACTAAAAACAACATGTTTGTCCAAGTTCCAGATTCAATCATTTTATTGCAACTTCCACAGTTCACTAGTTGAGCTTTTTTACTCTGTTAAAGGGGCATAAAACCTTTAACCATTTTTTAATGTTAACGATATACAGTTACATAATGATTATATAAGACACTTCTTGTATCTTTGCATATGTTTGCTGCAATGTTTGGAGCTGCTGTTTTCACTTTTCTGAGTTTGACAAAAAAAAACTATTAGCAACTCATTGGATATTTGCTATCTTTTTACCTTTGGTCCAATATTACGTAGACAAACTATATTTAATATTCCCTCCACTTATGGATGAGGAGTGGTTTCATCATTCTTATAACTCAACTGTCCAGCTGGCGGGAGCATCACTTGCATTTCCTGGTTCTGTCTCTTGTCTCTTCACATAACCTCCATATTGTAGCTTATGAAATGTTATAATATTGGGGGAAATGCAAACTAACGTTGTGTCGGTGCTCCGCCTCGAAGCCAGATCAAAGCCTGCAGCTGTGGCCCAGCTTGAGGAGACAGGGATGAGACATAGATAGACTGAATGCTGGTCTCTAGCAGCTTGTTTGTAAAGCTTTTACACAGTTTAGGCAGTAAATATGCAATGTAGTTCATTGTTCATTTCACACGTTTAACAGCTGGTTGAAATGTAATCTGCATTTACAGACTTGTTGGCTGTAACCTCAGACAGACAGAGGTTGAAGTTGTGGCTTCAGCTCTCAGCTCTAATCCTTCCCATTTGAGAGAATTGGACCTCAGTGAAAACAACCTGCAGGACTCAGGACTGCTGCTCTTTGCTGGACTGAAGAGTCTGTACTGTAGACTGGAGATTCTACGGTAAGATACATTTTTGATCTGTTTTATTATACTGTATTATGTGAATATAATATGAATGTTGTGTGAGAATGTTTTAAGCTTGTTATCATGTTAACGCAAGCCCATGTGCCTGAGTAGACATTAAAATGACGTGTTTGAAAGTGTAATATCCCTTTAAAGAAAATGTAAAGACACATTTAAAGGCTACTTCGTCATACAACAGGATTGCACAGCAAAAATAGCTGATCTACAAGATCACAACGCGTTGAGGACGCAACGCCTGTGTGCTTGTAGATTAGCTATTTTTGACGTGCGACCCTATAGCTATACGCCAAAGTTATCAAACCTTACAGAGCAATGCAACAGATCAACAACAACGAATAATCAATATTCTGCATCTACCTACTGGACCAATCAACTATCGTTTGATTAGCCTATAGGCATGAGGTTCCCAAACTGAGGGTTGGGACCCCCCTCTAATCCAGATGATTAGCTGAATGTGCAACATTGTTTTCTCACTCAACAATAAACAAACCAACAAACCGTATAAGTGTAGACAGGGCACATTTATAAAGCTAAAATGTAATGACTTGTAGGACCTTTTAAAAAACAAATTGGCCAAATTGTCAAATACTAGAAGGTCGGCCGGCTACGCCGGCCTCCCCTCTAGGTCGCCGCGTTGCATCTATAGGAGTAGATATTCGTCGAAAAGTTTTAAAAATTTTTTGAGAAAAAAAATTTTTTTTGAGAAAAAAAGTTGAGAAAAAAAAAGTTTTTTGAGAAAAAAAATTTGAGAAAAAAGTTTTTTTTGAGAAAAAAAATTGAGAAAAACATTTTTTTTTGAGGAAAAAAAGAAAATTGGAAAAAAAAAAGTTTTGAAAAAAATAAAAAATAAAACATATTGGTGATGTGATGACGTGGTGTATACGGATGTTACTGCGATTGAGGTGAAAGAGAAAGTGGAAAGTTGTGAGCTAACTATTAGCTTTTTGTGTGTGTGTGTGTGTGTGTGTGTGTGTGTGTGTGTGTGTGTGTGTGTGTGTGTGTGTGTGTGTGTGTGTGTGTTCTGGCTACGCCCCCCTCGGTTGAAATTGGATCCGCCGGTCCCATAGCTGGGAATACGAGCCAATCACCGGTCACCATGGCAACGGGGGGCCAATGATAGAGTTATGGGCGGTATTATTCCCTACGTCCTCCTCCCTACCGTTGAGTTGTGGGATGCGGCTTTTGCTCATAAGATTACAGGAGGAAGAGGCAAACATTGTGATAATAGCAGATCTACAAGCTCTCTGCGAGACATTGTGAGCTTGTAGTTTGGCTATTTTCACTATATTTATCTGTGGAGATGAGTCAAACTATAATACTGCTCTGCTAAATACTGTTTATGTCTGGATAACTAGATAGGAAATATTGTATTTAACTCCCATGACAGTGAACTATGTATAATTTGTTTTGATAATCTCTTATTTAATGTGCATTTACAGACTTGTTGGCTGTAACCTCGGAAAGACAGAGGTTGAAGTTGTGGCTTCAGCTCTCAGCTCTAATCCTTCCCATTTGAGAGAATTGGACCTCAGTAAAAACGACCTGCAGGACCCAGGACTACCGGAGCTGCTCTGTGAAGGTCTGAAGAGTCTCCACTGTAGGCTGGAGATTATACGGTAAGATACATTTACCCAGTTTATTTTGATCACTTCTGTTTTATTATACTGTATTATGTGAATATAATATGAATGTTGTGTGAGAATGTTTTAAGCTTGATATCATGGTAACGCAAGCCTATATGTGCCTGTGTAGACATTCAAATTACGTGTTTGAAAGTGTAATATGTCTTTAACCCTCTAAGGCCCAAATATAGAAATACTTGAAATAAAAAATTGAAAAAAATCAGATGGTGTTGTAGGAGTGCTAATAAGAGGAAAATGTAATGTTTTTTTTCAAAAAAATGTTTTTGTAAGGTTTTATAGCCATAAATCATAAATCATGCTCTAATTTACATATGGGGGATATTTTTCACAATAATAACATATGTACATGTTCTAGACATTCTAATGGTCACCAAAAAAAAATAGTACAGGCATTTTACTTATGTTTTTGTGAGGAATAGCTTCCATGAAATAGTGAGATGTTGTTCGTCAAAACTCTGGAATGTCAGCGGGTGTGGCGGGTGTGAATGTCAGCCCCTGTGGGGGGTATTTATATGCAAATATTGTGGCCAATGGCATTGTAATACTAAACAATAGAATCCAATGGTGATGTTTAGGTGGTAGGGGGAGCTAAAATAAAATGATTTAAACCTTTTTTTGGATAAAATACAAACGTTGTAATATTACAACAGTGGGCCTTAGAGGGTTAAAGCAAATTTAAAGACACATTTAACCCTTTCCAAGCCCCTTAATATTAAAACCGGAATATACCGGACATCTGAGCGAGGAGTCTCAGCCGCGCCGTCTTTTACCGTACTGGGTCATTAAAAACGAAATAAATGATTTTTATCCGAAAATCGGCGATCGTCTAACCTTCCCTAGTCACCGCTCGTCCATCGATAGCTCATGGCTGCTCTGAGATGAAGCAGAAGTGACGTCAGCTCCATTCCTTCTTCAGCCTTCCTTGCTGTTGTCCGTTTGCTGTTTAGACGATTACATTAGCATAGCAGGAGTACTAAAGGCTAAGCTAGCCAAAATGCTCACATCGACCGTTCAGTCATACCTGGACCATATGCTGGGATTATATGCACACGTATCGCGCACGCGATACGCACGGGGAGCTGATGCCTTGGCCAAAACCTCGACTCTATGTCAATGGAGATCCAGATATTCATGGTGAGCAAACCCAGTGGGATTGAAAAAACAAGAAAAAAACGCAGCGGTCCAAAAAGGAGGGGTGGCGGGCTCATGTTTATAAACATAATATTATGTCTCAGATCATAATACAATAATAGAAATGTCACGGCTAATCTACCAACAACCATTCTATTTTGGCTGGCAAACTGTTAAAGGCTACTTCGTCATACAACAGGATTGCGTTTAGCGGACCCAGCTGGACAGTATAGAGGTTGGAGACTTGACTGATGAGTTTTAACATTTTATTGGTTAACTCAACGTAGAAACTGAAAGCAGAAAAATACATAAAATCAGTAATGCAGAAACACATCAATAAGCACCAGTAACACTCCCTAATCGGGAGATAAGCGACCGTAGGTCACTGATCTCCACAAATAGGGCAAAAATGTGTTTTGCCAAAATCTTCCTGATCCATGTTGATGACATGAGTGTAGACATACTGTGTAGTGATTTTCGTGATTTTAGGGCAAAATCTGTAGGAGCAGTGTCCAAAAATGTGTTTTTAAAAATCGGCCTGGAGGTGGCGCTATATGGGAGAGATTCATGTTGATGGGATGAGTGTAGACATACTGTGTACCGATTTGCGTGATTTTAGGGCAAAAATTGTAGGAGCAGTGTCCAAAAATGTGTTTTGCAAGAATCGGCCTCATGGTGGCGCTAGAAGAGGGCCATGTGAGAAATGAGGGGTGGGGTCTCCGCGCTGGCAACGCGGACGAATAGGTACCGGCCCCGGCTGTCCCGGTCGCTCCTAGCCGGAGTTACGGCATTTTATGTGAGCTGCAGTGTAGGGGGTCCTCCACTGGGGGCGCCACCACTTTTGCATCCGTTCTGGAGCACCAGGAGTGGGTGGTCCCCGGGAATTCCCCGTGAGCTGCCCCGTGGGGGTGGTCATTTGGTCAGTTTAGCACATTTGGTCATTTTTTACATCTGGGAGTCCCCCAGGGACCCCAGGTCCCTGGAGCTCCGGGGGTCCTTGGAGGTTGTAGTTTGGCAGGTAAGGAAGGTGTGTGCAAAATTTGGCATGGATCGGGGCAACGGTTGCGGAGATATGAGCAGGGCAAGAGTGTGACGTGTGAGGTGTGACAGACAGACTGACTGACGGACGGACTTACACTTTGTGCAGGGTTTGATAGTAAATGCGACCTACGGTCGCAATAATACATTTTCCATACAACATTAAATACATAAACCACCTTATAGAAAGATAAATGCAATATGCAACAATAAGACCAATAGTGCAAGCAAAACCATTATCACAAAATGTACCTTTTCCCCCTTTCCAGCTAGGCGCTAATAGGCTGTTTGCAGTGGCATGTCCATGGCGTCCGTGATTCAATGTCTCCTTTCATGTTTGATGTCTGTCCGTCCTTAACCGTCTTTTCCTTTCGTATCAAACACTTTGACATAAACCTTTTACACCATAAACCTTTACATCATGCAGTTTCGTTCAAGCCTTCCTTCTGAACTGAGGCAGCCACTCAGTGGTTTTAAGCCAAGTATAGCTGAGCTGGGTCCTAATCAAACTCATTCCCAGCAGCTGGCACAATTTCTCCATATTAGGGAGTTCCTGTCTCCACATTCATGAACAGGAAATAAAATATACATTCAAAAATAAAACCATCAATTGTGGGTCTGTTACATTGCACACTGAAAATAGCTGATCTACAAGATCATAAGACGTTGAGGACGCAATGCCTGTGAGCTTGTAGATCGGCTATCTTCGACGTGTGACCCATTGTAGCTACGCCAAGGTTATGAAACTTTACTGAGGTACGCAACAGATCAACGGATATTAATATTCTGCATCTACCTACTGTACCAATCAACTATCGTTTGATTAGCCTATAGGCATGAGGTTCCCAAACTGAGGGTCGGGACCCCCAAGGGGGCTCTAATCCAGATGATTAGCTTAATGTGCAACATTGTTTTCTCACTCAACAGTAAACAAACCAACATTTCTAAAGGTACAATTGTATTACTTTTAAGACCTTTTTAAAACCAAATTGTCAAATATTACAGAAGGAAGAGGCAAACATTGTGATAATAGCTGATCTACAAGCTCACTGCGAGGCGTGGTGAGCTTGTAGTTTGGGTATTTTCACAATATGTAATATGTATCTGTGGAGTCAAACTAAAAACAACATGTTTGTCCAAGTTCCAGATTCAATCATTTTATTGCAGCTAGCTGCCACAGTTCACTAGTTGAGCTTTTTTACTCCGTTAAAGGGGCATAAAACCTTTAACCATTTTTTAATGTTAACGATATACAGTTACAGAACGATAATATAAGACACTTCTTGTATCTTTGCATATGTTTGCTGCAATGTTTGGAGCTGCTGTTTTCACTTTTCTGAGTTTGACACAAAAAAACTATTAGCAACTCATTGGATATTTGCTATCTTTCTACCTTTGGTCCAATATTACGTAGACAGACTATATTTAATATTCCCTCCACTTATGGATGAGGAGTGGTTTCATCATTCTTATAACTCAACTGTCCAGCTGGCGGGAGCATCACTTGCATTTCCTGGTTCTGTCTCTTGTCTCTTCACATAACCTCCATATTGTAGCTTATGAAATGTTATAATATTGGGGGAAATGCAAACTAACGTTGTGTCGGTGCTCCGCCTCGAAGCCAGATCAAAGCCTGCAGCTGTGGCCCAGCTTGAGGAGACAGGGATGAGAAATAGAGAGACTGAATGCTGGTCTCTAGCAGCTTGTTTGTAAAGCTTTTACACAGTTTAGGCAGTAAATATGCAATGTAGTTCAGTCTTCATTTCACACTTATTTTCAAAATTGCCATCTTCCTCTTTACAGTCATTCTGTGCTGTCAAGTGATGTTGTCTATTCCACACTCTGTTCCCTGGATAACCAGATAGGAGATATTTTATTTAACTTCCATGACAGTGATAGCCTGACACTCAGCCTGAATTAACATCTTGTTTCACTCCATTATTCAGTCTGAATAGTCCAAGGCATTTTCTGGGATGGGCCGCCGTACAGATTTTCGAACGAGGAAAGCCTCTTCAATGAGAGCACTTCTAGACCCCTGAATCGCCAAAACAAAACTTTAAAGGAGTGTGGCTAGCGATTCAGGGTCTGGAACTAGGCTATGACAGTGAACTATGCATAATTTGTTTTGATAATCTCTTATTTAATCTGCATTTACAGACTTGTTGGCTGTAAGCTCAGACAGACAGAGGTTGAAGTTGTGGCTTCAGCTCTCAGCTCTAATCCTTCCCATTTGAGAGAATTGGACCTCAGTGAAAACGACCTGCAGGACTCAGGACTAGTGGAGCTGCTCTGTGAAGGACTGAAGAGTCTGCACTGTAGACTGGAGATTCTACGGTAAGATAAATTTACCCAATTCATTTTGATTTATTATGTACTGTATTGTGTGAATATAATATGAATGCTGTGTTGAGAATGTATTGATAAGCTTGATATCATGGTAACCCAAGGCTATGTGCCTGAGTAGACATTAAAATGCAGGGTTCGGATTATGTGGGGGCCAATGGGGGCTTAGCCCCCATAGATAAATCTTGGACCCCATAGTCAAAAAACCCTATGGGGGTCTCTTTTTTTCACATGTTTTTTTTTATTTTTTTATTTATTGTTACCCTTATTATTTGACTGACAGTCCCACATATCATACCAAAATGTCCACATAGATACACGTATTCATACATTGCCGGCAAATATCGATTTTTCAACACCAGGGATTTTCACAGTTAACATAGAGTACAGTTAACATAGGTGCAATACCGCCAGCCGCCTGCACTGTTTGTAGCGGGGGCGCTAGTGAGATAAATTGACGGGATTTTGCACAGTGAGGAAGAGAGAAGAAAGTTACGCTTTTGTCAGCTCAGCTGTCAGCTGTTCTCTCTGACCGTCAGAGAGGGGAGAGGAGAGGAGTGGAGGAGAATACGTTGCATCTTGTCTTCATTTTACAAGGTGAAGTTAATTTGAGCAACACAGCACTGTTTGTGTTTAGTGGACACACATATTGTACACATGCTGTTACCCAAACCACGCTTGCACACTCACATTAATTATTATGAGAATAAAAGTAGGCTATGTAATCATTATTCAAATTATAATCATTATAGGCTCCACTAAATGGTCAGTCCATAAATGTAGGCCTATTTGCAAATGGAAAGGGGGGGAAAACAGCTTGTTTACAATTCACTTTTGCTACCTCTTATATTAGATTTTATTCTCTGTATCACAATGCTTGGAGTTCCCTAACATTGTTTAACTATGAATTAATTCAGTTAGCCTTTCATTATAGCCCCAAAGACACCCAAAATAATATTGTGAAAGGAAAAATACGATTTAATAAAGGAAACCCGTTTTAGACGACTTTATACCTGAAAACATCCATTTTAGACGACTTCATACCCGAAAATACCCTACTTTTCGAGGCGAGATATCACCCAAATATGATGGCCCCCATAGCTCTCTGGGTATAATTCGAACCCTGTTAAAATGACCCCAAACATGTTTGAAAGTGTTATATCCCTTTAAGACAAATGTATAGGCTACTTCGTCATACAGCTGGATTGCACATGACAAATAGCTGATCTACAAGCTCGCAACGTGTCGAGGACGCAGATCGGCTATTGTTGAAACAAGGGGGTCCCCAAATTTTTTTGGGGGGCGGGGGGTCCCCATATCATAAGCTTAATATGCAACATTGTTTTTGCACTCAACAGTAAACAAACCAATATGCTGTACAGTATAAGTGTATAGCATACACAGGGTATCTGCACATTTTTAAAGGTCCAATCTAATGACCTTTTTAAAAACAAATTGGTCAAATGGTCAAATAAGAAAGAGGCAAACATTGTGAACATACCCAATCTTCAAGCTCCCTGCAAGTTTCCAAGTGATTGTCAGGGTCCCCAGTTCAAAAATGATTATCAATCAATCAATCTGGTGTTTCATTCTTCATTCAGACTGGCTCGCTGCAACTTGCCAGAGAGATGCGGTGAACTTCTGGCCTCAGCTGTAAGCTCTCATCCCTCCCTAAGAGAGCTGGACCTGAGCTCCAACATGATGGTGAATGTTCCAGTCCTGGAGAACTGCAAGTGAGTAGACTTGAGCTGTGTCCATGTTAGTTAGTGCACTGAATGTGCAGTGTTTCCCTCACGTGTCTCTGAACAGAGTATTCACTCTGACACAAAGTCACAAATAGATCTGTACGTACCTGTATTAGTGTATTTGGTAGGGCTGTCAAAGTTAACGTGATAATAACGAGTTAACGCATGAAATGTTTGCCTTCACAATGCATGTGTGTGTTTGTGTGTGCATGCATGCATGGGAGATGAATAGTTTAAGTGTAAATTTGAACACACAATTTGTGTTAGAAAGCATTACTGCAATGTTATGTCCATCTTTTATTGCACACCTTTTGTTACTTGAAGAAGATTCTGGACTGTATTTGTCATTGTTCCAATAATAATTAACATGCATTTGCATAAAGCAAGCGTTTGTCTATTCTCATGTTAATAAGAGTATTTAAATCTTGAAAAAGATCAGTTTAAGGTAGATTTAGAACAGATACAAAATATGCAATTAATTTGCAATCAATCATGAATAACTATGGACAATCATGATTAAACCGATTAAATATTTTATCGTTTGACAGTCGTAGTATTTAGTTTATCAGATAGAATAAATTATGTTTTTCCTCACTAATGTTTCACTGGCCGTCTATCCCAGAATTCATTGCATTAGAATACCTGAAGCACAAGGTGAGAAAGATGGAGGCAGTAGGAAATAAACTGATAACTATACATTATTTTCATCTTCACATGTCAGTTTAATTAGTTCTGACATTCAAGTAAATAATTATGAATCTGTGTTTAACACATCTTTGATTTGCACAGTGTACAGTTTACACTGGGTGAAAAGAGAGATTATCTGACATATACTGGTAGAGTATATGACAGTTTATTTACAGGTATACTGGGCATAAACCAACATTATTGGGTATATACTTTTTGAGGGATATTCTGGCATATTCCTCTGTATTCAGTGATAATAGGTGATATACTGCCCCCAGCTAGACAAAGGCACACCAGGGGGTCTGGTTCATTCCTTTGACCTACAAATTGACTATTTGTTTAAAGAAAGGGGAGGAGGGCAAACAGCCCCCCTCCCAAAAAGACACATTTTAGCCTTGTATATCCCAAGTATTTGCCTTATCTCACATTTTTAATTAATTACACTGTTGTAAGAAGTAGAAACTTGCAATCTCATGTACTATAATGACATTCAATGATGACTAATTAGAAACAGTTGCATGATACAATACGTCTTTATTTTTGAACATCATAAGAGATACAGTATAGTATTGTACAGTATTGTCCCTGTTGCGTTATTTAACCACTTGAGCCGTCAATACTTAATACATTTTACCTTATACTCTGTACTTAGTCTGTTCTTTTTCCCCTCTACAACAAACCTCTTTGCTGAAAATAACCGATCAACAAGCTCACAACGCATCGCGCTGCGAGGCGTTGTGAGCTTGTAGATCTGCTAGGTTTGGCTAAAGTTATCAGAATATGGACACTAGGGTTCAAATGGTTAATGTAAAGAAGGAGAAAACGTTCTATCCCGCAAAGAGTTGGAGGACCCTCTGTAGGCACTTCCTTTTCTGTCTTAACCAATCACTTTCCTTGTAAGTGTGAAAATGTGACCAATCAGGTGTCTTGCTACCACCTTTGAATTTTAACTGCCTGGCAGTCTGGCAGTCTGGTGCTGCTTGGTGAAGAAGATAGACAGAGAGGAGAAGTTGTAGGCCCTACTTAAATGAATGGATCATTTTAAAACTGTTTGGTAAGTTGCAACAAATATAATTCTATAATTCTATGCAATAGCTTAATCTCTTCTTTGTTTTCTGCCAAATTAGAGGGACAACAAATGTTGATTAGATTATATTACATTAGGTTGTATTGCTTGTTGTGCTCACATCATATTGTCTGTATTTATCAGTGGCAAATTCTTTCAAACTGTGGACTGGAGGCCTTTTTAACCACTTTTATTTAACCAGTTAAACATTGAATTGCATGCATTGTTTGACCAGGGCCAATTTTTTATTGTCCCCCTGCACCAAATCTCTTCAACAAAATAGCCAATCTACAAGCTCACAACACATAACAATTGTTGTAAGCCTCTGCTATTTTTGGTCAAATGTCAGCCCATAGTTTCACCAAATGTGTACCTTTATGACATACTGTATTATGTTTTATGCTGTTTGCAGGATGCCTTAAGATGAACGCCAAGAAGCCAAGACAAGCCAAAAAGAATGAGTGTAAGTTACTGTACAAGGAACTGTTTGTAAGACTTTTGTGTTCCTGTACTAACTCTAATTTAACAAATTGTTTAATTGCAGTTATTTTACAGTCGTGAGACACTGGCATGAGAGACAGAACTCACTTTAAGTTATTTTAGACAGTTAAGAGCCACTGACCCCTTTGTCACTGTAATGCTAAAGAGGTGGGGGTTGGGTGTCTTCTGGTCCAAATAAGCATAGCCAACTAACATTCTTCTTCTCATTAACAGTGTGTCTGTTCTCCACATGAACCATGTTGTTGGCCGACGTTGGTTTCACCAATGTATGCTGAAGTTTTAACGGGTAGGCCTAAGCCTAAACTACAACATGTCAGTTAAACACACACACACACACACACACACACACACACACACACACACACACACACACACACACACACACACACACACACACACACACACACACACACAATATCATATATATTGAATTGTGTTGTTTTCTGTAGATTTACAATTAAATAAATCCTAATTGTATTTTCCTTGTATTTTAGGTCGGGTGATGTGGAACGTTTCACCTCCACCGAGAAGAGATGGCCAGACGAGGTGGGGCCATCACTGCTGGCCTGCATTCTTTATTCCACCATTTTACTTTCTTTTTTTTTTTAACAATTTGTTGTTGTCTTTTTCTTCTACAGATGTTTCATGTCAAGGACCCCCACAATTGTAATTGACACCATGTATGCACCATCTAAAGATTTTGTAACAATGTTATGCTTTCCAACAAACTGTTCTGTTTTAGTTGTGTTTCTCTCAATAAAAACAATTTACCTGACTGAGATTTTTGCCTATTTGTTAATAAATTAATTCTATGTCACACAGTGCAACACATTTTGCTTGTAGATCTGCTATTTTGCTATTATTTTTTTTAAATTGGAATACTGAATAATGATTAACTAGAATATAAATATACAATAATATACAATATATATAAAATATAATGGACCCCCCAATGTGGATGGGGGGGGGTCCATGAATACCCCCCCCCCCCCAATGTGGAGGGGTGCCCCCCCCCCCTCCCCTGGGGTGCCGCCCCCCCCCCCCACACACACACACACACACACACACCACCCACAGATCACAGCCAATCACAGCTGGCTTAGTGCACATGCTCAGTGAAAATGCAGGTATAGGGAGGGGGGGAAATTCCCTCCCACCAGTGAGAAATCCTGGGACTTCTGAGGTGTGAGCAGCCACAGCAGGGGTTCACGAATACTTAAGTAGTGGTACAAAACGGCTATATACCGAACTGAATACTCCTGAATATCTGGCAGATTACCTCATGTTTATGCCGGTTTATTTACTGAATATACCTGTCATAGAATGTTGTATACCGGTCCGATAATCTATCTTTTCACCCAGTGTTAGCAACGTGTAAATGATCACTGAACTAGACTGCAGAGAGAACAGTTTAGTGCCTCAAAGAAAGTAAAATACCAGCTAAACAGTGAACCTACAGTAGTGTCTGTCTAAACAACATGCTATCTAAATAACATTCTGTACTGTATGTGTGGTTGAGAAATAACAAGATATATCCAAGATTTATCGGCATAGTAAAGTTGCATCAAGAAGGGATAAAAGGAGAGTGGAGTTCTATGAGATGAGATATACTTTATTAATACCCTGGAACAGGTTACAGGTGTTACAGGTGTCAGTGTGACAATAAATAGATACACTACTGGACAAAAACAAGGACTCAAACACAAAGTACCAGAGTCGATCCATGACTGTGGATGAGGGAGAGTGTTCTTATACATGTAAATTGTAGTCTGATGGCAGTTGGCAAGAAAGAGTGTTTATACCACTCTGTGTGCATTTTCGGGGGGAAAGTGAGCCTCTGTAGATCACCGTAGAGAGGATGGGAGGGGTTAACCAGGATGGAATTTAGTTTGTCCCTAATCCTTCTTTTTTTTTAAACCATGTTTAAAACACTTTTATTTTCACAAGCCTTTGAATCCCCCTTTTTCCTTACTATGTTTAATGTTTTTAATGTGAAGTACTATGGTTGTCAATTCTACTTTTATTTTTCATTTTTGATTGTTTGTAATGATGCATTTTTAACCTGTGAAGCACTTTGGTACAATGAGAGTTGTTTTTAAAATGTGCTATATAAATACATTTGATTTGATTTGATTCCAGGGGCGGGCTGGCCATCTGGCATACAGGGCATTTGCCCGGTGGGCTGGTAGGCTAGGGGGCTGGGGGGGCTGGTGTAAAAAAAAAAAGAAAGAAAATAGCCAAAGTTCTGACACATTTTGGCACTAATCATGTTCATACTCCGCTGTTTGGTGGTGAGAACTGTATGTTATACAATTTATGGATTGTGTAGTTGTGTAGTTATCATTTGTGGTCTGTAAAAGTTGTGGTATTAAACACTTGCGTATTTATATGTGCCGCCCTCGACCGGTAGAGTATCTTCGCATGCGTTGGTTGTGGGGGCTGGTCTGGCCAAGATGCCAGGGCTGAATTTTAGTCCCAGTCCGTCCCTGTTTGATTCTCTCTACAACTGACTACAGCCCTCCCATTCGGAGGCCAACTACTGAGCTGGCCTTCTTTATGGTTTCATTTAGCTTGTTCAGCTCCCCCACCTTGGCTCCCACAGACTGGTAAAACATTACAGCAGCCTGCTGCACACATTAAAGGACTTGAGCCTCCTCAGGAGGTACAGTCTGCTATGTCCATTTTTGTACACAGCCTCTGTATTGTCTCTCCAGTCCAAGGCCTTGTGCAAGTGGAACTTGTAAGAGTCCACAATCTCCACCTCTTCCCCCTGGATGGTGATGGGTACTGGGGTCCTTCTCTTGCTCCTTCTGGTGTCTATCACCAGCTCTTTGGTCTTCTTGATGTTCAGTATTAGGTGGTTATGTTCCACCCACCACACCTCTGTACTCGTCATCATTGTCATCATATCAGTAATAGAACCCACGATGGATGAGTCGTCTGAGAACTTGTGGAGATGGCATTTACCAGATCTGAAACTGAAGTCAGAGGTGTAGATGGTGAACAGGAAAGGTGACAGCACGGTTCCCTGGGGTACACCTGTGCACGTCGGACTGGCAGCCTTGTAGCCGAACATATTTTGGCCTCAGGGTTAGATAGTCTGTAATCCAGACCACCATGTTGTGGTCTACATGCATTGCCGTATATGCTTCTCAGCAAGCAGCAGAGAAGCCTATAGAGCATACATGGGCAACTGGCGGCCCGGGGGCCACATGCGGCCCCCACCTTCACTTAATGCGGCCCGCAGGTTAATACCGGAATACTAATATATTGATTTCAGCTGTTTCCAAACATGACCTGCTTTTCTAATAAATCAAAATATTTATTTCAGGATTCCAATTAAGAAATAACAAAGAAAAATCAGGATTCCAATTGAAAAGAAGCAAAAATAGCCGATCTACAAGCTCAAAACGCATCGCAGCGCGATGCGTTTTGAGCTTGTAGATCTGCAATTTTTTGCTAGAATGACAAAGTAGGATGTAGCAATATGCAATGTGGCCCTCTGGAATGAAGGTGGAAATATAGTGGCCCTCGCCATCATAAAAGTTGCCCACCCCTGCTATAGAGGTTAAGGTGGAGTCTGAGGAGGAGATGAGATCCAAACTGGGCAGCAGTGAGTACTGTCTGGATGGGCTGCAGGACCAAGATAATGATAGGAGAAACACTGTAGTGTCAGCTAGTGGAGACGTTGTGTTAGACACTGAGAGATTGATGCATTGTTGTTCTACTTCCTACAGAGTGAAACATGAAGATTGGCTTAATTCTCAACTCATCACCAGATGTGAGTATCTGTCTGTCTGTGTCAATATCACACATTAACATTTTATACACTGTTGTATGCTTGGTTGGCTCCTCTCCAGATGCTGTTCTGAAAACTCTTCAGGAGAGCTTCCAGGGAATTCAGGTTTCTCTGCTCTTGGCCTGGTCCTTAACACCAGCAAGACTAAGTTTAAACAAACCACCAAATAACAGGCTAACACCTCATCTGCACTGCACGCGAGCGAGCGACGCGACGCGACGCGACGTCCCGCAAAATACTGTCCGCATATGGAGCGCCGGCCATTGTGTTGCGACGTAGCCTGAAAATAATACGTGTTTGGGGGGCAGGACATGGCCATTTACCTCTATGGACATCAACGCGAAACCTCGCTCAAATAGAGCCTCTGCGAAAACGGGAGGGGAGGACGACATCGCGGCACGACATGTTTTCGCCTGCGGTAGATCAGGACGTCCCCATTGAAACAAAAGTATTTTAATGAGATTTCATCGCTCGCGTCGCATCGCGGGCAGTGCAGATGAGCTATAATAAAACATGTTTTCTATTAAGGAATGCTCACATTTGACTGAGTTGACATGTTGATGTTGGAATCCAAGATCACAGAGATTCTATTATATGGACCAGAGGGCTTGTAGATTGGCTATATTTCCAAAAACAACCGATCTACAAGCTCACCATGCATTCTGAGCTTTTAGATCATCTATATTTGAAAATTAGACAAATCACAGATCTACAAGCTCAAAATGTGTAACATCCTGATGGGTTCTGAATTTATTTTTAGTAACATACTTTTTTTAGTATGTTTGAAAAGTACAAAAAAACAGATAAATTACAAGTAGGGTTGCCACCCATCCCATAAAATATGGATTCGTCCCTTATTTGAGAATTAAATGTTCGTATCAAATCAATACGGAATGTGGTTTTGTCCGTATTTTCCCAAATGCCCCATACAGGACTGTCACACAAACCTCGAAAATGTTCTGGCGGGGGAGGGGGTCCCCAGATGATTAACTTAATGTGGAACATTGTTTTCTCAACAGTAAACAAACCAACATACAATATAAGTGTATAGAGTTAAAATTATTGATTATTTTGGGGGGTCCCCAGTTTCATAATGATTATTCTGGGGGGGGGGGGGGGGTTACCAGTTCAAATATGATTATTGTGGGGGTCCCCAGTGTGTATTTTCCACATTGATGTCATTTCACATAAACTTCATGTAAACATATTTTCTCTCAGAATGTCACTTCTCAACCTGGAGGCTTTAAGACATCTTACTGTGTTGTCGTCAGACACAGACCTGGTTGTGAGCTTGTAGATCTTACTGTGTTGTCATCAGACACAGACCTGGTTGTGAGCTTGTAGATCTTACTGTGTTGTCATCAGGCACAGACCTGGTTGTGAGCTTGTAGATCTTACTGTGTTGTCATCAGACACAGACCTGGTTGTGAGCTTGTAGATCTTACTGTGTTGTCATCAGACAAAGACCTGGTTGTGAGCTTGTAGATCTTACTGTGTTGTCATCAGACACAGACCTGGTTGTGAGCTTGTAGATCAGTTATTTTCACTATTTTAAATGTTTAGAGTTTCAACCCGACAGCGACGGTGCATTTTAATTATTTAGAGTGAAAACAGTGTGTGTGTGTGTGTGTGTGTGTGTGTGTGTGTGTGTGTGTGTGTGTGTGTGTGTGTGTGTGTGTGTGTGTGTGTGTGTGTGTGTGTGTGTGTTAACTCCACGTTAAAACAAAGCCGTCGTAACCGCAGGAAGGAAGTAGTGTTGATTTTGACAGCAGATTTTAATTTAGTTTCAGTCAAAGTGGTTTGAATAAAACTCCATTTAGTTTTAGTCATATTTTAGTCATCTGAAATGTTTTAGTTTTGGTCTAGTTTTAGTCAACTAAATATCATATGATTTATTTGACTAAATCTTCAGTTGATTTAGTCGACTAAAATGTATTTTGATGGACCTTGATGATATCATAATGGATGATTTTACACTTGGCTGCATGCTGGAAATAGCAGATCTACAAGCTCACAACGTACCACAGTGTGACGCGTTGTGTGCTTGTAGATCTGCCATTTTCATTTTTATATATATGTATTTATTTGGGTACAACAGGTTACATGTACATGCATTGATTTAGGGTTTCAATATATAATTTAGTCCCTGTGTCCCCATTTTTTTCTCTTTTTTTTCCTAGAAACACCATCTACACATAAGACAGAGCCGGACACAACATAAAACAAATGCAACAAGATATATATGCAATAAAAACAAATCCTAAAATAAATGACGCAAAACAAAACAAAAAGAGGTCACAGAAAAAAAGAAAGAAAGGGGTCACATCAGCTACAACAGTCCACAGACATGTCTAGTTTTCCCTCTATTGGTGTGGCAGTGAATCACTGCCACAGCCAACATAGGTTGTCAGACATGTCACTACAGTCACTATCTGTCGGGAGGGGGGCAACCGTATCAGATGTAAGTGATCAAGTAGTGGTTTCCATATTTTGGTAAAGATGTTCTCATTGCCTTTAGATCTAGCACTCATTCTTTCCATGGGTAAAATATTACATATAGATCTGCCATTTTCAGCAACATTTATTTTATTTCTACTGCATCTCTTTTTAGTCTAGTTTTTATTTGTTGACTAAATTGTCAATATATTTAGTTTTAGTTTTTAGCGAGTCGACGAACATTTAGTCATAGTTTGTTATTAATCCACGCAATCCCATACAGGATGGCGTTACGCTATCCATTTCAATAGGTTTTAGAAGTCTAAATAACAATAGACATCTTTAAGCATATATTTGCAACGACTTGCTCTGAAATCTAACTACATCCATCTCTCAGTCCCTCCTAATTTCAACATCAGAAACCTCTGCCTATGACCCAATGCATTGGTCCTCCTCTGTAACCTGAGATTAACTGTAGCTCGCTGCTGGATCTGACTGTTGGTTGTATTATCAGAGTAGTTATTTTGAATCTAGGATAATTAGATCCAATGAGGTGTTTTTGAATATAAACTAAACCTTCGAATCAATATCCCAACAAGTTAGGCCACACTTAGATTATAGGTTCAACACACCCTATTTAAGCAGATCTCTATGGTTATACATTTCATAATGATGCATATAAAAATCAGATTTTGAATGATATATTTTGCAGGTAAATTTATTAAAGAAATAAAAGCTTTTACAGAAATAGAAAAAGGCAAAAGCATTCAAAGTACATTTCAATGTTCCCAATTTAGTCTAAATCATTGTTTCCATTTTTACACTATAATGATAATAATCATCATAGTAAGAAAGCAGAATAAATTCTTATTACCCTTTCAAAGGTTAGAGATGCACCAACCGGTTGATCATTTCCATTCCATACTTTCTTTTACAGAATTAAAATTGTTAATCCTGGGGGCTCTCTCTCTGTCAGATTGGTGCAAGAGGTCTTTTGGCGTGCGACCTCTCGCTGGGGTAGAGAGCCCAATGTTCCTTCTGAAGGGGACAGTATACTGTATATACACCTCTGCCAGACTTTGTCTGGATTCACTTCCCCATAAGTGTGCCCCAAGTCGCTTCTGCATTTGTTGTTTTCCATTTCAACCAAATTCCCCCCATGTGTGTCGCTACATAACAGGATGCAAGTCTGTGGTAATCCGTCTGTAAAATTTTCGTCACATTTAGCCTCATTTAGCCTTCAACAACCCACAAATAATATTTTGCATCCAGCATTTAAGCAGTACAAAGATGCTTATCTTCGGCTTGATCTAAAATTAAGGGAAAACAGGGTTGAAACGCTGATTTAAAAGCCCAGTCTTTTAGACAAGTTTTAGTCAACAAAATCAACACTAGAAGAAAGGTTACTAATACGCGTGTGAGTGTGAGTGTGTGTGTGTGTGTGTGTGTGTGTGTGTGTGTGTGTGTGTGTGTGTGTGTGTGTGTGTGTGTGTGTGTGTGTGTGTGTGTGCGCGTACGTACGTGCATGTGTGAAAAATGGCAGATTAACAAGGTTGTGGTGCCGTGCTGCAAGCTTGTAGATCTGCTATTTTTGAAAAATCATGAACATTTGTGCAGGTCTTAATATTTTTGACCCGATTCCATTCCAAACCGTTCTTCTAGATTAGTGGTCCTCGAACCTTTTCATGTCACGGACCCCCAAAATTACATCGAATTGGTCGCGGACCCCCATCTCAAAAGGTGTTGTTCCAGGGACCCCGGAAGCAAAGTTGGCTTTGAAAAATACACCATTCAAAGGTTTGCACAAATGTTCATGCTTTAAAAAAAAATAGCAGATCTACAAGCTCACAGCACGTTATTTGGTCACTGGGTGCCAGAGTGGTGGGCGGCGACCTCCACCCATCCGGGGTTCCCACAGGGGTCCTTGGGGGCTTAATTACCAGGTGGTCCCCAGTAAACTAGTTCACACAACATTTTATGTATTAATGCATATTGCTCTCTGTTGGCTATTCAAAAATACAGATCTACAAGCTCATAGGGCATAATTTGGTCATTTGGTGCCAGATTAGTTGGCGGGGATCCCCCCCTGGTCCGCGGACCCCCAGGGGTCACGGATTGTGCACCAGGGGGTCCCCAGTAAACTACTTTGTGCCACATTTTATACTTTGAGCATTTTGTTCTCTATTGGCTATTCTAAAAATAGCAGATCTACAACCTCATAGGTTGTCATTTGGTCGTTTGGTGCCAGACTAGTGGGCGGCCACTTCCACCTGTCCGGGGACCCCACAGGGGTCCTTGGGGGCTTACCAGGGGGTCCCCAGTAAACTAGTTCACGCCACATTTTATGCACTTTATCCATATTGCTCTGTATTGGCTATTTAAAAATAGCAGATCTACAAGCACATCATTTGGACACTGGGTGTCACACTAGGGTGCGAGGACCCCCATCCGTCCGCTTCACCCACAGGGGTCAAAATAGCAGACGTACAACCTCAGGGCATGCTGTGAGTTTGTAGATCTGCTCTTTTTGAAAAATCCTGAAAAGGTGTGAATATTTTCACCCCATTCTATAAATGTCTTCCAAATCAGTGCTTCTCAAACTTTTCCATGTCAAGGACCCCCAAAATGACACAAGTTTGGCCGCGGACCCCCATCTCAAAATATCTTGTTCCAGTCACAAATGTTCGCTTTTAAAAAGAATTATTCAAAGGAAAAAATACATAAAAATAAGAAATAGCAGACCTACAAGCTCGCAGCGCGGCACTCGGTGCCGCGCTGTGAGCTTGTAGATCTGCTATTTTTCAATAGTTAAAGCATAAAATAATTAATAAAGTGGTTCCATGTCTTATTTCAAGTGTGTGTGTGTGTGTGTGTGTGTGTGTGTGTGTGTGTGCGTGCGTGCGTGCGTGCGTGCGTGCGTGCGTGCGTGCGTGCGTGCGTGCGTGCGTGCGTACGTGCGTGCATGCGTGTGTGTGTGCGTGCGTGTTGTGTTGTGTGTCAGTCAGTGAATGATGTATTTAATGTTTACTGTGTTGTTTTCTCATCAGATTTCCAGCGTCTCACTCTGGACACAAACACAGCAAACAGAGACCTCTCTCTGTCTCAGAACAACAGGAAGGTGACATGTGGTGAGGGACAGTATCAATCATATCCTGAACATCCAAGGTTTGATGCATATCCTCAGGTTCTGTGTACAGAGGGTCTGACTGGACGCTGTTACTGGGAGGTAGAGTGCAGTGGATATGTTGAGATAGCAGTGACTTATAGAGGAATCAGCATGAAATTAAGTGGTAATGACTGTGTGCTTGGACTCAATAACATGTCCTGGAGACTGGACTGTGATGGTCACAGTGGTAACAGTTACAGTGTCAGTCATAATAGTAAGCAGACTGTCCTCCCTGTCAGGGCCTCTAGGGGGGGCTCCAACAGAGTAGCAGTGTTTGTGGACTGTCCTGCTGGTAATCTGTCCTTCTACACAGTGTCATCTGACTCACTCACACACCTGTACTCCTTCCACACCAAATTCACTGAACCTCTCTATGCTGGGTTCTGGTTAGGCTCCTCCTCCTCAGTGTGTCTGTGTGAGCAGAGATAGAGTCTCTATGTGAGGGTGACATCAGGTCGCCATGGTTACTCAACAATAACATGTTTGAGTGAGTGCAGGTTGTCATGGCTACCACGTCATGGACTCCATATTTGGGCATGAGTGACTCGTGGTGACATCACGGTGACATCATCATGATGATGTAATCAGCAGCACAGTGACATCACACATTACAGCTGTAATGATGATCCTGGATCAGTCACGGACAACAGAAGTATGATTTATATATTAATAAATCATAATGTACACTTTTTGTGTTATGACCTGAACACAAGGGAGAGACTCTCTTTTCCTTTTAGAGGAACAAGGAACTCCTTGGCTAAACCAACCCCCATACTTTTCAGTGGAAGGGGAGACTTTTATTGCCCCTTGGAATGTTTACCTAGAGATAAGAAATCATGCCAACATGGGTTTCCTCTGCCATGCACTATTCAGTCTCTCACTGACTGAAGACAACCAATGGAAAAACATGGAATGTGATGATAACTTCTCAATGAAATGACATTTATAACATTCAAATATATGGTGGTATTGCCATATGATGTACATCAACTATACTTTGAATTTAACGTGTACAAATATGTTTTTCTTTCTTTATTTGACTTTTAGCATCATGTACTCTCTACACAATTTGAAGCAATGATCTTTGGTATCTGTACAAGTGCATATTAATGATGATTACAAATATCTGGTCAGATGTAGGAAAGTATTATTCCTTAGAACTTTATCATAGAATTTAGTTTTCATTTTTGTTCAAAGAACACAGACACTTCTGCCTCCTCCCATTGCGGAGCTTACAGACAAAAAAGTTCCGCCTCCCATTAAACGCCTGGACCTTTCAGGACCAGGAAGTTCCCCTTTGACTTGAGTTCAGACAAGCAGGGAGGCAGGATCAGACTTCGGTCTCCTGCACCTTCTCTCTGCTCAGTTCTTCCAAGACTCCTACCAAACTCATAGCAGAGTCGACTCAGGTCCTCTGTCTGTGAGCTCAGCTTCGCGCTCAACCAGCAGGGACTCGAGAGTTGGACTACATCCTCTCGCTGTCTCTCCTGCAAAGAGATCACAGAGTGGGACACGCATTGTCCTCTGTGGCCTCATCTACACAGGGTCAACACAAGTCCCCTGCCAGACTCTCACCAGCGGCCGGGCAAGTTACCCTGCCTCTCTGACAGACTCTCTCGACTAGTGGGATTGGAGCCAGCGCTCTCTCACTCCATTGACGGCAAAGACACCAGACTTGGGTGATAACCACCAAAGATACCTCCAGCTCTACTCCAGCAGCACGCCTCGACTTCCAGCCTCTCTTCTCCTGCCCTGAGGGAAGCACGTCGACGCCCTGCTCCACCAACTCCAAGATGGCCACCGCCACTCAGCACATGGAAGCCGCATGGGCCGACGCCTTGCTACCATGCTAGCAGCTACACGACGCAACACCACATGGTCACCATCCAGCTCTAATCCTCCTCCTTTTCTCCTCTCCCCATCCTGCTAGGCTGCTAGGCTAGCAGCCACACTCTTCATCTACAACACGCTAACGGACGCGCCGAAATCAGATGTTTGCAGGCAAGCAGTTTCTCGTGTCAAGTGGCAACCATTACAGTGTGTAGTGCAGTGTAGGGGAGATATGTTTTATTGATGTTGTTTGACTTTATTTCTTTTATTCCCTTTTATTAGGATGTACCCATCTGACCATCTGTTCTGCTTGTAGATCTGTCTTTTTCACAGCATACTTTAACGCACATGCTTTTGGGTTTTTAACCTAATTTTGACCTTTTATCCTTTACTCCATTTATGGTTGTTTCTATGAATTATTATATGCCTTTTTCCTTTTTAATAAATGAGCATTTATTGATAAGGGAATTTGTAATTTTTCGTAAATATTCATATTTTACAGTATGTATGCACAGTAATGAACATTTATTGCAACTCTGCCAAGAACTCACGCTTAGAACTCACAATAGCGAGTGAGTACGAGTGAGTTCTCACAATAGCGAGAACTCACAATAGCGTGATAGAAAAATTATGTTTCATAATTTGTTTTATGAAATATTATTTTTAATATTACGATCTATTAATACTGTATCCATATTCAGTATTCATATGTTCGCTACATATTTGGCGCCCAACGTGGGGCAGAGTCTTGTTCTATTACTGTACATACTGTAAATATGAATTTATGAAAATTCATAAATTTCATATTTTTGAAAAAAATAGATTTTTGGTCTAAAATAGGTCTTCCCTCCAAAAGCCTAATTTCCCTGTGTCGCAGGACAGAAAGGAAGTGTCGTGTGACTAACCACACCCCTTTCTGACCTGACCCTCAGGGATATTTGGAGTATGCACTTTAGCGGCATCTGTTGGTCAAATTGCAGAATACATTGATTTGGTAATTTAGTCCCCAAGGACATTTTAGAGAGTTCACTTCGTTGACATCTGCTGGCTAAACTGCAGAATACATGTTGGTGTTTTCAAGTCGAGTGTTTGGTGTTCAAACTTGTGCCCATTTTGCTTCTAGAGTCGAGAGCCTAATTGATGGTAGCCTGGTAGGATTAGCGATCTAACAGAGCGAATTTAAATCCATGAAGGTCTCCCTTCATGTGAAACAAGGTCAAATACCCTTGTAACCCCTTGGATGTCCCTCTCCTAAATTGAGGAAGTTTGAAATACAGATGTTCACTCCCTGTAGAGTAAAAAAATAGGTAATCACTAATCTTTAGTATAACCATTAACTACCAATAAGTATACTGCACTAAATTGGTAGGTAGAAGTGAAACTGTGACCTGAAAAGGTTTATAATTGGATAGTAACAGATGTGTTCTCCTTTTATAACTTTTAGTGACACGTAGCAGTAATCTAAACTACATTTATAGTTTAAAGCACCTCTCCACAAAGTGTTTAGAGGAGTAGGTGCGTTGGTGCATGTCAGTCTCTCTGTGGGGGCAGCCCCTAGATTCACCCACACGCGCACGCACACACACACACACCTAACCCTACCCCAGCAGAAAAGGGGGGAGGGCTGTTTGTTTTCCGACAGGTCGTAAACCAGGGACACACAGCCAGTGATCCTGCTGATCCAGTCAGAAGTCTGTAAGTCTCTTGTAAGTGACTGGTCCATGCTGTAACAGTGTAAGACACTTTCATAGCAAAGGGCTAATGTTATTTTAAAGATTTATACGCTTTTAGTTGGGTTTAGTTTTCTAACTCACTTCTAATCTAAGACTAACCTGTTATAGGCTATATGATTACTGTGTAAACATCCTGTCTTTGTCTTTTACCTCCCATAGTGATGATTAATTTCAGTGCCAAATATATGTATGTGTTCTATGTTGCGATAACTACACCTAATTAAAGTACTAGCCAACTTAATTGAACTTAAAATACCTTTAATTTGTTTTAGCTGGAACAGCCCATACTCAAAGCAAACCTCTCAATTTGCAATTTTGTAACTTTTAAGGATTTAAATGGTTTAAGTGACATACTTCAACTTTGAAAATTATACCCAAATTCTAATTTGAATTAACTTTAGTAGCAAGCTACAACCAATTGAATTAGAGAAGAATAATTTTATGCATTTTAAACTCTAAAAGTTATCTTAATTCCTGGGCAGTTCACAAAGAAATTGTGCATATCATATTGGGTATACTTCAATGATATAACTACAAAGTACTATCAACGTAAGTTCTAAATTAAACTAGACACAGTGTTGCTTTCAAACAAAACTAGTTTCCCAAGTCATTAAAGTAGTATTAAACAGGTTGGTGCACTATATATAGAACATTTAACTATTTTTGCCATCTCACTTTTGAGAAAAAGACTGACTGCCTTTTAACACAGGCCAAGTCACAATTAGAATCTTGCTTACTCACAAATTTCTTTATTCTGACTATATAGAAAGAGCAAGATGACTAAATCCTCCAAATTATCCGGCTACCCGGACATTTTTGGTCAGTTAATGACCTTATGGGCAGTTCAAGATGACTGTATCAGTCCAACTGTTCCATGCCAACTAGTCACACCAGTACAAATGTCTCAATGTCAAACCGACATGGAACAGACTGCATATGTTCTACAGGCTAACAAACAGCTAAGAGCCGAATTAGACCAACATAAGGCCGTTCTGAAAGTTGCGCGACTCCGCATAACGGAGCAAGCTGCCATGCTTGATACAGCCAGGGAGGCAGCACAACAACAGACAGCCACGCTGAATGTTGCAAATAGTTTTGTAATAATGCTACAGAAGATTAATACAGGACTAGAGCAAGCAAAAATCCAGGAAAATGTTGAGCTAACTTTGGCCAAACAGCAAATTTGTAAATTACAAGACACAGTCGTTGAACTAAAAGTGTGTATTGCAGAAAATGCAACACTTAATAGTGTGAAGTTGCAAATAACACAGGATAGTATTAGCCAATTGCAAAAGAGAACTGAGTGTCTAGAGCAAGGTAACTGGATCAGTGAGGATGAATTTGTTGAAAAGGTCAACGACCTTGTCATGAGAGTGCAGGCACTCTCAGGTCAGCCTTGCTATGATCATTACCAGGCCATGGGAGTTACCCAGCCACCCCAGGAACAAATACAGTGCCACGCACTAAGTGTTTCTCCCTCTATTCTGGAGAAGGCACAGGGAAATCTCCCTGCAGCCTCACAGTCACAGCAGGGTGGCCAGGCACCACCGATTTTACGACGGCAAACCCCCTTAGAGCCACCTAGCTCCAGTCACTACCCTGTGACACAACATCAGCTTCCTGCAGTTGGTCAAACCGCTCAGGCTGATAACCATGTCCATGGACATGCCTCAATTGTCTTGCCCACCATGTTACCGTCTTTTCAGACCATGCCTCCAGCGGTCAAGCAACCTGCCCTTGAACCATATGCCCATAACCAGGGCCATGACACATTGAATGCATGTGGCCCAGGCCAGCCACAGGATGCCCTACTTCAAAGCAAGGGCAACCTGCCGTCACAACCACTGGGTAATACTGATTTATCCTTAGTTGTACAAGGCATCAATTATTTTGATCCTAAGCCTGGCGACGCTAAAGATGCCCACATTTACCTGGAGGAGATAAACCACAATTTAGCCTTGAATAACTTCGACAACGTTGATGCAAATACCAAGGTTAAATTGATTTATCTCACCGCAAACCAAGAGGTAACAGGTTTTGTCAGGCGACAGAGTGACAAAGTTAGAGCTAACTGGCCTGTTCTGTGTGAAGCAATAATCGACGAGTTTGCAGATTATCGAGCATTAGAAGGTCTGTCATCTGCCGCGCGCGTCTGTCAAAACAGAGGTGAGGATGTGGACCGATTTTATAGCCGTTTGAGGATTGCCTATTTTGGTAATCGAAACCTTCCTGGTATGGAGAAAAATGTATATTTCAAGGAGTTGTTCCTACAAAATCTACATCCATCTATTAAAAGACACTTAGGTATTGGTATTGATTTGAACAGTTTGTGTGCCACAGAGCTACGCAATCTGGCGCGTGAAGCTTCCAAAAGAGAATGCAACGAACCTCAGACTCAGAGTGCATTCTGTGTCCCTGACGACACCCACATCGATAAATGGCAGCCCAGACAGTACGACCACAGTCGGTCTAGTCGGGACTCATCATGTGACCCACCCTCAAGAAGTGTCTCGAGTAGAGCATGTAAGAGCCCTGAATTTGTAAAGGATCTCCCATTGGAGTCTCGGCGCCAAAGAAAAGCCCGTAGATATGATGAGAGACGAAAATCAGGCCCAGCCCGTGAGAATTGGAGGGACACTATGTCTCCTAGCTCGTACTATGCCTCCTAGAGTTAAGCCAAACACGGCGATAATTCTTATGCATGTTTCACATGACACATTTTCACAGTAGTTTGTGTGCCATGTGTAACATGAGGGGGGTGAGTGCATATACCGTATTTTTCAAAAATTTAAAACTTTTTTGATCACAAATATTTCTCTGTGCAGCTCATTAATCTAGTGAAATAATAAAGAGTCAACAGCCAAATGTGTTCATAAATGGTAGATCAGGTTACACAAAAGTCATGGGCCTCTCCCCAGACGCTTAACAAGTACTTTTGTGTCTCACCTAACTAACCTCCAATGTCATTATATGACAATGAACATTTTCTGTTTGTGTGCTTGAACATTTTACTAATCCTAGGTGGACTAACAGCATGTTACTACCAAGTTACACTGTAACTCCACCCAACTTTAAGTGTGTTTTCTCCTCTTTGCCCTAATGAAGGTGATTTACACTGACAGTATTGCATGGTTGTTCAGTCAACAGGAACTGGACTAATTCAAACTTGTAGTATTGTTTATCCAACTCAGCTACCGTACTGTATATAGAATTGTTGTCTCCCCACTCATGCGACACAGTTGCCTAAGGGGGGTGCCTGCTTATTTCTTATACGTACCTCAAACTGTACTTCTAACAAAGAATGATTTATAATTGGTTGTCTTTAAACAGGAAGTAAGTAATTATTATCCAGGCTAACACATAATCCATTTCCTTATCTTCAAAGTAAATCAGGATTTAGTCTAGCGTACAACCAGCCAAACTCTTCTTTGAGAGAAATAGCGTTTTTGTTTCTCTGCTCTTGTGTAACCAAGCCAAAAGGTATACTGTATGTATATTCCAGCAAGCCGTGGTAGAAAAGAAAAACGGATGGAATATCTTTGTGTTAAGAAATGACGCTTTTCATGTCAATCTGGTACACAAAAGCAGAGACCTGTGAAGGTACTCGTTGGAAAACTTACTAGCTCTCAAATCTAAGTCACAAAGTTACACCTCCTCACATATATTTAGATAGTTTGTAAATTATTTAAAATCTTAATTGATATTGTCCTAATGGATGTTTTCAAGTGTACACCATATGCTTAATCAACTTTCGACTTGTGTGAACTATTAGGTCCACTTCATTAGGTGACCCAGAAGCCGCCTTGTGAACTGTGTATTCTTGTAATGCATGTTTAGGAGTTTTTACTTTTTGTTCTGATTTATGGTTTTCATGCAATGTGTTTATGACTGTCCTAATGCCCTCTCTGAGAACTGTCAATTCATGATAAAAATACTGTCTTTCGATCAGTCGTATCCATTGTCACTAGATCAGATTAGTAAAAAAATAATAAGAGTTGCCATTTGACATGTGTATATAACTGCTACGACTTCTGTGTCCTAAATCCTGCTCTCATCTTTTGTGTCATCAAAACTCTGTGACTTCAACATTCCGTTTCGTCTGACCTTGATGACACAGGGGGGACTTGTAATGATGATCCTGGATCAGTCACGGACAACAGAAGTATGATTTATATATTAATAAATCATAATGTACACTTTTTGTGTTATGACCTGAACACAAGGGAGAGACTCTCTTTTCCTTTTAGAGGAACAAGGAACTCCTTGGCTAAACCAACCCCCATACTTTTCAGTGGAAGGGGAGACTTTTATTGCCCCTTGGAATGTTTACCTAGAGATAAGAAATCATGCCAACATGGGTTTCCTCTGCCATGCACTATTCAGTCTCTCACTGACTGAAGACAACCAATGGAAAAACATGGAATGTGATGATAACTTCTCAATGAAATGACATTTATAACATTCAAATATATGGTGGTATTGCCATATGATGTACATCAACTATACTTTGAATTTAACGTGTACAAATATGTTTTTCTTTCTTTATTTGACTTTTAGCATCATGTACTCTCTACACAATTTGAAGCAATGATCTTTGGTATCTGTACAAGTGCATATTAATGATGATTACAAATATCTGGTCAGATGTAGGAAAGTATTATTCCTTAGAACTTTATCATAGAATTTAGTTTTCATTTTTGTTCAAAGAACACAGACACTTCTGCCTCCTCCCATTGCGGAGCTTACAGACAAAAAAGTTCCGCCTCCCATTAAACGCCTGGACCTTTCAGGACCAGGAAGTTCCCCTTTGACTTGAGTTCAGACAAGCAGGGAGGCAGGATCAGACTTCGGTCTCCTGCACCTTCTCTCTGCTCAGTTCTTCCAAGACTCCTACCAAACTCATAGCAGAGTCGACTCAGGTCCTCTGTCTGTGAGCTCAGCTTCGCGCTCAACCAGCAGGGACTCGAGAGTTGGACTACATCCTCTCGCTGTCTCTCCTGCAAAGAGATCACAGAGTGGGACACGCATTGTCCTCTGTGGCCTCATCTACACAGGGTCAACACAAGTCCCCTGCCAGACTCTCACCAGCGGCCGGGCAAGTTACCCTGCCTCTCTGACAGACTCTCTCGACTAGTGGGATTGGAGCCAGCGCTCTCTCACTCCATTGACGGCAAAGACACCAGACTTGGGTGATAACCACCAAAGATACCTCCAGCTCTACTCCAGCAGCACGCCTCGACTTCCAGCCTCTCTTCTCCTGCCCTGAGGGAAGCACGTCGACGCCCTGCTCCACCAACTCCAAGATGGCCACCGCCACTCAGCACATGGAAGCCGCATGGGCCGACGCCTTGCTACCATGCTAGCAGCTACACGATGCAACACCACATGGTCACCATCCAGCTCTAATCCTCCTCCTTTTCTCCTCTCCCCATCCTGCTAGGCTGCTAGGCTAGCAGCCACACTCTTCATCTACAACACGCTAACGGACGCGCCGAAATCAGATGTTTGCAGGCAAGCAGTTTCTCGTGTCAAGTGGCAACCATTACAGTGTGTAGTGCAGTGTAGGGGAGATATGTTTTATTGATGTTGTTTGACTTTATTTCTTTTATTCCCTTTTATTAGGATGTACCCATCTGACCATCTGTTCTGCTTGTAGATCTGTCTTTTTCACAGCATACTTTAACGCACATGCTTTTGGGTTTTTAACCTAATTTTGACCTTTTATCCTTTACTCCATTTATGGTTGTTTCTATGAATTATTATATGCCTTTTTCCTTTTTAATAAATGAGCATTTATTGATAAGGGAATTTGTAATTTTTCGTAAATATTCATATTTTACAGTATGTATGCACAGTAATGAACATTTATTGCAACTCTGCCAAGAACTCACGCTTAGAACTCACAATAGCGAGTGAGTACGAGTGAGTTCTCACAATAGCGAGAACTCACAATAGCGTGATAGAAAAATTATGTTTCATAATTTGTTTTATGAAATATTATTTTTAATATTACGATCTATTAATACTGTATCCATATTCAGTATTCATATGTTCGCTACACAGCTCCTGTAGTTTCAGTGTTTCTCTGACGTTGTCATGACAACACCCCCATGTGTTTGACCTTTGACCCCGGACCCCCATGAGAAAAGATTTGTGTAGTTAAAAATCAAACCTCGGTTCGAAGTGAAGCGGTGGACAGATAAAACCTCTATTCTGAATGTATTTGTGGCTTACTACATATTTTAAACCCTGAAGGCCAAATTATCATGTGAAGCTTGACCAATCCTCAAAGTATCCATTCATCTAACCGGGAGGGACATCGACATTTTGCTTTTTGAAAAAGCCTATTCATTCTGGACTGATATTTTACACGTACGGGACAGGAAAAACCTGTTCATCCTGGCCTGGAGTGACCATATATGGACATAAGGTAACATACTTTGTGTTTTTGAAAAACCCTGTTCATTCTGGACTGAGATCACCATATATGGTAATTAAACGGACTTTCTGTTTTTGGAAAAGCCTGTTCATTCTGGACTGAAATGACCATACGTGATACACACAAAGCCATTCATTGGAAGCGGTTTTCACCGCTTCAAAAATGTTACAAATTATATAAAAGAAACACAAACATTTTCCCTAAAATAGCAGATCTACAAGTTCACAGCGCGGCACTGAGTGCCGAGTCCCCAAGCTTGTAGATCTGCTATTTTTGAAAAATCGTGAACACTACTTTTTTTTTACCAGATTCTGCTAAATCAGTGGTTCTCAAACCTTTTTCATGTCAAGGACCCCCAAAATTACATGTAATTGGTCGCTGACCCCCCCCCCCCCCCCATGTTGTTCCAGGGACCCCCAGAAGCAAAGTTTGCTTTTAAAAATATACATTCAAAGGTTTGCACAAATGTTCATGGTTTAAAGAAAATAGCAGATCTACAAGCTCACAGCGCGTCATTTGGTCTTTTCGTGCTAGAGTGGTGATCGGTGACCTCCATGTGTCTGGGGACCCCACAATGGTCGTGGACTGTTTACCAGGGGGTCCCCAGTAAAAACAACATTTTAACCACTTTAAGATTATCGTTTTGAGGTGGGTGGGGTCTGGCTATTAAAAAATACAGATCTACAAGCTCACAGCGCGCCGTTTGGTTGTTTCGTGCTAGAGTGGTGTTCGGTGACCTCCATGCGTCTGGGGACCCCACAAGGGTCGTGGACTGCGTACCAGGGGGTCCCCAGGAAAAGTAGTTAACATAGCATCACAATCATTTGAACCACTTTATCCATTTGTATGTTGGCTATTCAAAAACACTGTATTTTTTAATAGCCAGACCCCACCCACCTCAAAACGATAATCTTAAAGTGGTTAAAATGTTGTTTTTACTGGGGACCCCCTGGTAAACAGTCCACGACCATTGTGGGGTCCCCAGACACATGGAGGTCACCGATCACCATTCTAGCACGAAAAGACCAAATGACGTGCTGTGAGCTTGTAGATCTGCTATTTTTTTTAAACCATGAACATTTGTGCAAACCTTTGAATGTATATTGTATATTTTTAAAAGCAAACTTTGCTTCTGGGGGTCCCTGGAACAACACATTTTGAGATGGGGGGGGGGGGGGGGGGTCAGCGACCAATTACATGTCATTTTGGGGGTCCTTGACATGAAAAAGGTTTGAGAACCACTGATTTAGCAGAATCTGGTAAAAAAAAGTAGTGTTCACGATTTTTCAAAAATAGCAGATCTACAAGCTCGGGGACTCTGCACTCAGTGCCGCGCTGTGAACTTGTAGATCTGCTATTTTAGGGAAAATGTTTGTGTTTCTTTTATATAATTTGTAACATTTTTGAAGCGGTGAAAACCGCTTCCAATGAATGGCTTTGTGTGTATCACGTATGGTCATTTCAGTCCAGAATGAACAGGCTTTTCCAAAAACAGAAAGTCTGTTTAATTACCATATATGGTGATCTACAAGCTCAAAAAAGGTTAAACTTTCTTTTAAATATACAAATGTTTTTTGGGGGTCCCTGATACAAATATGTTCAAATGGGGGTCCCTGGTCAAATCCATATTAATGTCAAACTCTATGGTATAAAATGAGTCATCACCACAGGGAGCTTTAGATCTTAGATTAGATCAGATAGAAGTGCACAAACCTCCACTCCACACATTTATAAATATGTATCATAAATACTGTCCATCAATGATGATGATGTAAATATCAGTGTCATACTTGTGTCTCTTATGTTGATATAAACTCATATCTTATTTGTATTTTATTTTTTATATTTGTATACAATAGACAGAGATAAAGAGTGTATATGTGATCATGTAATTGTCACAGTATCAATATTGTTTCTTGTATATAAACCTTTATACTGAACCACTTGAACCCCATATACTTTATTGACTGGGGTTCCCCAGGGTTCTGTAATTGGTCCCCTGCTTTTCCCCCACCTCTACATCAGATCTCTTGGGTGAAAATAGCAGATCTACAAGCCATCTAATAGCTAAGATCTACATCACAAAGTGACACATTGTGAGCCGTGTTCATTTTGATAGCAAATTATTGTGTCATATTTTAATCATACTGTTTTTCTTATTATTATTTGTTTTTGTCTAGTTTTAGTTGACTAAATGTCATAGCATTTTAGTTGACTAAATGTCATAGCATTTTAGTTGACTAAATGTCATAGCATTTTAGTTGACTAGTGAAAGTGAACCAAACATAAAATGACTTGTCTTTTAGTTCTACTGGATCTCTTCTCCACTTGTCCCTCCCTGACATTTTAGTCTAGTTTTTATTTGTTGATGAAATGTTCAATATATTTTGTCAGAATGTTGTCAATCACTCTGTATTCAAACATCTACTAAATGTGTTGTTAATGAACTCGAATCAATCATTGTTTATTCATTGATTTATTATCAGATCATTATTTCCTCACTCATTCCATTATTGTGTTTCACTTAAATATTAATGTGATGCTGTTCTCATTGTTCACATGTTATTGTATGATCATGTGTAGAAGTAATAATTGTTTAATAAATTGATCGTTGACAGTCTGTCGTTGTTCCTGTGTATTAATATTCATAGTGTTGTCATGATAACATGGCCACAGCTCATTGGTCATGTATAATAACTAGGTTGGAAACAAAGGTCTCGTGTTCATGATTCGCTGCAATCCAGGATGGCTTGGTTCGAGGCTTAACATAATTATTATAAATATTTTTGTAAAAGTCTATAGGGAAAATGAATGGGAGATTTTTAAGTGGCACCAGTAAACCACTTCCGCTGTGATGCTCTATATGTACATGGTATGTAACGTCTTGTCAAAGCACTTATTTGTTTTTCTTCTTTTCAATACGCCACTCATGACATCATCTTTAATGGACGAAGCGCCTCGCGGTCGCGAGGCGACCCTTTACGTACACTATGATACAAATAACCACAGTTTACTCTTTGATTTCTGTCTCATTCTCTCTCTCTCCCACCTCCCAGTCTTCCCACAAATATTTCCTTCTCCGTCGTTCTGCTCCATCCCCGCTCGCTCTCTCTCTCTCTCTCTCTCTCTCTCTCTCTCTCTCTCTCTCTCTCTCTCTCTCTCTCTCTCTCTCTCTCTCTCTCTCTCCCCCCCCCCCCCCCCCGTAGACTTGGCCAGTAGTTCTCAACCTTTTCAGGCCGCGAGCCCCAAAAGAAACATATTTTAACTGGGGACCCCCCCACTCTACGAGCACTAAGAGTTGAGGCACAACATTTTGTATAACACAGCAGATCTGCTATTTTCACAATTTCTGCCTCTAATATTTGACAATTTGGCCAATGTTTAATTTGTCATTTTAGAGGTATTAAAAAGTCCTTAAATTGTCACTTTAGAAATGAGCAGATTCCTTCTATACACCTAAACTTTATGTTGGTTTGTTTACTGTTGAGAGAGAAAACAATGTTGCACATTAAGTTAATCATCTGGGGACCCCCCTCCCGACCCACAGGTTGAGAACCACTGGACTTTGGGCGATCACACCAAATGTACTTGCTCCACCCACTCCTCCTGCTCCAGCCACTCCTCCTCCTCTGAAGATTGGTCCTCGTCCGGCTGAGGGTGGTGCTGCTGGTGGTGGTGTGTGAGGTGTGTCTCGTCGCCCCGCTCGTCCCGTGCGTCGCCCCGTGCGTTGTCCTTTGCGTCGTCCCGTGCGTCGGTGTCGTCTCCCTGGCCGTGTGCGAGCGAGGAGGAGAGCGTGGAGGCGGCGTGAGTCCAGTCGGCTGCATCCAGCGCCAGCTCCACCGCGGCCCCCGCCTCCGCGCAGCACTCCTCCACCTCCCCCTCCTCGTGAATCTCGTGCCCGGGCGCCAGCGGAGCCTCCGGGGCGGGCTGGGCGGGTTCAGCGTCGCCCTCCGGGGCGGCGGAGGAGTCACAGCCCTGGCCCCCCTGGTCCCAGCACTCGTCGGGGGACTCCCGGTGGTGGTTGCTCTGGGGGATGAGGGCCAGGCTCTGGGGGCTGTTCTGGTGGGACGAGGGGGGGATGAGGGCCAGGCTCTGGGGGCTGTTCTGGTGGGACGAGGGGGGGATGAGGGCCAGGCTCTGGGGGCTGTTCTGGGCCGTGATGTTCTGGCTGAACCAGGCCATGATGTTGTCCAGCAGCTGTGCCGAGGCCTCGGGGTCCAGAGGCTCCAGGCTCTGGGGGTCGCTGGGCGTGAAGGCGCCGCCCGGCGGGATGACCGGAGACAGCGGCACCTCGTCCTCCTCCTCGTCCCCCTTCAGCTCCCGCCCGGAGGCACAGCTGGGTGGGAGGGGGGCGAGGGGTGAGGTGGAGCGGGGAGGCTCCGGTGGCGCGAGGAGGAGCTGGAGGAGGCGTGTGTCGCGGGGCGTACGAGCCGGAGCCGCCGGCTCCCTCTTCTTCCAGCTTGGCGGCGGCGCCAGAGCAGCCGTCGGGTTTGCGGGCGGTCGCCGCCGGGCGGGCGGTCGCCGCTGGGCGGCCCACAGATTCTCGCGGATTCTCCAGGCTGGGATTTGGGTGGATTTCGGGGGCCGTGACTCCGCTCGGGGCCGTCGTAGCCGGGGTTCGAGCTCCGGCCGGCGGCAGCCCGGTGGACGGGATCCGGGTCGTAGCCCGGCTCCGCGTCGCAGGGAACGCCGTGGTCGTAGGCGCGGTGCGGGCCACCGTCCTCCGCGTCTCGCTGCCCGCCGAAGGCACGCGAGTCCAGGTGGTACGGCGCGCCGATGTTGGCGTCCAAGTGGTAAGGGGGGGTGATGTTGGCATCGAGGTGGTACGGCTTGTTGCCGTCGAGCTGGTACGGGGTGGTGATGTCGCCCAGCCTCATCAGGCTGTCGCCCAGCTTCAGCAGCTCGGCGGTGAGGCAGGGGGGAGGCGGGGGAGGCAGGGGGAGGCGGTGGCAGGGGACGGGGGGAGGAGGGGGAGGCACGGGGGGCTGCGGGGAGGAGTCTGTCCTGGCCGGGGGGCGGGGGGGCTCCAGGAAGGAGGAGGAGGAGGGGCGCCTGGCCCCCGACACGGCGGGGGAGCGCGAGGAGGGGTCGCCCAGGTCCGCCGCTCTCTCTGTCTCCGGCCTTCCGTCCGTGGCTCTGTCTCTATAGATAGATAGAATACTTTATTGACAGATATAAAATACATTGCAACAATGACGTCAATTCCGGAAATCATTGAGAGAGATTTGATCGATTGATTTGATTGATTGATTTGAGATTATACATAAACATATAATATAATATACATATCGGACAAGAGGTACTCAAGGAGAAAGATTAGTGCAAATTATGCCATCCGGGGTAAGGATATAACTAAGACCAGTTAGCATTAAGGTAGTAACCTCTCTAATATAACTACTAGCCAATGTAGGGTGCGCTTTGGTCCAATCATCTCTCAGGTAGTAGCGGTATGGAGAGCAGCTGAAAAGGTGTGCAAAGTTGATTTAAAATGGAATCTCTTTTCTCCAGTGTTTAATAACCAAGGTCTATTGCTGGAAGATCGTCCCATTCGCTTCCCGAGGTGGAGTTCCAAGGGGATTCATACATTGGGGGATTTATTTGAAGATAATGGGTTACGATCCTTTCAAGATCTGTGCACTATATTTAATCTGCCTGGTACCTCCTTTTTCTTCTATTTACAACTGAGAACTGCCATGAGGACATATGGGGTTCCATGGCAAACTTCCCTTAGGATGCACCCCTTACAGGAGTTTATCTGTGATATAAATAGAACAAGAGGTTTGGTTTCCACCTTGTATGCATATGTGTTAGACTCTAGTTATAGCCGCTTATCTGTTAATACCGTATGGAGGAGTGATATACCCAATTTGGATCCGGATTTCTGCTGGGACACAGTATGGTCTAATATTAAGTTAGCTTCTAGGAATCCAGACCACCAACAAATCCATCTAAACTTCGTACACAGAACATACTTGACTCCCCGTAGACTATGTGCCATGAGGATTTTAAATAATCCTAAATGCACTTTTTGTGCTTCAAATAGTATTGGCACCTTCTTCCACATGGTCTGGGAATGTCCAAATGTTTTAGCATTTGGTTGCTGCCAAACTCTCAGTAATTTTTAGTTCTGTTATCACACCTTCTCCAGAGTTATTTTTACTAAATGATGACTCAAAATTGCATCTAAATAGAATACGCACACGCGTCTTCTTTGCTGGAGTGACGGCGGCTAAGAAGATGGTTGCTACCCGGTGGAAGCCTCCTCATACTCTAACATTTCGCCAATGGGCGCTAACCTTTTTAGATATTGTTTATCTCGAACAGTCAACGGCGAGATTACATGGGGCGAGTGAGGAGAATGTTCTTATATGGTCTAGTATTGCAGATAAGCTTAAAGACATGATTCAAGAGGTCGGTGCATAGTGGTTCTGAAATTGCACTGTTGGTCCGGGGAATGAGGGGTGGGTGGGTTTATGTTTGTTTGTTTTTTCCTTTAAGTATTATTTTGTTTTTGAGTTTTTTATGTATGTATTCATGTTGTATTTTGTTGCATTTCCATTTTTATTATTGATACATGTGATTCTGGATTTCATGAAAAATTTAAAATAAAAAAGATTTGATAACAAAAAAAAAAGGTAGTAACCTCAAAAAAAACTCAAATCTTGCAAGGGAATTTAGACATTTCAGGGCTGGAGGGAAGAGGGCATTCCACAGAACAGTGGCTGCGTGATAAAATGCCTGTTCGGGGAGCCCTCCTAAACCGGAATAAACTTGGCTCCTTATTTGAGTGTGAATGGGCCCTAGGTCATATAAGCTTCCCCTGGTTGCGTACCTGTCTGCGTCCGCCTGGCGGTCGCGGCGGGACTCCTGCAGAGACAGCTGGATGGCCAGCAGGATGTTGGGGTCGTCCTCGTCCAGGGAGGACAGCGCCGTTCGCCCCCGGCCCTCGCTCCTCTCTGGGCCGTCTGCAATCACACAGAGACAACACAATGATAGAACCTTCCGCAGTCACACAGAGACAACACAATGATAGAACCTTCTGCAATCACACAGAGACAACACAATGATAGAACCTTCTGCAGTCACACAGAGACAACACAATGATAGAACCTTCTGCAATCACACAGAGACAACACAATGATAGAACCTTCTGCAATCACACAGCAATAACACAACACAATGGGGCTCAGCCTTAACTGTGTCGTTTTAGACTAGATGTTGCTCAACCAGTTCCTTGTCCACTCACGGGTAGGCGGCCAATTAATCAACTCGCCGGGATCGAACTGGGAACCGAGCGGCCGCTCTACTCTACCTCTGGCTAAAGCTCTATGACGATTATTACTCACAGCCCATAGGAATTCATTAAGCAATAACTGAAGTCTGTTGGCTGCCATCTTGGTTTGTTGACATGTTTGAGAGTATGCTATGTACTTATTTGGCATACTCTCTCTTTTTTTTTATCACACAGCCCCAGCAAGGAATCCGCTGGTATTCGTGTACCATTCCTCATGAATTCATTCTTACAATTGATATTACATTGTGATTGTAATTCATAACCTATAGTAACCAATACTAATTCTGTTCTTGATGAATTTTGTCTTGCCATTTATAATACATGTGTAATTGTGATGTAGAACATGACCTGTACTTGTCCAACAGGCACTGCTGAGACCTTAGTGTCAACCCCTGCTGCCTATAAAATACATGGACAAATTTAAGCAATATTAAGCCAGAGGGTGTGCATCATTACGATTATCGGCATGCCAGCATTGCTGCAGTAACCAGCCAATAGACAAGTTCTGTAGGCAGGGGTGAAGTACCGATATAATCATGATAAGGCACAACCCTCGAGAGTTTAATATTGTGATTATACAACTGTTACCCTTTAAAAAACACACGTCAACTTCATTTCATTGTAATTCAGATATTCAATGGAAATCTGTACATTTTTAATGCCAGATTTCTCTACTACTGCATGTCCCTGAACTTCACATGAAAACTGCTAGCCACTTACAAGGCATCCTACGGAAACAATAAAAGCGAGCGTTTGCGAACCGACCGGGCACAGCTGATTTCTTTGTTTGATGAGACCCGTTCCATAGTGCTCATTATCATCACGGGTAGATGGATATTTCAACCGATCAGATTGCTTCGTCTGAACTACCCTTCTATAATTCCATGTATTTTACGGCTCTCAGGTACTGTACCTGTGCTGTCGGCTCTCCTGCTGGTCTCTGGAGTGTTGCTGTTGCTGCGAACGCTGTGAAGACGACGCTGCCGGTGTCTGCGGCGGTACTGGAAGTCAGCGTATTCCTAGAACATACAGGAAGTCAGTGTACTACTGGCATAAAAACATACAGGAAGTCAGTGTACTAATGGCATAAAAACATAGAGGAAGTCAACGCTAGCATAACAACAACATAGCATTCACCACCAGTGAACTCAGTCTCTTTTAAATAATGTGGGTGTTTTTGCCTCTTAAGCGGCGCATGCTGCAGTGTGGGGTCAGCTTAGCAAAGCTCGCAAGAGACGTCCGTAGCACGCACACAGCCAGGACTGCACTGGTATATACAATATATATAATATACTGGGGCGGCATAGCTCAGGGGTAGAGAAACCGTCATTAGAGAACGAGGGTTAATGTCGAAGAGTCCTTGAGCAAGACTCTGAACCCCTAGTAGCTCCTGGTGAGCAGGTTGGTGCCTTGCATGGTTTCCTCTGCCATCGGTGTATGACCTTTCTCATACTGTAATAACTGCATCCCCAGACCTGCGATGATACGCTTTTCTACAGTAATGTTATTCTGTTGGCCAAACACTTTTGATGCATTTCATGTGTGTGTGTGTGTGTGTGTGTGTGTGTGTGTGTGTGTGTGTGTGTGTGTGTGTGTGTGTGTGTTACCTGTGTGTGTCTGTCTCTCTGCTCTCCGCCCCCCAGCACTGAGTGTCGTGCCAGCATCTTAACACACATAAGCAGAGCCTAATTAATTAAACCTTATTATTATTTTTATTTTAAAGATCCTTCATCGCACCAGTGTTGATTTTGACAGGAAATTTAGTTTTAGTAATAGACTTTTGATAAAAAATTTCAGTCGACTAAATATCATATGATTTTAGTGATATGATTTAGTTAAATCTACAGTTGATTTTGTCTACAAAAATATATTTTGTCAGGCCTTGATGGCGGTGAAATGCCTGACTTTACACTTGGTTGCATGCTGAAAATAGCAGATCTACAAGCTCATGCTATTTTCAGAGTGCAACAACCGTAGCCATGACCCAGACCAATCTGCCTGGGCAAAAAAACGTGCTCTTGGCGGATATGGGTCTGGCCCCGCTCAATTGTGAATCCATTTGCTCTCCCCTATAATTTGGGGGACCAATCAGGGCCCAGCATTGGTCCAGACTAATATCCGATATACGCAGTGAGGAATTAGTATGAGCAACGCCAGGCTACAACAACCGAGCACAACCAAACATAAAATGACTTGTCTTTTAGCTCTACCAGTCCACCAGTCCCTCCCTGACATTTTAGTTTTTGTTTGACAAAATTGTCAATATATTTAGTCTTAGTCTTACTATTCCATTCAATCGATTATAAGAAAATAATGGATTAATCGAGCAGCATAAATGGACCGTGAACTCCTGAATGAATAGGTGTGTAATTTCAACCGTGAATTGTGGTTGCATAACATAACTTGTTGTTGATATAAGAATAATACATAATAAGAATAATAAATAACATTGAGTTTAGTCTGAATATATCAGAGCCACAGGGTTGCAGGTTAAACCACATGCAGTCAGCAGGGACAGGGGGTGACGCATGTCACTCATGCACGACACCTGCTGGACGTTTAGGGAACAGTGTAGGCCAGCTTAGCATGAAGGGAGGGAGTCTGTAGCTGTTAGTGTGTGTGTGTGTGTGTGTGTGTGTGTGTGTGTGTGTGCGCGCGTGCGTGCGTGCGTGCGTGCGTGTGTGTGTGTGTGCACGCGTCTTACCTCAGGAGAGGCGAAGCCCAGGTACTCCCAATCCCATGATCCTCCAGGGAAACTACAGACAAACAGAAACAACAATATGTACTTACAGAGCTACACACAGACAGACGTGGTTCATCTGATATATTTAACTGTTATCACCTTATTTTACCTCACTATGCTAGCTCCATCGGGAGTCGCTTGAACACGACCACCTCCAGTACTAAAAATATATGAGTTTCAGTGGGAAGGAATTGGGGCTCTGCAGAGTTGAATACTACGTCTCAAACTGATTTTCTGTAGTTGATTGAGTAGTTAAATGTCTTGCCTCCCTCTGGCTAACCAGGGCGCCTGATGGAGGGGAAAGGAACTGGTTGGAATAAAGTGTTCCTTCCACACGCTACAGTACGTCCAACCGGGGAAACTCCCCCGTCAGGTGAAAAGAAGCGGCTTGGACTCCTCATGCATAGAAGGAAGCATGAGGTCAGTCTGTTGCTCTCCCCAGGTTGGCAGAAGGAGAGCAGAGCCCAGGATTACAGTAGATATTTGGCAATGGGTGAAAAATGGGTTGCAAAATCGTGGGATAAAAATGTAAAAAAAAAAAAAAAAGAAGTAGTTAATTCTGAACACCAAAGCTATTATGACACAATGTTGACTTTACTGACAAATACAGGTGCTGTGCAGCTGAAAATACTCCAGTCAAGAATTCAGCAAAAATAGCAGATGTACAAGCTCATAAATATGTCGCGACGACACAAGGCGTTGTGGTCTTATAGATCGACTATTTTCAGCAAAGAGATTATGCTGGGGACCCCATGGACCCTCCTCAAGGGACCCCTGGGAGTTCCCGGACCCCACTTTGAGAACCACTGGTGTAGGGATGAAACACCTGTGTTTGTGTTTGTAGTGTGTGTAGGGATGGGACGATAATCACTATTATCGTTTATCATGATAAACGTATCGTGGAGATTTAAAGGAGCTATAGTCAACTTTTTCTTGAAAAACGGACGCTAAAATAAAAATAATGTTTCGAAAATATTTTATAAAAAAGATTGAGCTTCAAATGTGTTTCTATTCAAAAATGACCACAAAAAGCATAAAATAATGATAAAATAATCATTTTGGCCATTGTGGAGCTGACTTTGTTTACATCCCTCTTCTATTCTTTTATATGGATTGATAAGGGATGTAAACAAAGTCAGTCTGACAATGGCCAAAAGGATTATTTCATCATTATTTTACGTAGTGAGCTTGTAGATCTGCTATTTTTTTGGCAAATGGATGTTGGGGATATTTTTATTATTGTGATAATATCATAAACTGCTGTGTCTTTTGTCACAATAATCGTGATAATGAGTACATACTTCCTACGGGGGGCCTCCGGGAGTCGTTGGGGGCCACACCGCGGGTATGTATGTAGTGTGAGTGTAATGAGTACATACTTCCTGTGGGGGGCCTCAGGAGAGTCGTTGGGGGCCACACCGTGGGTATATATGTAGTGTGAGTGTAATGAGTACATACTTCCTGTGGGGGGCCTCGGGGGAGTCGTTGGGGGCCACACCGCGGGTATATATGTAGTGTGAGTGTAATGAGTACATACTTCCTGCGGGGGGCCTCAGGGGAGTCGTTGGGGGCCACACCGCGGGTATATATGTAGTGTGAGTGTAATGAGTACATACTTCCTGCGGGGGGCCTCAGGGGAGTCGTTGGGGGCCACACCGCGGGCCACCGAGGCCAGGAACTCCTGTCTCTTCTGCTGCACCAGGCGCGCGGTGCTGATGATCTTGTGACGCGACGTCCGCAGGTACGGACGGTTGACCTTCTGGGCCAGGTCCTTCACCACCATCTCCAGATCCGTCTGGACCAGGACACAACAAGGGGTCATTAAGACCTGAGGTCCATTCAACAAAAATCTTCTACATAGATAGATGCTTTATTTGTCCTTGCGGAAATTCTTTTTGCACCAAGCAGTCATCAGGACACACAATCACAACACATAATACACAATACATGAATGACAAGACAGAACTCACAATTCACTGCCAACATGATACAAAACGAGAATAGGCTACCAGTCATACAGTACATAACATTTTTATGCGCGGAACTGAGAACAGAACTCAGAAGCCCTATACTTGTAGGGACAAATGTCCTGGAAGCCCTCGCCATCAACCCAGGTACTGTGTACCGTGGTCCTGAGGGCATAAGGTTATATTCACTGTATAACGGGTGTGTTCTATCCCTAGAAATCCTAACAGTTTTCTGAAAGACCTATGTCTCTATGATCAGCTGTGGTACTCCTACTTTTTAATGTCAAGAACTCCATAGGCCTCCGACAGACATCGGAAGCAAAAGCCTCTCGCGTGCCCTTGGGGGAGGCGGGGGGGAAAACGGCATCCAATTCATTCCCTTTGGAAGTCACATGTTTTATAGAAGCAAGCTGGCCTCTAGCAGTTTGAGAACCCCTGCACTTCTACATAACACTAATGTGTACAAGTATAACTCAAGACAGACGGGTGTGCATGTACTGTTACTGTAGCGCAGGGTTCCCCAATTAGTTTTCCCCAATTATATCTAGGATGCCAAGCCGAGGGCAACAACATTGCAGGGGGCAGCGGTGGCGTTCCCACTACTCCAGTGACAGTTCAGATATCGTCGTTGTCGGAAGAAAATCTTGTAGGCATATGTCCAAAACCGTTCGTTTTGCATTTATCATTTTAAAAATGATTTAAACTAGTGAAAACAGCCGATCTACAAGCACACAACGACTCAAACCGCGAGGCGTTGTGTGCTTGTAGATCTGCTGTTTTCACTACGTTTGTGCGACAGCCTTGTATGAAAGCCTTTGCGAAAGAACGTACACATTTGGAGATACGAGGATTCCACCCGACAACGACAATATACTAGTGTTGTTGCTGCTCTTATACAACCATTATTACTGGGTTTGTTGGGGGCCAGACAGTAACCCCCGCGGGCCGCAAATGGCCCGCGGGCCGCCTATTGGGGAACCCTGCTGTAGCGTACCGTACCTGCATGAGCTCAAAGATCTCCTTCATGTACCTGCATGAGCTCAAAGATCTCCTTCTGCGTGCTTCCCTGCTGCAGGAAGAAGCCGTACGGGTAGGAGCACTTCAGCACGCGCCGCGTCTTCAGCAGCTCACACACACCGTCCTCGATGAAGCGCGTGTCTGGAGGGGTGCCCTCTCCTGGTGACACACATGAATTACAATGCAGGCGTTTAGCGGACGCTCTTTGTCCAGAGTGACTTCCAAGAGAAGTGTTTCCAGAGAGCAGTAAGACAGAGAGAGAGAGACAGGACATAGACTCTAGAGAACAGTAAGACAGGACATAGACTCTAGAGAACAGTAAGACAGGACGTAGACTCTAGAGAACAGTAAGACAGGACATAGACTCTAGAGAACAGTAAGACAGGACGTAGACTCTAGAGAACAGTAAGACAGGACGTAGACTCTAGAGAACAGTAAGACAGGACGTAGACTCTAGAGAACAGTAAGACAGGACATAGACTCTAGAGAACAGTAAGACAGGACGTAGACTCTAGAGAACAGTAAGACAGGACGTAGACTCTAGAGAACAGTAAGACAGGACGTAGACTCTAGAGAACAGTAAGACAGGACGTAGACTCTAGAGAACAGTAAGACAGGACGTAGACTCTAGAGAACAGTAAGACAGGACATAGACTCTAGAGAACAGTAAGACAGGACTAGACTCTAGAGAACAGTAAGACAGGACGTAGACTCTAGAGAACAGTAAGACAGGACGTAGACTCTAGAGAACAGTAAGACAGGACGTACGGCAGATGAAC
>NC_137819.1:10785463-10800463 GCF_963921795.1 Nannobrachium achirus | reverse complement strand
ATAATTAATTGTATGGAAACTAAGTATTTGTGCCTTGTATTTGGAGATTTTAAGAGGGAAAATTAAAAAGAGGACTTTAATTACTTTTCCATTCCATATAGCTACTCTTGGTCTATCGATAAATGTGGGTAATCTCTGTGTTCATGTCAAGGTGGGTTTGTCCATATGTGTTGAAATATAATGTCCATGTATTTGCTAGAGAATCACAGCGTTTACTTCCATAATAATAGTTGTTTTACACGTTTCACACAGATTTAATGTCTTTGCTAAATAGTTACTATATTGATTTTAAATCATTGAATCAAATCGCATCGTATCCCCATGAATGAACCAATATCGTCCATGTATTGTATCATCAACCATGTATCGTTAAACCCCTAGTGAACAGTGAACAACTACTAGGACTCTATATGTGAGCATGGTTGTCAGTGTGGTGTCTGACAGTGAGCAGTGAACAACAACACATACGTTCCTCAGGCTTCATCTCAGTGACTTTCTGCAGCCAGTTCCTCCATGTTTGGCAGTCGCACGGCTCATGAGCCTCACCTAGGCACTCCCTGGAGAGAGAGAGGGAGAGAGAGAGAGAGAGAGAGAGAGAGAGAGAGAGAGAGAGAGAGAGAGAGAGAGAGAGAGAGAGAGAAAAAGAGGGAGAGACCCAGTGAGCCAACACCTCACGCTGCGAGGCGTTGTGAGCTTGTAGATCGGCTATTTTCGGTAAAGAGGTTTTGTGTAGAGGGGAAAAAGAGCAGACCAAGTACAGAGTGAAAAGGTCAAGTTTATTAGGTAATGACGGCTCGAGTGGTTAAATATCTGAAAACACGAATTGACATGAATCCAAAATACACTGATGATTGTATCGTCAAACGATAAAACTGTGGAATCTATGAACAGGTTGTGGGGGTCCTTGCTTCATCTCTCTCAACTAAGGGGTCCCTGCTTCATCTCTCTCTCAACGCACGCACGCACGCACGCACGCACGCACGCACGCACGCACTCACACACACACACACACACACACACACACACACACACACACACACACACACACACACACACACACACACACACACACAAATGTAAAACAGCACAAGGTCAGACATTTAGTACTAAAAGCATGACACAAAAAAGGTCCTTGGGACTTGTTTCTCTAGTGGTCCTACGTATTCAATTCATCAACATGGACATAAACACAGAAATACCATGGCATCAACAAATATAAAACACTATCAGCTATATTTGTGTCCATAACTTATTTAAAAAAAAAGTTTAACAAGCTGATCTACATCGACATATAGAGAGCATTTGAAGTATTTTTAAATGTTTTTCAAAATAGTAAAAAAGAAAAAGGTTTATGGATAAGGGATAAGGCATGGACGAATACAAGAGCTCTACAAAGGAGAAAAAGGGGAGAGAAAAATAATTGTCGGCAGTGAATGAACATGCTGTATTTGTGTAGGGTCGTGGGGTCGTTTGATAAATGATGGTAACCAAATGGACCTTCATACTGTAGATCTTTAACCCTTGAGAGTGTGAAATGAGTCCATTTGGTTTCATTGTACACTCTGAAGAGCAAAAGTATGGTCTAACACCTGCATTACTTAAGTTACAGGAAGCCTACACAATTAGAATGTGGTATTGTACGCATCTCAATACAGCATGGAATATATATACAAAATATTCTAGGTTTTGGGTCTGAGAGGCTATGTCATAAAACGCTGGTTCCGTGGGCCAGGCTCAAATGCAGAATAAATAATGGACCTTGATACAGTATGAAAACCACTGGGTTAGCGCATTAAAGGAGTAGTTCACCCCCAAAAGGACTTTTTTTCTATTGATTACTCACACCATAGAAACTTGAGTTCAGTTATATATATATATATTTTTTTGCATTCCTAAGAGAAAAATGTGATGATAGTAAATGTATCCCCATTGATTCCGGATGGGGACCCAAATGCATCTGGGTCCCGTATATTTACTATCATTACTTTTTTGTCTTAGGAATGCGACAAATACAAAAAAATATTATTAAACTCAAGTCTCCATGGTGTGAGTAATCAATAGAAAAAAGTCATTTTGGGGGTGAACTACTCCTTTAAGACCTGAAATTATTGTATACTCTAGCTATTGAAAAATAGCAGATATACAAGCTCACAGCACGGCACCCGAGTGCTGCGCTGTAAGCTTGTATATCTGCAATTGAAAATTGTGGCCTTTTTTGCAAATCTTTATACATCTTTTTTTGTAACTCAAATATTTGCTTCTGGGGGGTCCCTGGAACAACATATTTTAAATGAGGGTCTGTGGCCAAAATACATGTCATTTTGGGGGTCCTTGACATGAAAAAGTTTGAGAATCACTGAACTAGAAGAAGGATTTAGAAGACATTTATAGAATCAAGTCAAAAATACTTGACTTGCACATATTTTCAAAAATGTTAAGAAATGTTGCGCCGCGCTGTGAGCTTGTATATCTGCTATTTTTCAATAGATAAAGCATAAAATAATGGTTAAAGTGGTTAAAATCTATAGCGTTAATGGCGTAAAAGAACATGGAAGGTTCTGTCTCACCGTGGCGAGGCCCTCCTCGTCGGGTGGGGTGAGACAGCTGTCGGTGGGTGAGGTGAGGGTGAGGGTGAGGGGTGAGCGGGGGGTGCGGGGGGTCCGGGGCGAGGGCAGGGTGTCCCAGGCGTTGTACCCGCTGGGCGGGGGGGTGGGCATGGTCACGCCGCTGCGCTGGCAGCAGCCCTCCGCGTCCGACATCCACGCTTCTAGCAGCTTCTCCCTGTCCCAGTCTGACACACACAGACGCACACGCACACGCACACACACACACACACACACACACACACACACACACACACACACACACACACACACACTGTTGTATTACTAAATCAACATTTTAGTTTACTTTTAAATCTTTTTATTCAGGAACACGTTATTCCAACCAGTTCCTTTCCCCTCCATCAGGCGCCCCGGCTGGCTAGGGGGAGGCAGTATAGAGACCAGGATTACTGCATGTTTTTGTGAGGGTATCTACCCTAGGAGACACAGGAAGAACATGCAAACTCCACACAGAAAGGCCCTATCGCCAACCCCACCTAGGGTTCTCTCCTCTGATAACGCGGAGGAGAGAACACGCCCCCAGCGCCCACAGCGCCCCCCAGCGGGAATCCGAACTCAGGTCCTTCTAGCTGTGAGGAGACATTGCTACTGACTGTGCCAACGTGGCCCTAAATCAACATTTTAGGATGGTGATTTTATGAATGCAATTTGTAATTCTTTTTGCCATGTTTAGCCATAAGCCTAATGCTGAAAAATAACTGATCTATAAGCTGACAACGCATCAAGCAGCGACACGGACACACACACGCACACAAACACACACACACACACACACACACACACACACACACACACACACACACACATACCGTGCGCTCGCAGCAGGGCCTCTGCGGTGAAGAGGGGGGCTTGCAGCATGTCTGCTGTCTCCACGATCAGCATGTCCTTCAGCCTGCGAAGGTCCTGCAGCTTTAGACCCTCATATGGCTGAGAGAGAGACATAGAGAGACAGAGAGAGAGAGAGAGAGAGAGAGAGAGACAGAGAGAGAGAGAGAGAGAGACAGAGAGAGAGAGCGAGAGAGAGAGAGAGAGAGAGACAGAGAGAGAGAGAGAGAGAGAGAGAGAGAGAGAGAGAGAGAGAGAGAGAGAGAGAGAGAAGGAAAACATTATTGCGAGCAGCGGTGGAAAAAGTCTTCAAATGATCTTGTAGATCTGCTATTTTCAAATGGAGGAAATGAACAGTACTGTATATGGGGCTGAAGTGGTCAACGTATGTTTTCTAATAATAATCATTGTTCTTATTTACAAGTAACAAATGTTATAAAAAAAAACTGTAGCGGAAGTAAAAGTGCAATATTTGCCTCTGAGGTGTAGTGGAGTAGAAGTAAAAGTATACTGAGAATTGGCAATACACCAGTAATGTCAGAGACTTTTATGAAGTGATGTCACAATGAGTCAGCGCTTGTGCCGGAACAGCCTGATGTCAACAATCACCTCCGCATACGGAGATTCCGAATGTTTCGCGGCCGTTCTGGAAAACCGCGCATTGGGTTGGGACAAGGCCGGGCACTGCACTCCGCGCCGCCGCGGGGAATGCACGTGCCGAATCCGAAGCCAGTGTTACAAACAGTTCTCGAGATACGCGGATTACATACATAAACGCACGCACGCACACACGCAGAGATTTGTCGCATTTATTGTAAGATTAGATACAGTACTTGCGTAAATGTATTTAGCTACTTTACACCACTGATTGAGAGAAGGCGGTATAGGTGGGCCAAGGTGTAGTGCAACAGAAGTAGGGATGGGACGATACGCAATATTATCGTTTATCGTGATAAAAAAACACTCACTATAATCGTATCGTGGAGATTTAATTTATCGTGATATCGTCCATTGATCCACTGGGATCAAATCACCTTTTATTTGCTGAGCTGCATATCCTGTACCACTTAAACCCTCTATAATTGGTAAAAGGTACTTTGCGACGTGTTGTGAGCTTGTAGATCGTCTATTTGTTGGCAAATGTTTGGCCCCAGGATAATGGATTTTGATTATCGCGATAATATCGTAAATCGCGATTTCTTTTGTCACAATAATTGTGATATGACATTTTCATATCGTCCCATCCCTACACAGAAGGAATGGAACAATGCCAGCGCAATCTCAGAAACCATCAACAGTCAGGGACAATGTTTACCATTTACCGGTAGTCAGTCTGGAAGCCAGGCAACAAGGGACAGTGTTTACCATTTAGTCAGTCTGGAAGCCAGGCAACAAGGGACAGTGTTTACCATTTAGTCAGTCTGGAAGCCAGGCAACAAGGGACAATGTTTACCATTTAGTCAGTCTGGAAGCCAGGCAACAAGGGACAGTGTTTACCATTTACTGGTAGTCAGTCTGGAAGCCAGGCAACAAGGGACAGTGTTTACCATTTAGTCAGTCTGGAAGCCAGGCAACAAGGGACAGTGTTTACCATTTAGTCAGTCTGGAAGCCAGGCAACAAGGGACAGTGTTTACCATTTACCGGTAGTCAGTCTGGAAGCCAGGCAACAAGGGACAATGTTTACCATTTAGTCAGTCTGGAAGCCAGGCAACAAGGGACAGTGTTTACCATTTAGTCAGTCTGGAAGCCAGGCAACAAGGGACAGTGTTTACCATTTAGTCAGTCTGGAAGCCAGGCAACAAGGGACAGTGTTTACCATTTAGTCAGTCTGGAAGCCAGGCAACAAGGGACAGTGTTTACCATTTAGTCAGTCTGGAAGCCAGGCAACAAGGGACAGTGTTTACCATTTACCGGTAGTCAGTCTGGAAGCCAGGTAACAAGGGACAATGTTTACCATTTAGTCAGTCTGGAAGCCAGGCAACAAGGGACAATGTTTACCATTTAGTCAGTCTGGAAGCCAGGCAACAAGGGACAGTGTTTACCATTTAGTCAGTCTGGAAGCCAGGCAACAAGGGACAGTGTTTACCATTTAGTCAGTCTGTCTGGAAGGCAACAAGGGACAGTGTTTACCATTTAGTCAGTCTGTCTGGAAGGCAACAAGGGACAGTGTTTACCATTTAGTCAGTCTGTCTGGAAGGCAACAAGGGATTGTGGGCTTCCGTTGCAGCCAGAGGATATCCAGGCCAGGACTTCCTGAGCCGCGCCACACGCAGGTCATTGTTTAGCAGTGAGATTAGCAACTTGAGACGCAACCATTAAGTAGAGAGATGACACGTGTGACTGTGTTGTCCCACCAGTATCATAGCTTAGTTCTTATTTAGTTTTCCTCAGTGAAAAAGAGTGGTCGACGGACATTTTTTGTGGTTACACACATTATCATTGCAATGTGTACAAAACTATGGACACAAAAAGTTTGAAAAACACTGGCTTACGTACTGTACTGTTATTGGCTGCTCACTGCTCCTAGTAGTTATAGGATGGCACCTACAGTATGTGCAAGGAGTGGGTTCTATTCTAAGGTGATGCTGCTGCCGCCGTTCACTCACGCTTTATTTTGAAGAGCCTCGGAAGCTTCGTGCGTGTGCACGTGAGTGTCCACTGACGATTGAGGAAGATAATCCATTTGTTTACAAACGCTCGCGAAACTAAAATCCAAACCGGGGCCGACCATCGCGGTAAAGTGTCGCCGTGAAAACAATCAGATCTCTGCTTCCCTGGCGTTCTTTGCATCTCATTCATAGATAAAGCCCTTTTTATGTTTCAGCCTAGAATGGAAGGTGTATGTAGGAAGGAACTGCGATGCAAGGCGTTGTGTGCTTGTAGATCTGCTGTTTTAACTAGTTTAGTACAGTTTTGAACATACAAGGTTTCCACCCGACAACGACGATATGCTATAAATTTAAGGTGCTGGGAGTGAAAATTATAATGTAGGGGTGCCTCGGATTAAAAAAGATATTTATGGGGTGCCCTGAGACCAAAAGGTTTGGGAACCCCTGATCTAAGCTATGGAGCCACTGGAGCTCTAGCCTGTATGTGCAGAGACAAGGATGAATGTCCTGCCTTTTATGTCCTCCTTGTTTGTTCATGCTTTGTTTATTTGGTGTGTTTTTTCTTCTTTTTTTGCTTCTATGAATTATGAATGACCCCATATGAGTGTCTTGAATGAAGTTTGAATTGAAAGTGAATAAGGTGAAAGTAGCCAATCTGCTTTTAATGTTTCTACAAACATGCTTCCTTCTATGCCAACCTCACCTCACCAACAATTATATTATACTCCCCACCCTTTACTATAGACAGTACTTTGATGTGTCATGTGTTTTACAAAGGGTTTCATGTAAAACAGAGGAAGCATAGGATACAACCAATTGTAGTTCAAAAACTGGGCTGTGATCCAAAATATATCCCCAAACTAACAAGTGGGTATGAGAGATGGTATTTGGTTCATTAGTCCGAATCTGTTAAGAATACTATGCCTAACCATAACCCCAACCCTAACCCTAACCTCATTAACCCTAACTAAATGAATCTGTTAAGAATACTATGCCTAACCATAACCCCAACCCTAACCCTAACCTCATTAACCCTAACTAAATGAATCTGTTAAGAATAATAGTGCGACGATTCGTAAGGATCAAAGCGAGTTCAGGGGGCGGTCCCAAGGGAGCGCGCGCGCGGAGGGGGGTGGGTCACTAGGTCCTGCCCCCCCCTTACCCATAGTTCTTAGGGAAGTCAGATGGTGGGACTCAGTCTTGTTGCATAGCACTGCTGCTTGCTACCATGCTGCAGTACACACACAAGTGCCACACTTGTTGCTTGCAGGTAGCTGTGCTGCTGCCCACGCTTGGAGAGGGTGCCTAACTTGGCTGAGTATTTCTGTCTGTTTCTGCTATTTTTCTATCGCTCAATTCATGTATGTTCAATGACCATACATGAAGCTAGTTAACATTTGTTTGTTAGGTTTCTTTAGAACTTGATTATATTGTGTTTTTCTCTAGATAGATATCCATTTACATTGTTATATTGCTGTTAATGTACTGACCTATTATCTTGGTTATTATTGCGATGTTGTATCTGCTTATTGTAAGTCGCTTTGGATTAAAAGCGTCTGCTAAATGCCTAAACTGTAAACTGTAAACTGTAAACTTAGCTGCCAAACTAAGAAGCTGTGTTCTTGGCCAGGTTGTATGGGAAGTTTGAGATTGTTATTCTGGTAATCGCTGAATTCTAAACTGCTGTTTCAAGGTTCAGATTTCTTGCTATCGTTGCTGGTGCCTAGCTGATTTCTGTACTTTCAGTTTGTTGCTAAAGCTATTTTAAAGGTGTTACAGGCTTGCTAAAGTTGCTAAAGGTAAACTCAGTATCATAGAAGTTGGCTGTGGCTACGGGCTAAATGCTAACTTATTTCGTGCCCTGGTGGGCCTTTACTGGGCTACCATGAGTTAAAGTAATCTCAGTCGTTGGGTTTGTCGATAACCATGTCAGTACTTTGCAACGGCGCGGGCCGTATCGGCTAGCGCGGAACAACAGGTTTAATGTATAGTCAGCTAGGAGCTAGCTGGTGGCTATTGCTAGCCGGCTATTTCGGTAAGGATGCTGTTAGCTGGTAAATCAATGTGCTAGCCATTAGAGCGGCGGCCCGCGTGAAAACACAGCCCCGTAGCAGGTAATGAATCACGCTAGGAGGATTCAGTTTGTAGGTTGCAGGTGTCTGTAAACGGCAGAGTTCACCTAGCTCCTGAGCTAGCCGAGTTACGTCAAGCGGTGATTTACGGCATGACGTTCGGCAGCAAATACTAAGCGCTGCGTGTGGGAAATGTAGTTCTCTATCATGCCAAGCCTCGGCGTCGTGCTAGTAGCAAGCTTCGCCCGCAGCGTGCTTAATCTAGTTAGTATGGGGCCTATATTGCTTCTGCCTCGCCTCGGGTTATGTGTATGTTTTCCTCTTTTTGCACTGTCTGGCCGTCTTAACAGCTGCTGCTTATGAGGTGCTAGTTGCTATACCTTAGCAGCTTCTAAATGGTTCCTGTCGCTTCTTGGACCATAGTAGGGCTGCTGCCATTTACCGTGGCGTAGAAGCCCTCGCGGGAGGAACTATTAAAAACAGTAATCGCCTCTCTTTGAGAAGCCTATTAAGGATGTTTTCCGTGTGAGCTCCTGGGAGGAGGAAAACCCGCAGGCTATACAGTTTACGTGCGAACTTGTTTTGCTTCCGCTAACACAGTCGTGCCTGTCTGTCCTGACGTCACCAGTTGAACTCGCTAGTGCATGCAGGGAATCGTAGTCTACTCTAAATGCTCGATAGACCACCCTCCCTCCCTCCCATCCAGCTAAACATTCTCTTTCAGTTTCAGCATCCATCAGCTGTAGCTTTTCCTCGCATCGTAGGCTTTTAGTTGATAAGTTCTAAGTTGTCAGCGGTACTGCTATACTAAATGCTATAAAAACCAGCAAGTTATTGTTTCTACTGCATGTCAAGCTGTTACCAGGGTGTTGAGTGTTTTCTGCTAACATGTTGTCATTACTGCTCCAGTATGGCAGCTCCAGGCTAAAGCGGCACAGGTCCAGCTAAATCACTTTCTTAACAGCGTCTCGCTGCGGCGGCTATAAGGGCGCGGCTAACACCAGGTCTACGTTTTAACTTCAGGTTCCTAACCTAACTTATGTTTATTTTTCAGGTTTCCTAACCCTAACATCAGGTCTATCTTTCAGCTTCGGGCTAAAGCCGACGCATAGCGACAGCTACAGCAGGTCGTCTTTGCAGCGTCGCACGGCAGCTGCGGGGTGTTTCTACTGCATGTTAAGCTGCTACAAGTGTTTCAGAAGTTAAAGGGGTTTAACTCAAATATTTGTTGCAAACTAAGGTTATAGTACTGGGTCACATAGCACACCGTATGTTCTAGTGGTGTTTCCGTAGCCGCTGCACTTGGCTTCAGTACTGTTTTCCTTCAGCTCATGCTAAAGCTAATACTTGCTGGTTGCTATTCATCCTGTCTATTATTCCAGCTTCAGGCCGGCGTGGCTGCAGGCCCACGGCTAGGACAGCAGGTTATCATGGCAGCTTTAGCTGCAGGTTCCACTAATCATGTCATGAAGGTTATGTTTCTAGCTTCGTCTAATGTTGTGTGCGGCTGGGAGTCCAGTCGGGAGTCGGTCGGCACCACGGAGGGTATCGCTGCGACGGCCACAGCTGCTTCCGCTGCTGCCTTGGGACAGCCGGCCCGCCAGCCTCCTGACTTCCCGGCGGCCCGCGAGCCCACGACGGAGGCACGTAGGGCACAGGCTCATCTTCCGGGGGGAGCGGCACACCGACACCGCCGTCACGCCGCAAAGGAACGCCAGTTCTAGCGCCAACGGCGGGAGCCAGTTTTCTCGCCAGCGACGGCTGCCCTGGAAGCACGGCGGAGCCAGACTCTAGCAGGTAAATAGCAGCGCATTTGCTTGTTAAGTTCTGTCAGGGTGCAGTCGCTCTAAGCTGGGGAATTTACGCATATCGGTTGGGCCACGTTTTGGTATGGTTTGACTTTAAAAGTCAAGAGATGGGTTGTAGAGTTTCTTATGTGTGCATCAGCAAACTCTGCAGCAGAACTAACTCACTTTTCCATCCTGTATTTCCATGCTGAAACACCTGGCTGTCCGCCCGATGTCTGCCCCAACGACCCTCTGTTCCATGACGCATGCTGGTTCACCGCGAGACTGAGGGAGCAGGGCCAGAGTGAAGGCGTCGCGCCATCTCTCTACACGCCGCATTCCCTGCGGAGCGGAGCAGTTTCGGCAGCGGTGCCCCGGGCGTGGAGCAGCTTCAGCGGCGGCGCTCCGGGCGCCCTCGGGCTCAGCCAGATGCCCTGAGGAGCCACACTCTAGCAGGTAAATAGCAACGCATTCGCTTGTTCGATTCTGTGAGCGTTCAGCCGCTCTCTAAGCTTGCTAATAATAGGCAACCATAGTTACATGGCAGCGTCTTACTTGTACTGAATGTTGGGCTTTAGCCGCTCTCTAGGCTTGCATAGCTTGCCTTTAAAGGTCAAGACGGGTATCTCGTGGAGATTCTCATATGTGCAGCAGCAGACTCTGCAGCAGAGCGCTCCGTGGGCTGCGAAAATGTCTCTGTGATCCTAAAAGTCAGCGTCCTTAGGCGTGGTTTCATTGTTATGGTCAGCTAAAGCTAAGATTGTAATTTCTGCGGCAAGCACATGCGGTCACCAAGGCCAGGCTTAAGATGCGACTAGCACATGGCCTCTGAAGATTGCAGCTCGCAGTTTAAGCAGGGAAGGTACACCAGTGTCAGTCGCAGAACTAACTCTCCCTTCTGTCCTTTCATGTCCATGCTGAACACCGGGCCGTCTGCCCGACGTCCTCGTCACACGACCCCCGGAGAGAGCTGCCAGATTTGCGGCCCGCCCCTCTTCACTCTGCATTCTCTCCGGATCGGAGCAGCCACACCACCAGCACTTCTGGTGCCCTCAGCTAACTCAAGATCCTGCACGCCAAGCTATCAAGCACACACAACACAGGACTGACCGAAGCGTAATGGTTCCAAGCTGGAGTTGGACGCGTTTCAGTTAACGCTTCTGCTGCTGATGTTAATAGTGCTGCAGGCACTATTAGCAGGGTTGTTCCTAGGGTTTTATTTGCTGCTTCTGTTGCGTTACTCGGGGCTCGCGCCCCTGATAGGTTGCGGGCCACGATAAATATTACGCTTTAATATTTCAATCATCGCTGCGAGTTATAAATTCTATCATGCAAAAGCTAGGTGGTTGCTGGGGTGTTAGTTAGGTAGGATGTGAAGCTGTATGGCGCTATAGTTATTTGAATTAAAGGTTTCATCGCTGCTTCTGGTTCTGCTGTCTATATATATATACGTCCATGTTGCTGCTCCCGCTTTCTCTAGGGTGTTTTAGTATGGCTTCAGTTAGATTGCAGTATATCGTTATAGTCAGCAGTACCACCTTCCTCACCGTTGGTTCGGTCTGCCAGCTGCTAACATTCTTAATTATTAAATTGCTTTAGCAGTACTTATAGCGTTTTGGCAAGCTGCCAATATCATTGCTTAGTATTTTGCCTTAGTAATATTCGCTCTGCCAGATGCTAATATGCTTAATTATTATTTTTGCGTTAGCAGGAAAGGCAGTTCATAGTTGCCCCGCAGTAATGATAATTTAATCGCTAGAGTCACAGCAGAGCTGCCTTCCTCGCAGTTGGCTAGCACTGGCATGGGATTCTGAGATTTTGGCGTGCTTTGGGGGTTTGTAGTTTTGGGGGGTATCGGGCCAGGGCTCGCTGTAATTAGATTATGCCCTCGATGCTCATGGTAACATGAGGATCGTGGGTTCAGCGAGCCATGGCCCGAGGCAGAACCCCATGCCAAACCATGCTAACTTAGGCTATAGATTCTAGGCTGTCTTATAGTAGAGCTAAGGTAGGCTGCCAATACTATGCGCTTAGATATAGGCTTAGATTCTATGCTGTCTCTATAGTAGGGTGCTCAATATGCCATGTTGTGTGATGCTTGCTTTCTGCTTCATTCTGGTCAATAAAGTATATCTTAACCCAAGTGATCGTCTCCTGAAATAGTGCGACGATTCGTAAGGATCAAAGCGAGTTCAGGGGGCGGTCCCAAGGGAGCGCGCGCGCGGAGGGGGGTGGGTCACTAGGTCCTGCCCCCCCCTTACCCATAGTTCTTAGGGAAGTCAGATGGTGGGACTCAGTCTTGTTGCATAGCACTGCCCCGCCACCAACCCAGCGCCACCTTCAGGTTCTGCCTTAGATCCCCCTCGGGGGGTATCGGGCCAGGGCTCGCTGTAATTAGATTATGCCCTCGATGCTCATGGTAACATGAGGATCGTGGGTTCAGCGAGCCATGGCCCGAGGCAGAACCCCATGCCAAACCATGCTAACTTAGGCTATAGATTCTAGGCTGTCTTATAGTAGAGCTAAGGTAGGCTGCCAATACTATGCGCTTAGATATAGGCTTAGATTCTATGCTGTCTCTATAGTAGGGTGCTCAATATGCCATGTTGTGTGATGCTTGCTTTCTGCTTCATTCTGGTCAATAAAGTATATCTTAACCCAAGTGATCGTCTCCTGAACTATGTCTAACCATAACCCCAACCCTAACCCTAACCTCATTGACCCTAACTAAATTCGGACTAATGAACCTTCGGACTTATGGGCAGTCCCCTGTAAGCAGCCTTTGGTGATCTGTGTTGTGAGCTTGTAGATCAGTTATTTGAGCAATTTAAAAATGTTTTTTTTTTTTTTTCAAAATTGTAAAACTAAAAAAAGTCAAAGAATTTTAGGCCCTGTATCTCCTCTGTTCTCCTCTACCATTTTCTACAGACATGCTATATTCAACAGCCCATGGTGAATAGTACAAAAGCAACATAGCGCTTAGTTGGCACCGCTTGAGTCAACACCACGCCATATTTAAGAATGATTTTTAAACTAAATACAAGTAATGTTGTTACACAGTCTCAATGGGTTCACTTCATCATGAAGTTATGAAACAATATTAAAAACATAATACTCAACAAGTTGTGAGCTTGTAGATGGACTACTTTCAGCACATGTTCCCCCTGCATAGCGATGCTAGGGTTCAAGTGGTTAAACTTACTGAAGTGTGGCTGATCTTCAGGTTCCTCCTGTTTAATAGAAACGGCCCTGGCTGAGTCTGGAGAGTTCATCTTCACCTGCAGTCTGGACTCCACACACTGCTCTGAAATGAAGCAATTCAACAAGGACTTTAATTACTTCACACCTAGTGGGGTCAAGAATATGGAAATACTGTGAATAAGGTGAAAGTAGCCAATCTGCTTTTAATGTTTTTGCAACCAAGCTTCCTAATTAGCCTACCTCACCTCACCAACAATTATATTATAACCCCCACCCTTTACTGTAGGGCCGTACAGACTTTGATGTGTCATGTGTTAACAAAATCACCAAACTAACAAGTGTGGATGAGAGATGGTATTTGATCACATACTGTAAGCAGCCTTTGTTGACCTGGGTGAGGGGAGTGATCAAAGTAGGGCTGAAAAGATCATTATTTTACATAAAAAAACTAAAAAGCCAAACTCAATCTCAGTCAGACTGTGAGATGTTTAGTTCTGATCTGCGCCAAGATGATGGAAAGAGAGCCTTTTGGTCGACAAGAAAGATATAAAACCATTCCATGAGTTTGTTAACACTTTGGTTTCAAGGAGTAAATATATTGACCAATTTTAATTGTGTCTTTTTTTTGCCATAATCAAGCAGCTCTTCATTATTTTCACCTGATGGTGGCGCTAGAGGATCAAGGTCATGCAACACTTGGTTAGGGTTAATAAGGTTAATCTCCCAGGAATCATGAATGCACTGAACAAGTTCCATGACAATCTGTCCATTACATTTTGACACATCTTGTGTCCAAGTGGAGAGTTTGGCCAAAAGATGGCGCCAGCATAAAGGCCATTTAATCTAGGATTAATCTCTTAAAGTATTTTGTATTAATATCTCTCTAATCAGATATCAATTGCCTTGATGTCTGACATCTTCCTCCAGAAACACATTGCTACAGGAAGGAAAAGGACCATATAAGGTTGTGTTTGCTGTTACTTAATTAGTTCCCAGTGTGAGTGGGGTTGTTTTTAAGGACAGGATGGTCCCCAGACTCTGCCTGGGTTTTGGGCTGGTGTCGTCTGGGACCTGGGAGAGTGACCACACTCTGTTAGTGTGGTTGTTGTCCTGGGACAGTGACCACACTCTGTTAGTGTGGTTGTTGTCCTGGGACAGTGACCACACTCTGTTAGTGTGGTTGTTGTCCTGGGACAGTGACCACGCTCTGTTAGTGTGGTTGTTGTCCTGGGACAGTGACCACGCTCTGTTGGTGCGGTTGTTGTCCTGGGAGAGTGACCACACTCTGTTAGTGTGGTTGTTGTCCTGGGACAGTGACCACACTCTGTTAGTGTGGTTGTTGTCCTGGGACAGTGACCACACTCTGTTAGTGTGGTTGTTGTCCTGGGACAGTGACCACGCTCTGTTAGTGTGGTTGTTGTCCTGGGACAGTGACCACACTCTGTTAGTGTGGTTGTTGTCCTGGGACAGTGACCACGCTCTGTTAGTGTGGTTGTTGTCCTGGGACAGTGACCACGCTCTGTTGGTGCGGTTGTTGTCCTGGGAGAGTGACCACACTCTGTTAGTGTGGTTGTTGTCCTGGGACAGTGACCACACTCTGTTAGTGTGGTTGTTGTCCTGGGAGAGTGACCACACTCTGTTAGTGTGGTTGTTGTCCTGGGACAGTGACCACACTCTGTTAGTGTGGTTGTTGTCCTGGGACAGTGACCACACTCTGTTAGTGTGGTTGCTGTCCTGGGAGAGTGACCACACTCTGTTAGTGTGTAGAGAAATTAGACGCTTGCCCGTAGCCGGTGTTATAGTTTAGCTCGAGACCAGTTTAACTTGAGAAAGCATACTTTATTTATTTATTTATTAACATAGACCATGGACGGCCGGTGA
>NC_137819.1:10735463-10780463 GCF_963921795.1 Nannobrachium achirus | reverse complement strand
GGGAGTCTTACTGGTAGGCTCTGTTGTATAGTGTTTTATAGTGTTAAATCTAAGTTGAATATCACACCACATAGGCCTATTGTAGGCTCTGTTGTATAGTGTTTTATAGTGTTAAATCTAGGTTGAATACCACACCACATAGGCCTATTGTAGGCTCTGTTGTATAGTGTTTTATAGTGTTAAATCTAGGTTGAATATCACACCACATAGGCCTATTGTAGGCTCTGTTGTATAGTGTTTTATAGTGTTAAATATAGGTTGAATATCACACCGCATAGGCCTATATTGTAGGCTCTGTTGTATAGTGTTTTATAGTGTTAAATCTAGGTTGAATATCACACCACATAGGTCAAGGTCAAGGTCAAGGTATACTTTATTTGTCCACAAGGGAAATTTGTCTTGGGCTTTCACCCCTGCTACAGCCACACACAAAACATCAGTAACAAAACAGTAGAAACCTACATTACATTGTGCACAGTGATTAATTAATACACTCAGTCAGTGCTGTTTCAGAGCGTCGTTCAACAATCCAATGGACACGGGTACAAATGATTTTTTAAACCTAATGTACTTCCATACAGGTTCACTGTACCTTCTTCCCGAAGGTAGAAGTACAAACTTCCCATGTAGCACATGGGTCGCATCACCAATTATTTTCTGAGCCTGCCTTAGTGCCGCCTGCTCGTAAATAGACTGCAGAGAGGGGAGTTGTCTTACTCCTATAATCTTCCCTGCAGTCTGAACCAATCTCAACAATTTGGACCTCAGTTGCACTGAGAGATTACCGAACCAAACTGTAATACCAAATCTAACCAGGCTCTCCAAGACTGCCCGATAGAACACTAACATAAACTTTTGGTCAACACCGTGAACCCTCAGACGGCGGAGGAAGTGTAGTCTTTGCTGTAGTTTACTACAGAGGCTGTCCACATGTGTATTCCATGTTAGTGAATTGTCAATAGAAATGCCCAAGTATTTATATGAGGAAACCTGTGAGATGGCTGAGTCATGAATGACCACAGGCCTGTGGTCACCAACGCTCATAGGATCGAACACCATCTCCTGTGTCTTCATAACATTGAGAACAAGGTAGTTGTCATCACACCAACTGACAAACCTCTGTACCTCTTGAAAATACTCAGCTAGATCCTTATCCTTATCCAGTAGTGCTAAGATGGCAGTATCATCTGAGAATTTAATAATGTAATTATTCGGGTTCTCACTTCTACACTCATTTGTGTACAAAGTGAAAAGGACAGGTGAGCTAACGCAGCCCTGAGGTGCTCCAGTACTTAAGGTTCTGGGCTCTGACAAAATACCATTCACACTGACCCTTTGAGTGCGTTCAGTTAAAAAGGAATAATACCACCTGATAATAAGAGGATGGACATTAAGGTCCTTTAACCTCTTAATTAAGAGATGTGGCTGTATTGTATTAAACGCTGAGCTGAAATCTACAAGAAGAAGGCGTGCATAAGCTTTGTTCTTTTTGTCTTTGTCTAAGTGTTTCAAAAGAAAATAATCCAAGGCCAAAACGGCATCCTCTATACCCCTGTTACTCCTGTATGCAAACTGAAACGTATCTAATGAACAACCCACCGCTGCCTTCAACAAACTGATAATGATTTTCTCAAAACACTTCATAATTACTGAAGTCAGAGCGACTGGGCGGTAGTCATTATTTTCCTTGCAGCATGCCTTTTTGGGGACAGGGATTATAATGGAGTCTTTCCAGGTGGATGGAACAGTACATGAGTCCAGTGACTTTTGGTAGATGGGACACCAAGCCTCTGCCAGTTCCTGGCTGCATGAGTGCAGCAACCGGCCACATATCCCATCCGGACCTGAGGCCTTCCGGGGACATGTGCGAGAAAACATCCTCTGGACTTCATGCTGATCCACAGTGATTCCCAGATCGCTGTGTGCGGGTACAGACTCGAGGGCAGCTTTTTGTTCCTGCAAGAAGTCAGCTGTTCCAAACCTTGCATAAAAGTTGTTTAGTTCATCTGCCTTTTCTTTTTCATTTGAAACACTGAGGCCCTTCTTAGCTGGAGCCATGTTAGTCATGGCCTTCATAGAATCCCACATTTTTTTGGAATTAGAGGAGGAGCAGTAGGCCTCAAACTTCTCTTTTTCCTTCCTTTTTGCATCCTCTATTTTTTTGTTGATCTCCTTTTGAATATTCCTCACAGTTAACACAGTTAACAAGTCCCCACACTTAAATAGGCCTATTGTAGGCTCTGTTGTATAGTGTTTTATAGTGTTAAATCTAGGTTGAATATCACACCACATAGGCCTATATGTAGGCTCTGTTGTATAGTGTTTTATAGTGTTAAATCTGAAAGTGTTCCCAGGCGCCCCCCCCCCCCCCCCCCCCCCCCCACGCCAAAAAAAGATGTCCGGGCCTCAAAGTGAACTGAAGTGTGGCCTACATCTGGCCTAGATATCATTATGGCCTACATCTGGCCTAGATATCATGGCCAACATCTGTCCTAGATATCATTATGGCCTACATCTGGCCTAGATATCATTATGGCCTACATCTGTCCTAGATATCATTATGGCCTACATCTGACCTAGATATCATTATGGCCTACATCTGGCCTAGATATCATTATGACCTACACCTGGCCTAGATATCATTATGGCCTACATCTGGCCTAGATATCATTATGGCCCACATCTGGCCTAGATATCATTATGACCTACATCTGTCCTAGATATCATTATGGCCTACATCTGGCCTAGATATCATTATGGTCTACATCTGTCCTAGATATCATTATGACCTACATCTGTCCTAGATATCATTATGGCCTACATCTGTCCTAGATATCATTATGGCCTACATCTGGCCTAGATATCATTATGGCCTACATCTGTCCTAGATATCATGGCCTACATCTGTCCTAGATATCATTATGGCCTACATCTGACCTAGATATAATTATGGCCTACATCTGACCTAGATATCATTATGACCTACATCTGACCTAGATATCATTATGACCTACATCTGTCCTAGATATCATTATGGCCTACATCTGGCCTAGATATCATGGCCTACATCTGTCCTAGATAGCATTATGGCCTACATCTGGCCTTGATATCATTATGGCCTACATCTGGCCTAGATATCATTATGGCCTACATCTGGCCTAGATATCATTATGGTCTACATCTGTCCTAGATATCATTATGGCCTACATCTGGCCTAGATATCATTATGGCCTACATCTGGCCTAGATATCATTATGGTCTACATCTGTCCTAGATAGCATTATGGCCTACATCTGGCCTTGATATCATTATGGCCTACATCTGGCCTAGATATCATTATGGCCTACATCTGGCCTAGATATCATTATGGCCTACATCTTGGCACAAACGTTTCAAAGTTTGTTGGACAACCAGGGTCCCATTGGCCAAGCTATGCAGGACGCGCTGTGATTGGCTAGCGAGCGCTTGATGAAATGACTCGATAAAAAGCACTGCTCGCTTCACAATAGGTGTGATATTTTTTTGGGGGTTGTTTTTGAAGCGGTGAAAGCCGCTTCCAAGGAGTGGCTTTATGTGTCCCGTACATGTCCATATGGTCATTTCAGTCCAGAATGAACAGGTTTTATCTGTCCCGTACATCCAGAATATGTGTGTCCCGTGCGTCCAGGATTGAGGATTGGTCAAGCTTCACATGACAATTTGGCCCTCCAGATAAAATCATTCATTCATTCAGAATTCATAAAAATATAGAACTGAAGCACATAGAAAGTATAGATCTAGATCTAGATCTAACCCGATTCAGATTTCATAGAATAATGGTGTGGCATTGAGCTCATAGATGCTTGCATTTATTGATGGTTCTGTGACTGGAGCTGATTACTGTTGATGATGATGTGATGTATGGACAGTGTGTTGATGATGATGTGATGTATGGACAGTGTGATGATGAGTGATGTGTGATGTATGGACAGTGTGTTGATGATGATGATGTGATATATGGACAGTGTGATGATGATGATGATGTGATGTGATGTGATGTATGGACAGTGCGTTGATGATGATGATGTGATGTATGGACAGTGTGTTGATGATGATGTGATGTATGGACAGTGTGTTGATGATGATGTGATGTATGGACAGTGTGTTGATGATGATGTGATGTATGGACAGTGTGTTGATGATGATGTGATGTATTGACAGTGTGTTGATGATGATGATGTGATGTATGGACAGTTTGATGATGATGTGATGTATGGACAGTGTGATGATGATGATGATGATGATGATGATGATCTGATGAATGGACAGTGTGTTGATGATGTGATGTATGGACAGTGTGTTGATGATGATGATGTGATGTATGGACAGTGTGTTGATGATGATGTGACGTATGGACAGTGTGTTGATGATGATGTGATGTATGGACAGTGTGTTGATGATGATGTGATGTATGGACAGTCTGTTGATGATGATGTGATGTATGGACAGTTTGATGATGATGATGATGTGATGTATGGACAGTGTGTTGATGATGATGTGATGTATGGACAGTGTGATGATGATGATGTGTTGTATGGACAGTGTGTTGATGATGATGTGATGTATGGACAGTGTGATGATGATGATGTGTTGTATGGACAGTGTGATGATGATGATGTGATGTATGGACAGTGAGATGATGATGATGATGTGATGTATGGACAGTGAGATGATGATGATGATGTGATGTATGGACAGTGAGATGATGATGATGATGTGATGTATGGACAGTCTGTGGTGAAACACAGACAAAGGTGGAAACAGTACTCACATGTTTTACACACAGCAGTTCTGGTTGAATTTCACCCTACCATGAATAATGTGATGAAGCAAGGACCCCTTTAATAGCTGAGAGAGATGAAGCAGGAACCCCTTTAATAGCTGAGAGAGATGAAGCAGGAACCCTGTTAATAGCTGAGAGAGATGAAGAAGGGACCAGCAGGGACCCCTTTAATAGCTGAGAGAGATGAAGCAGGGACCCCTTTAATAGCTGAGAGAGAGATGAGGCAGGGACCCCTTAGCTGAGAGAGAGAGATGAAGCAGGGACCACTTAGCTGAGAGAGAGAGAGAGAGAGAGAGAGGGGGGGGGAGAGAGAGAGAGAGAGAGAGAGAGAGAGAGAGAGAGAGAGAGAGAGGGGGGGGGGGGGGGGGGAGAGAGAGAGGCAGGTGTAAATTCCAGTATTGTGGTGGATTTGGGGAGTTTGGTACTTTTATCATGCTTTTCTATAGGATCCATTAAAAAGCTAAAAGTAGGCCTACAGAAAGAGACTGTATGCCTACTCACTCACTCACAGTCTCACACCTTCCTACAAAGAGAACAATACAGTCATAATGATTGTTTCACTGCCTTCCCTGACTGTGTGGAGGAGGCGGGGCGACAGCATGTACAGTAGGTCTAGTCTATAAAAGAAACAAGAAACAGACAGGGAAGTGAGGGAACCATTTTTTATCAAGACCCTTAACTCTGAACTTAACATCTGGACAACATAGTGGGATTACAAAACAAAACAGAGGGACAAAAACTTCACACAAAGTAAGTGTTGTTATTTTAATACCACTGGCTACTACAACCACTTGGTTTACACAGAACGAGAAACCGTTTCTAGCCTTCCATGGTTTCTACTACTAGGCCTAATATCCCTACCTACCTCTCTGTGTAGGCCTAGTTTGCTTTTCTTTATTTGCTCTATTTGGGGTTATGATACCGTATGTCACCAACCAACATATAGACAGAGAGCAGAACATAAGAGCAGAGCATTCCAAAATAATGATCTCTATGTTTTAATGCTATAATGACACATGGATATTTGGTATAATGATTACATTGACTTTTTATGGTAAATTAACCCGCGGCAGATTTGCACTCGGCGATTCCGGCTGAAACCTGGTTGGTTTCCATTGTGAGTTAACAGTAACATCCGGTCTAGAGCCTGCCTACTATCCGGCCATTTGCACACAGACACATGCATACACGCAGTGTTTCCGTTCCAGACCGGATCTACAACATGCAAAGACACTTTATTTTAAAGCCTCTATGGTGGAACTACTTATTAGTTTACTGTAAACCACGTGATTTAGGAGGAGATGTGTCGTTGTCAGTAGGGTGTGGTTTACTTTGAGTAGCCTATTTAGCGTTTGTGAATGTAGTATTTCACAAAGAAAAGTTTTAGGCTACAATCAAAATAATAAGATCATGAAAATAATTAATGAGCCTATTTTAATAAAGGAACTGCTGAACCAGTGGACATCTCAAAGCTGCAGTCCATAACTTTGTTTAGTGAATAAAACATTATTTTAACCATAGTAGAGTACCTTGGTTAATAGTACCTATTATTAACACGATGGAACTATTCCAAGTTCAACTATCTCAGACCAGTGGTGCACCCGACCACTGCTGGTAGTTCTGTTGTTGCGCTCTTCTACTCTGTGGTCTAGTAAGACACCTGCTGGTTGACAAGAGCTACTGCATGCATCTGCATTCTACTGTAGTCTCAGCATTATGTTGGTGATATTGTTGCCTCATAGTGTGTGTGTGTGCGTGTGTGTGTGTGTGTGTGTGTGTGTGTGTGTGTGTGTGTGTGTGTGTGTGTGTGTGTGTGTGTGTGTGTGTGTGTGTGTGTGTGTGTGTGTGTGTGTGTGTGTTTAAAGGCACAGGGCAAATGGCTGAAAGGCTACAGTAAGAGATGCTGATGGTTAATACCATGCATCAATAGCATGATCTGTTTTCTGATCTATTTTATTGACAGGTTTAATAAAGATCAACATGGAGAGCAAGAAGGAGGAAGCTGACAAACATCACATCCACAGAGCAGAGTCTCCAACACCCAGCTGTGTGTCTGTGAAGAGTGACTGGTCTATGGGACAACCTCCTCTCTTCAGTGATCAACCTGGACCTCCACACACACAGTATGTCAATCCTCCTATACAATATATGGGTGCATCTCTCCATTCCAACATGTCTCCTTTCCGACAGACACTAACCCTATCTCTTACCCTAACCCTCCTTGTTTTCCAAGGCGACCGTGTCACGCTCACATCACATCGTTGTGACATCACGTTGTGATCACATTCAGTCCATGTCCCTTGTATGCCCATTGTATGCCCATATATGGAGATCCCAGATATCCATATACGGTACTTATATTTCTATAGCTGACCTATGACGTCACATTGTTGTGACATCACATTCTGTCTGTGTCCCTTGTATGCCCATATATGGAGATCCCTGATGTCATCAATATTAAGCCCATAGCTTGGAATGCCCATATATGAACATATTGTGAGTCTCTTGTGGTCTATATTACATAAGACAATCTATGATGTCAGATGTCAGTCATATCCATATTTGGGAGAATATTGTGTCCACATTTTGTCCAACTAAAAAAAACAACCACAACTTGAATCACACTTGCAAATGGATTCTGTCCTGTGCGAATTCCATCCTTTTCGCCCTTAGGCGTCTTACTGGTATCTATTGGAGTATCTATCTATGTAAAAAAAACATGTTATCTATCTGGAATATATCTATGTAATAAACTATGTTACATAGGTCATCTACACAAGCAAAACCACCAAAATGACTTTCATTCACATGATAAATGTATAAACATTTGTATGATTCCAGAAGTCACAGAGCAGAGTCTCCAACACCCAGCTGTGTGTCTATGAAGAGTGACCAGTCTAAAGGAACTCCTTTCAACTTCAGTGATCAACACACACAGTATGTCAATCCTCCTATACAATATACTGTATAACACTGTAACATGACAAAGTGATCTGTCTGTCTGTCTGTCTGTCTGTCTGTCTGTCTGTCTGTCTGGATGGATGGATGGATGGATGGATGGATGTGTCTAATCTAAGAGCCACATTTCTTGTGCATACTGCTAATAGGCCAAGAAAGCCAATCCTTGCAATATGTTTATATATTCATGGTGGCGCTATAACAGCACACTTTACATTTTGGCCTAGATACGTCTTGAACCACTGGTTAAAAATAGAAACTGTATCCAACCCGGCCTGGTGGAGATATGCTCTCTGTTCTACTTTTCATTTTGGACAGTCATGGTGTCACATGTCATTTACATGGGTTCTGTTCCCAGTCTGGTTCTGTACAAACATTATGGACACAAGACATTAACTATCAGTCTGGTTCTGTACAAACATTATGGACACAAGACATTAACTATCAGCATCCTTTATTGTAAACATTTCCTGGCACGCACGCACGCACGCACGCACGCACGCACGCACGCACGCACGCACGCACGCACGCACGCACGCACGCACGCACGCACGCACGCACGCACGCACGCACGCACGCACGCACGCACGCACGCACGCACGCACGCACGCACGCACGCACGCACGCACGCACGCACGCACGCACACACACACACACACACACACACACACACACACACACACACACACACACACACACACACACACACACACACACACACACACACACACACACACACACAGCAAATATAGACAAACATTAGATGAAATGTGAGCTTGTAGATAGGCTAGACTCATTATGGAAGCAAATTAGAACATTTTGATGAGGTTGCAGCTGATGTTGCATGTTGACATTGCATAACTGGAATGTGTTTATTAGCTGGGGAGGAATTGGTAAAGTTTGTGCACTTGGTGAGTAGTTAGGTATGGGCATAAGGATTTCAAAAACCATCACAAACAAGTTGGGCTCGCCCCCTAGTGGTCTGTTTGCAATGAATCAAATATTAGATAGATCAGTATATGGTTGAAACCCCAAATGTTTCAATGGATTCTGTTACTATTGGGTATGCAAAATAATCAATCACGATTGACTGATGATAATTTCATAAACATTTGTGTGATTCCAGAAGTCTTCACCACAGAGCAGAGTCTCCAACACCCAGCTGTGTGTCTATGAAGAGTGATCAGTCAATGGGTTCCCCTTTGAACTTCAGTAATGAACCTGGACCTTCAAACACAAAGTAAGATCACTGATCTATGTATGTGATCTTGAAACTGGAAAGACACAAATAATTAATCTACATGGAATTATTTAAAAAAGAGTTCTACATTGTTTTCCTATTTTTATTTGATGTTAAAACATTTTATGAGAGATTACACTGAATAGAGCCATATTTATTCTAGCAGCATCTACATATGGTGAGGTCTGCATAATGTACAGTAATGTACAGTATAAATACAGTCACATGTACAGTATAAATATACAGTAGTAAAGTAGCTGCCCACCACCACCACCACCACAGAGTCTGGGGGTTTGAATTCAACATGGAGTTTCACTTTAATTTCACAAGGTATTTCACTATTTCAAAAGTAGCCACACTGTAATCCTTTACTAGGAGTATCTGTGCAGCAAACTGTATTTCAACTCAAATGATAATTTTATAAACATTTGTGTGATTCCAGAAGATACTGGTCTTGCCTTTCAGCGAGCCCACAATAATAATAATAATTTGTGTGATTCCAGAAGTCTTCACCACAGAGCAGAGTCTCCAACACCCAGCTGTGTGTCTATGAAGAGTGATCAGTCTATGGGTTTCCCTTTGAACTTCAGTAATGAACCTGGACCTTCAAACACAAAGTAAGATCACTGAACTCTGTGATCTTGAAACTGGAATGACATAAATAATTAATCTACATCAAATTAATGAAGTTTTACATTGTTTTCCTATTTTTATTTGATGATTTAAAAAAAGACGCCCAATTGGCCCCGTTTCATGTTTTGCCGCTGTCACAACGCTGGCACAACGCAGCGCTCCTGGTGGAGCCCTGGCGTTTCATGGTGGCGCTATAACAGCACACTTTACATTTTGGCCTATACATATTGAACCACTCGTCAAAGACTGAAACTGTAGCCAACCCGGCCTGGTGGAGATATGCTCTCTGTTCTACTTATTCCCATGTCATTTTGGACAGTCATGGTGTCACATGTCATTTACATGGGTTCTGTTCCCAGTCTGGTTCTGTACAAACATTATGGACACAAGACATTAACTATCAGCAACTCCTTCCTCGCACGCACACACATACGCATGTGCGAGCGCGTACACACACGCATGCATTCATGCACACACGCACACGCACGCGCGCACACATACACACACACACGCACGTGCGCGCGCGCGCACACAGCAAATATAGACAAACATTAGATGAAATAGCCTCTAATGTTGTGAGCTTGTAGATACGCTAGTACATGGGTCTTCAACAGTTCCAGAAGTGTTCACCACAGAGCAGAGTCTCCAACACCCAGCTGTGTGTCTATGAAGAGTGATCAGTCTATGGGTTTCCCTTTGAACTTCAGTAATGAACCTGGACCTTCAAACACAAAGTAAGATCACTGATCTATGTGATCTTGAAACTGGAACGACACAAATAATTAATCTATATCGAAATAATGAAGTTTTACATTGTTTTCATATTTTTATTTGATGATTAAAAAAAAAAGACGCCCAATTGGCCCCGGTTCATTTTTTGCCGCTGTCACAACGCTGGCACAACGCAACGCTCCTGGTGGAGCCCTGGCGTTACCCCTCGGCTCCACTGCAGCCATCGAGCATAGTGTCAGCAACAACGCTGGGAACGTTCCCTTTTTAATTAATGAAGGGTGACATCACATTCCGTCCTTGTCCCTTGTATGCCCATTGTATGCCCATATATGTAGATCCCTGATATCCATCTTATATTTACAATTGAGTAAGAGCCGCATCCCACTTCCACGCCCACTCTGCATCCACTCCAACTCAACTTCAACTCAACGGTAGGGAGAAGGACGTAGGGAATACCGCCCACAACCCTATGCCGTCCGCTCATTCGCTAGAGAGCAAGAGAGAGAGAGAGAGAGAGAGAGAGAGAGTCTCAGGTTACAAGAGGGAAGGGGGGGGGGTCAGCTCAGCTGCACAGGGGGAGAGAGAGAAAGAGAGAGAGAGAGAGAGAGAGAGAGAGAGAGAGAGAGAGAGAGAGAGAGAGAGAGAGAGAGAGAGAGAGTCTCAGGTTACAAGAGGGAACACACACACACACACACACACACACACACACACACACACACACACAAACACTCAAAATACATGAAGAAACAGTGCTTTTTGTGGGCAACATGGCTTGAGGGGGGCGTAGCCAGAACACACACACACACACACACACACACACACACACACACACACACACACACAGCCCCTAGAGAGCGCAGCCCCTCCGAGAAGTGCGTCCGTTTTTTTTTTTTTTTTACTTTTTATTTATTTATTTTTTTAACTAGATGTGAGTGGCTTTTTGAAAAAAAAAAAACGTTTTTTAGTAAAGAAGCGGGCGTGGACTCTAGATGTGAGCGGGCCGAAGGCCCGCGAACCTCTAGTTATGTATATAGCTGACCTATGACGTCACGTTGTTCTGACATCACATTCTGTCCTTCCTTGTCCCTTGTTTGCCCATATCCCTGGTGTCATCAATATTAAAGTTATACCATGTAACTTTTTTTATAAAACAAATCTTAAAATTGTCCTAACTGTTAAATCGCTAAAGTTTTAGAACACCCACTCCGTTATTTTCAGCTTCTAAATCCTTCTCTTTATATGTTTTCTATGATCCTGACCGGGGACCGGTTTTCGCAGGAAAAATTACGTCATCATACACTACCGGCCAATCACAGCGAGGGTTATACACTGCCAGCCAATCACAGCGCATCTTGAAGTGGGGTCGCTATCACAATAGGGCGGCCATATTTGTAGTCGCCTGTGTGTCTCTATACTCGGGTAAAGGTAACCTCGCCTACCAGGCAGGGTGAAGGAGTCCGTTTCTCCGGAATGCCTGAACGCACAGGAACCAGGGACCCCTCTAAAGATAGATCTCGGCGAGGTGGAGGCAGACGCGGGGGTGTGAGGCCCGGTCCGCGGCAAAAAGACGTGGACGCGACCGCGGTTTGTAAGTTCCACTAGTTGAGCAACTTACACAGTATAGCTTTAAGCCCATAGCTTCGAATGCCCATATATGAACAATTGAACATATTGTGTGAGTCTCTTGTGGTCTATAACATAAGACAATCTATGATGTCAGACGTCAGTCATATCCATATTTGGGAAAATATTTGGTCCACATTTTGTCCAACTTAAACAACCAACCGCAACTCGAATCACACTTGCAAATTAATTCTGTCCTGTGTGAATTCCATCCTTTTCGCCCTTAGGCATCTTACTGGTATCTATCTGGAGTATATACTGTATATCTATGTAACAAACTATGTTATATCTATCTGGAATATATCTATGTAACAAACTGTTACATAGGTTGTGTACACAAGCAAAACCACCAAAATGACTTTTTCATTCACTTGATAAATGTATATGTGTATGATTATAGAAGTCACAGAGCATAGTCTCCAACACCCAGCCTTCTGTCTATGAAGAGTGACTGGTCTAAAGGAGAAAGGAGAAAAGGAGAAAGCCAATCCTTGCAATATGTTTATATTTTCATGGTGGCGCTATAACAGCACACTTTACATGTTGGCCTATACATATTAAACCACTCGTCAAAGACTGAAACTGTATCCAACCCGGCCTGGTGGAGATATGCTCTCTGTTCTACTTATTCTCATGGTGTCACATGTCATTTCCATGGGTTCTGTTCCCAGTCTGGTTCTGTACAAACATTATGGACACAAGACATTAACTATCAGCATCCTTTATTGTAAACATTTACACGCACGCGCGCGCGCGCGCGCGCGCACACACGCGCACACACACACACACACACACACACACACACACACACACACACACACACACACACACACACACACACACACACGAACACACACACACACACACACACACACACACACACACACACACACACACACACACACACACACACACACACACACACACACACACTAGTGGTGTGTTTGCAATGAATCAAATATTGATTGATTGATTGATTGATTGATTGATTGATTGATATTATGTCATGTCATTTAGACAGATCCTAGATTTACTGGTATCCTATAGTTCAATTTATTATTATTTTGGATAGTATATTGTTGAAAATACTGATGCTAGGTTGATAAATGAATAAATAAGTTGTATGTTTTCATGTCATATGACCCAACTGTATGCTGTTCATGGAGTTTCACTTTAATTTCTTGAGGCACTATTTCTAAAGTCTACTTTAATCCTATTCTGCAGCCACACAGTAATGTCTGTCTTTCAACAAAATGATAATTTCATAAACATTTGTGTGATTCCAGAAGTCTTCACCACAGAGCAGAGTCTCCAACACCCAGCTGTGTGTCTATGAAGAGTGATCAGTCTATGGGTAACCCTTGGAACTTCAGTAATGAACCTGGACCTTCAGACACAAAGTAAGATCACTGATCTCTGTTAACTTCAAATGGAAGTTGAAGTTCAAAATCATGTCAAAATAATGAATCCACAAGGAAATAATATAATAAGTTTATAAACTAGTTTTACTTTGGCTTTATTAATAAACAGGGGGAGAAACTAACTTTAACAATGTGTACATGAAACATGCAGTAATAAGATGGATCTTAAAAAAGATCAAAAAAGATTTGATCTTGTTGACAAAACAGCAGCTAGGATTTGAACTGGTGTCAAGTCAACACGATATAGGAGAACCCACCACTCCTATCACCTGGTTGTTATTAAAGCAAAAAAATAGAGGACAAAAATAGATGTCTTAATCAATCAAAAAATAAACACTTTATCTTTTTATAATTTATGAATGAAAGATGATGATGAATGAATATACAGTTTCATGACGGACTGGAGATTATCAGTGCACACAGTGTTGGGAATAACGGTTATTTTCAGCTTCTAAAGCCTTCTCTTTATATGTTTTCTATGATCCTGACCGGGGACCGTTTTTTTCGCGGAAAAATTACGTCATCATACACTACCGGCCAATCACAGCGAGGGTTATACACTGCCGGCCAATCACAGCGCATCTTGAAGTGGGGTCGCTATCACAATAGGGCGGCCATATTTGTAGTCGCCCGTGTGTCTCTATACTCGGGTAAAGGTAACCTCGCCTATACCAGGCAGGGTGAAGGAGTCCGTTTCTCCGGAATGCCTGAACGCACAGGAACCAGGGACCCCTCTAAAGATAGATCTCGGCGAGGTGGAGGCAGACGTGGGGGTGTGAGGCCCGGTCCGCGGCAAAAAGACGTGGACGCGACCGCGGTTTGCTATAGAGCTACTGACCACTAGTTGAGCAACTTACACAGTATAGCTTTAAGCCCATAGCTTCGAATGCCCATATATGAACAATTGAACATATTGTGTGAGTCTCTTGTGGTCTATAACATAAGACAATCTATGATGTCAGACGTCAGTCATATCCATATTTGGGAAAATATTTGGTCCACATTTTGTCCAACTTAACTCATTCCCCGCCTCCCCCGATAGTCCCGAGAAATTTTAAATGTCGTTCCCCGCCAGGCCCGATAGTCCCGAGAATTTGCTTTTATATAATGTAATGTTTAATTAGACTCTTAATTAGCCCGTGACAAAGTTTGGGGTTTCTCACTTAAAGGGAACCAAAGATATCACTCATCAAAGTAAGTGTGTTTGAAAACAAGAGTGTAATAATGTATAAATCTCAATAAAAATGAATAAAACTCTCAATAAACCACAGTGAATGCATTTAGCGTGGCAGAGCGCAGCCCGCAGAGTGAAATCAGCGACACACTGGGCACACGCATGTAGAGGGATGTGGGGCAGGGATGTGCAGAGAATATTTAGAGAGGCAGGGGCTGACATTTCTAAAGGGGCCTTTTGGTGGACAATTCTATTGAATGCAGCCCTCAGGGGCAGGGGCTCAAGCCCCCTTTGATGTCTATGTGTGTACATGCCTGGTGCAAGGGCTCGCAGAAGCGAAACGGAGCAGCTGGATCTGAGACCATGCACAAATCAAACAAAATCCAGTAAAATGTTCACTTGGAAAGCCATAACCTGCCACATGGGCCAACAGAACACACACCTTCATAACCCCCAAAGTCTCCACGACAAAATATTATGTCCCAGGCCCAGTCAGACAACAAGATCAGAGCAGGAGCGTCACAACTCACAAGGGAAAAGTGGGACTGAGTCTGAGTTACTAGGGCCCAAGGTGGAAGGGGCTTCATTATTTTATACTTTTGCTATTGAAAAATAGCAGATCTACAAGCTTGTAGCGCGACACTCGGTGCCATGCTGTGAGCTTGTATATATCTATTTTTGAAATCACCCAAGAAAATTCATGGGGGGCCCGCAGTGAATCCTTGTACCCAGGGCCCATCATTTGGTCCGACACCCAGTTGGAACAGATCCTCAGCCCACTACAAACACACATATATAAAGCCTGGTGAGGCGAGGTTACAAACAACACAATCACCTACTGGACAAGATGCAGCGCCGTTGGCCGGTCCAGTCGAGCACCAACCGATCTTCAAGCCCTGCTACGGGAGTGGAGAGGAGAAAATATCCCCCCTCCCCCGGCGGACTCCTCAAGTCAGGCAACCATTGAAGAAAAGCAACGCGTCGCGTCCATATAACTTCCATCGGTATGTAACAAAACTGCTGAAAATAGCAGATATGCAAGCACACAACGCCTTGCATCCAAGCGTGACCATGGAGGCTGATGAGGAGTATTATATTCCAGTTCTCACAAGAAGGTTGCGTCCAAACTACCAGCGGTGTAACAAAAGAAAAGTAGTGAAAATAGCAGATCTACAACACGTCGCGACCGAGTGGAATCCAACAGGAAGAAACTCAAACACGGCGATCGTCATTGTCAGTAAGTTTACTGTTGTGGTTTACATCCTAACCTAAACTATACTGTTGTTGTTCTGCAGCAGCAGCGTGCGTCCTCCCTATGGCGTGCACGCGCAATCGCGCATGTGCTCGTGTTTGAGGCGCGCCGCGCAACAACTGCTTGGAGTGCTTGCAGCTTGAAGGAGGGCGTGGGTGTCTGTGTGATCGCTGCAGTCTGTTCCGTTCTAAAGCCCGCCTACTGTATCCGGTTATGTAACATTCACATGCACGCAAGAAACGTCTCCGCATCCGGTACAGACCCAGGCCGGATCACCAACAAGCTGTTCAGGAGCCAGAACCCCCGGAAGGCGTCCGGCCCGGATTCTGTCTCCCCCTCCGTCCTGAAGCACTGTGCTGACCAGCTCGCCCCGGTGTTCACCAACATCTTTAACACCTCGCTGGAGCTCGGTCAGGTACCAGCATGCTTCAAGGCCTCGACCATCATTCCCGTCCCCAAGAAGGCCAAGGTCACAGGCCTAAATGACTATAGACCCGTCGCCCTGACCTCTGTGGTCATGAAGGTCCTGGAGCGCCTTGTCCTGGCCCATCTGAAGGGCATTACTGATCCTGTGCTGGACCCGCTGCAGTTCGCGTACAGAGCGAATAGATCCACGGAGGACGCCGTGAACATGGCTCTGTACCACACTCTAAAACATCTGGACACTACCGGCAGCTATGCCAGGATCCTGTTCGTCGACTTCAGTTCGGCCTTCAACACCATCCTACCATCCATCCTGGAGCACCAGCTGTCCCTGCTGCAAGTGCCTGCCTCCACTCGCAAGTGGATTACGGACTTTTTAACCAACAGGTCGCAGCGGGTGAAGCTGGGGAAGAACATTTCCAGCTCCAGGTCCACCAGCACCGGTTCCCCGCAGGGCTGTGTCCTGTCCCCACTACTGTTTTCCCTGTACACCAACAGCTGTGTTTCCCTCCACCCGTCGGTCAAGCTCCTCAAGTTTGCTGACGACACCACCTTGGTGGGCCTCATCTCCAAGGGGGACGAGTCGGCCTACAGGGGGGAGATCGAGCGGCTGCGAAGCTGGTGTGAAATTAACAACCTGGAGCTAAATGCCCTTAAGACAGTGGAGATGGTGGTGGACTTCCGGAAGGACCCAGCCCCGCCCCTTCCCATCATGCTGGGTGGCACTCAGGTGGACTATGTTGAGTCCTGCAAGTTCCTGGGGATGATCATCTCCAGGGACCTGAAGTGGGAACTCAATATCACTGCCCTCCTGAGAAAGGCCCAGCAAAGGATGTACTTTCTTCGGCAGCTGCGTAAATACAGACTGTCGAGGGCCATGATGACGCAGTTCTACACGGCCATCATAGAGTCCATCCTCACTCACTCTATCATCACTTGGTTCCCCGCTGCATGCGAAAAAGACCTGGTCAAGCTGCAGCGGGTGATACGCTCTGCAGAGAGGGTGATTGGCCGGCCCCTGCCCTCCCTCAAGTCCCTGCACGACTCCAGGGCGCTGAGGAGGGCAAGAAAGATCATGGCCGACCCCTCCCACCCTGGTCACGGCCTCCTCACCCTGCTCCCCTCTGGGAGAAGGATGCGGCACCTAGGGGCCAAGACAGAGCGCCACAAAAACAGTTTTTTCCCCTCAGCTGCCAGGCTGCTGGATGACGCTGGTTTCCCTTTTTCCCTTGCCCCTTAGGGACATCAGCAATATGTTGCACTATTGAACACTACTGCACTTTATTTATATTATTTATTATTTATTTCTGCACGGTGTTGTTTTGTGTTTGTTGTTTTTCATGTTATCTGTGAAAAAAATATTGAATGCACACTGGTATGTTACCAAAGCAAATTCCTATGTGTGATACACAATGGTAAATAAAGGAATCTGAATCTGAATCTGAATCAGAGTAACTTTATTGCTATCAGTTCTCTAGTTGTCGGGTGGAAACCTTGTATGTCCAAAACCGTTCGTTTTGTATTTATCATCTATAAAATGTACTAAACTAGTGAAAACAGCAGATCTACAAGCACACAACGCCGGCGTTGTGTGCTTGTAGATCGGCTGTTTTCACTAGTTTAGTACATTTTATAGATGATAAATACAAAACGAACGGTTTTGGACATACAAGGTTTCCACCCAACAACGACATATAGAGAACTGATAGCAATGAAGTTACTCTGCTATTTTGTGCGACAGTCTTGTATGATGAAGCAGGGCTTTGCTTTGGCATGAGAAAACATAGGCTACGTTTACATCGCCAAAGCAAGTGCCACAAATAAATAAAAAAGTTGAATATGGGGAACATATTTACAGTTATACACATAGGCCTTATATAAAGTTATGTGTGTATGTGTGTGTGTGTGTGTGTGTGTGTGTGTGTGTGTGTGTGTGTGTGTGTGTGTGTGTGTGTGTGTGTGTGTGTGCGTGCGTGCGTGCGTGCGTGCGTGCGTGCGTGCGTGCGTGCGTGCGTGCGTGCGTGCGTGCGTGCGTGTGTGATCTGTGCAAAATAAAACACTTGAATGCTGAATAAAAGGTAAAAAGCTTATTTCTATTTGTGTGAAGTCAGTAAGACGCCCTAAGGGCAAGAGGTGACCTATTACAGCCCTATTACACTATTCCAGTTATTGCCCTATTACACAATTACACTTATTACACTAGTACACTTATCTGATAAGTGCCTGACGCCATAAATACAAATATCAACAGAGTTATTCGCTCGAAAAGCCATCAATCACAAAAAGGTGAATAACTCCTGTTATTTCAAATATAGCTGGATTTTGGTCAAAAATGGCTATTTTGAGATGGCTACAACTATAGAAAAAAAAGCTTTTTATTCAATTTCTTTATTTTTTGATGAGACTAGAGCTTGTCTTCTTTCATGTCAGGTACGGTATAACATTGTGGAAAAAACACAGAATTTAGGAAAAATGTCAATATAAAAAAAATATATCAATTTTTTCATTAAACAAAATGGCAGGGGAGCCATACAGTCAATGTTAAAATGGCGGCCAATGTGTTAAACAACCAACCGCAACTCGAATCACACTTGCAAATTAATTCTGTCCTGTGTGAATTCCATCCTTTTCGCCCTTAGGCATCTTACTGGTATCTATCTGGAGTATATACTGTATATCTATGTAACAAACTATGTTATATCTATCTGGAATATATCTATGTAACAAACTGTTACATAGGTTGTGCACACAAGCAAAACCACCAAAATGACTTTTTCATTCACTTGATAAATGTATATGTGTATGATTATAGAAGTCACAGAGCAGAGTCTCCAACACCCAGCCTTCTGTCTATGAAGAGTGACTGGTCTAACGGAGAAAGGAGAAAGCCAATCCTTGCAATATGTTTATACTTTCATGGTGGCGCTATAACAGCACACTTTACATTTTGGCCTATACATATTGAACCACTCGTCAAAGACTGAAACTGTATCCAACCCGGCCTGGTGGAGATATGCTCTCTGTTCTACTTATTCTCATGGTGTCACATGTCATTTCCATGGGTTCTGTTCCCAGTCTGGTTCTGTACAAACATTATGGACACGAGACATTAACTATCAGCATCCTTACACACACACACACACACACACACACACACACACACACACACACACACACACACACACACACACACACACACACACACACACACACACACACACACACACACACACACACACACCACTAGTGGTCTGTTTGCAATGAATCAAATATTAGATAGATCAGTATGTGGTTGAAACCCCAAATGTTTCAATGGATTCTGTTACTATTGGGTATGCAAAATAATCAATCACGATTGATTGATTGATTGATTGATTGATTGATTGATTGATTGATATTATGTCATGTCATTTAGACAGATCCTAGATTTACTGGTATCCTATAGTTCAATTTATTATTATTTTGGATAGTATATTGTTGAAGATACTGATGCTAGGTTGATAAATGAATAAATAAGTTTTATGTTTTCATGTCATATGACCCAACTGTATGCTGTTCATGGAGTTTCACTTTAATTTCTTGAGGCACTATTTCTAAAGTCTACTTTAATCCTATTCTGCAGCCACACAGTAATGTCTGTCTTTCAACAAAATGATAATTTCATGAACATTTGTGTGATTCCAGAAGTCTTCACCACAGAGCAGAGTCTCCAACACCCAGCTGTGTGTCTATGAAGAGTGATCAGTCTATGGGTAACCCTTGGAACTTCAGTAATGAACCTGGACCTTCAGACACAAAGTAAGATCACTGATCTCTGTTAACTTTAAATGGAAGTTGAAGTTCAAAATCATGTCAAAATAATGAATTCACAAGGAAATAATATAATACGTTTATAAACTAGTTTTACTTTGGCTTTATTAATAAACAGGGGGAGAAACTAACTTTAACAATGTGTACATGAAACATGCAGTAATAAGATGGATCTTAAAAAAGATCAAAAAAGATTTGATCTTGTTGACAAAACAGCAGCTAGGATTTGAACTGGTGTCAAGTCAACACGATATAGGAGAACCCACCACTCCTATCACCTGGTTCTTATTAAAGCAAAAAAATAGAGGACAAAAATAGATGTCTTAATCAATCAAAAAATAAACACTTTATCTTTTTATAATTTATGAATGAAAGATGATGATGAATGAATATACAGTTTCATGACAGACTGGAGATTATCAGTGCACACAGTGTTGGGAATAACGGTTATTTTCAGCTTCTAAAGCCTTCTCTTTATATGTTTTCTATGATCCTGACCGGGGACCGGTTTTTTCGCGGAAAAATTACGTCATTATACACTACCGGCCAATCACAGCGAGGGTTATACACTGCCGGCCAATCACAGCGCATCTTGAAGTGGGGTCGCTATCACAATAGGGCGGCCATATTTGTAGTCGCCCGTGTGTCTCTATACTCGGGTAAAGGTAACCTCGCCTATACCAGGCAGGGTGAAGGAGTCCGTTTCTCCGGAATGCCTGAACGCACAGGAACCAGGGACCCCTCTAAAGATAGATCTCGGCGAGGTGGAGGCAGACGCGGGGGTGTGAGGCCCGGTCCGCGGCGAAAAGACACGACCGAGACCGCGGTTTGCTATAGAGCTACTGACCACTAGTTGAGCAACTTACACAGTATAGCTTTAAGCCCATAGCTTCGAATGCCCATATATGAACAATTGAACATATTGTGTGAGTCTCTTGTGGTCTATAACATAAGACAATCTATGATGTCAGACGTCAGTCATATCCATATTTGGGAAAATATTTGGTCCACATTTTGTCCAACTTAAACAACCAACCGCAACTCGAATCACACTTGCAAATTAATTCTGTCCTGTGTGAATTCCATCCTTTTCGCCCTTAGGCATCTTACTGGTATCTATCTGGAGTATATACTGTATATCTATGTAACAAACTATGTTATATCTATCTGGAATATATCTATGTAACAAACTGTTACATAGGTTGTGTACACAAGCAAAACCACCAAAATGACTTTTTCATTCACTTGATAAATGTATATGTGTATGATTATAGAAGTCACAAAGCAGAGTCTCCAACACCCAGCCTTCTGTCTATGAAGAGTGACTGGTCTAAAGGAGAAAGGAGAAAAGGAGAAAGCCAATCCTTGCAATATGTTTATATTTTCACGGTGGCGCTATAACAGCACACTTTACATTTTGGCCTATACATATTGAACCACTCGTCAAAGACTGAAACTGTATCCAACCCGGCCTGGTGGAGATATGCTCTCTGTTCTACTTATTCTCATGGTGTCACATGTCATTTCCATGGGTTCTGTTCCCAGTCTGGTTCTGTACAAACATTATGGACACAAGACATTAACTATCAGCATCCTTTATTGTAAACATTTACACACACACGCGCACGCACGCGCGTGCACACACACACACACACACACACACACACACACACACACACACACACACACACACACACACACACACACACACACACACACACACACACACACACACAGACACACACACACACACACACTACTAGTGGTCTGTTTGCAATGAATCAAATATTAGATAGATCAGTATGTGGTTGAAACCCCAAATGTTTCAATGGATTCTGTTACTATTGGGTATGCAAAATAATCAATCACGATTGATTGATTGATTGATTGATTGATTGATTGATTGATTGATTGATTGATAGATAGATATTATGTCATGTCATTTAGACAGATCCTAGATTTACTGGTATCCTAGTTCAATTTACAATTGACAATTGATACAATTGATTGATTGATTGATTGATTGATTGATTGATTGATTGATAGATATTATGTCATGTCATTTAGACAGATCCTAGATTTACTGGTATCCTAGTTCAATTTATTATTATTTTGGATAGTATATTGTTGAAAATACTGATGCTAGGTTGATAAATGAATAAATAAGTTTTATGTTTTCATGTCATATGACCCAACTGTATGCTGTTCATGGAGTTTCACTTTAATTTCTTGAGGCACTATTTCTAAAGTCTACTTTAATCCTATTCTGCAGCCACGCAGTAACATGTCTTTCAACAAAATGATGATTTCATAAACATTTGTGTGATTCCAGAAGTGTTCACCACAGAGCAGAGTCTCCAACACCCAGCTGTGTGTCTATGAAGAGTGATCAGTCTATGGGTTTCCCTTTGAACTTCAGTAATGAACCTGGACCTTCAGACACAAAGTAAGATCACTGATCTCTGTTAACTTTAACTGGAAGTTGAAGTTCAAAATCATGTCAAAACTAGAAGCAGTGCTCTTCCGAGCACAGGTCTCCACCAGGCCGTGCGTCCTGGTGGTGCTACTGTATAATAGGCCAATGTAAAAAGGGTGGCATATGTTCTTCACCTTAGATCTTTCATGGCAATCGGACGCTGCATGCATGATTTCAAGCATTGTGTTCCAAAAATGTGTTTTGCTAAAGTCTACCTGCTGGTGGCGCTATAACAGGACAATGTTAAAAAGGTAGCATTTGTTCCTTGACCTAGTGGGAATATGTGTGGCAAATGTCACGGTAATCGCAAGCTGCGTTGATGATTTGAGGCATTTTGTTCAAAAACGGAGCAATCCTGCAAACTTTGGAAGCTAATATTAGCCAATCAGTATGGAATGTGAAATATCAGACGGATCGGACTTGATCACATGACTATAGAGATACTGTGTACCGATTTGCATGATTTTTGGATAAAATCTCAAGGAGTAATATCCAAAAATGTGTTTTACATAAGTCGGCCCAAAGGTGGCGCTATAAAAGGCTGATGTGAAAAATGCAGGGCAAAGGTTTATCCTTAGCCTCTAGGGAGTGCGCTTACAAAGTTTGAAACTGATCGGTGGAGTTATAGGTAAAACCACAAATCGGGCTGTTATAGCGCCACCATGAGGCTGATTTCAAAAATTTTAAGTGGCATTTCTTCCTCGACCTAGTGGGAACGTGTGTGCGCGATTTCATGATGATTGCACTTTGCGTTTGGGATTTGAGGCATTTTGTTCCAAACGGCTCAATCCTACAAACTTTGGAAGCCAATCTTAGCCAATCAGGATGGAATATGCAAAATCGGACAGATCCGTGTCGATCACATGACTGTCGAGATACTGCCTACTGATTTGTAGGATTTTTGGCCAAAATCTGTAAGAGTAGTGCACCGAAATGTGTTTTGCGAACATCGGCCACTAGGTGGCGCTAGAAAAGGCCCATTTGAAAAATTTAGGGCAGAGGTTCTAGATTGGCATCCAGGGAGTGTGTGTGCTCACTTTGGCAGCGTCCGGGCCAACGGCGACTGAGATTAGGTGCTCACAAACTGCGAGGACGCACGGACGCACGGACGGACGCACGGACGCACGCACGGACGGACGGACACACGGACGGAGGGGAAAACATACTCTCCCCTCAGCCTTCGGCTGGTGGAGACAATAATGAATCCACAAGGAAATAATATAATAAATATATAAACTAGTTTTACTTTGGCTTTATTAATAAACAGGGGGAGAAACTAACTTTAACAATGTGTACATGAAACATGCAGTAATAAGATGGATCTTAAAAAAGATTGGGTGACTGATTTGTCAATGACACTAAGGTTTAATATCAGTCTCTCCTGGCTGTCAGAAATCACTCTCACGGCTCCATCTTGTTGACAAAACAGCAGCTAGGATTTGAACTGGTGTCAAGTCAACACGATATAGGAGAACCCACCACTCCTATCACCTGGTTGTTATTAAAGCAAAAAAATAGAGGACAAAAATAGATGTCTTAATCAGTCAAATAATAAAATGTCTTTTTATAATTTATGAATGAAAGATGATGATGAATGAATATACAGTTTCATGACAGACTGGAGATTATCAGTGTACACAGTGTTGGGAATAACAGCGCTACGTAATGAAACTACTTTTCTCTGTAACTAATAACCCGTTCAGTAACGCCATTATTGTTACTGTGGTGTAAAGGTGCTCGTTACTGTGTTACTTTCCTGGTCAAAATGATCTGTTTCTCCCTGCCGCGGAGCCTGTCTGTGTCCCTGACAGTCTGTGATGACTCTCACAGTAACATGAACATGGAACTGACAGGCAGCTCTCACACTAACTTGAGTCAATGCCAGGCGCGGTTCTAGCCCTGAGCAGTAGGGGGTGCTACAGGGAGCTTTTGCCGCTCCACGTGCACGCTGCGCGCGTGCACGTGGAGCCAGCGTGCACGTGGAGCCAATTTTCGCGCGCGTGCTGCGTGCGAGAAAATTGGCGGTTTTTCGCGGATTTGATCGCGTTTTATTCGGGTTTCCGCGGTCTATTTCTTTGCTAAACAATCGGGAACGGCACACTACACTTTCCCTTTGCCTCTCCACATGCACCAGCCAGCAAGATAGTCTTGGAATTCTTGGTACCAACACTCCAACAGACAGACAACACCAGTGTCATATAATCATTCAGTTCCAAAAGCTTTTCAGTTAATCTACTTAATTTTACACCACTCTGTCTACTACAGCAAGCATGATGGTATTGCTTTCCAAACGTTTTAGCCCGTGAACCAAGAGAAACTAAACCCAAACAAGTAGAAGTGAAAATAGCCAATATACAAGCTCACAACGAGTCGATCGCGCTGCGTTGTGAACTTCTATCTGCTATTTTCGATTTAATTAACATTTGTCTCAGCGGACAACTTTTGACATCAAGAAAAGAGTTCGGCATAGGCAAGCTGCAGCAACAGTCAAGTGTACTACTCACCATCCAGAAGAATTAGATTCCAAAACCAGTTGACAACAATCAACAGCAGAGCAGCATATTTTATCCTGTTTATCCATTGTCCCAGTTTTTGGAAAAAGATTGATGAAAAGCCCCTCTCTCTTATATGCAACTTTGGGAAAGTTGTAAAGGCTTTGGTGGTGATCTTGTACAGTTTCCATAACATCTCCTCATAAAGAACTTCAATTGAGTGTATAATGTTTCTTTTATATGGGTTGTAAGTTGTCCTCCTGCGTGCCTTCGAGGCGTTGTGAGCATGTAGATCGGCTATTTTCATACTTCCCATGGACCAGTCAGTGCGCATTGCAAGATGACGCTGAAATGGACTGCAGACTGTCTTCTCTCTCCCCCCAGTGCCCCCGTTCGCAAATTAATGTGTAGGCTAAACTGTTCTGATAATACAAATTGTTTTGGCTGTCCATTCATTCATCATGTATAACTTAAACTGCGCGCTAGTAGGCTATTCCAAACCAATGCAGCTTAACATAACAAACCGACGACTAGGGCCAACCCAGCAACAACTATCGTTTCCTGTCTTACTTTCACAATAAATTGTCACCCGCTTACTTCCCAATGCAGCTTATTTCACGCAGGTTATTATTAACAGGAAACAGTGTAGCTTAACCCGTGTGTTTTTGTGCAACCAAGCGTGCATGGGAGAGAGAGTGATGAGGGTGAGAGAAAGAGAGACATTGAGAAACAGAGAGAGAGAGAGAGAACTCAGATAAGTGCCGTTTTTTCTCCGTCTGACCGTCTCTCTCCCGATTTTGCTAGCCCCGAAAACTACTGGTGCTAGTCAGGAAAATAGTGGTGCTTAAGCACCAAAAGCCTCTGCCTAAATCCGCGCCTGGTCAATGCACGTTGCAGAGGAGTGATGATTGGTTATACGGTAAAAAATCCACGGTGAGCCAATCAGAGACGGCCTTGGGCGGGTCTTTAAAGAATTACACCACACGGACATGCTGTCCACTCCAAGCGGGGCAGCTGGCCAGCAGCACACACGGAGAGGAGAGGAGAGGAGAGGAGAGGAGAGGAGAGGAGAGGAGAGGAGAGGAGAGGAGAGGAGAGGAGAGGAGAGGAGAGGAGAGGAGAAGAGAAGAGAGGAGAGGAGAGGAGAGGAGGAGAGGAGGCAAATGCTGGAGTACCGAGAGCTCGCGACAATAGCAGCTTTTCAACTTGGAAACAATACTTTAGCTTTGTGGAGATAAATGACGCTAAAATTTACTCTACCAAAATCGCCACAGCATGATACCTGTCAACATTTCTAAACATATCTTTTGTGTTATTGGTTCACTACATTTCATAATCATAATTGCTACAATGACAGGAAGTTGTCTTGCCCCCTTAAAACAAGTGTAACTGATTTCCCCCCCACAATGCATCGTTTTTGTTACATATATATTTTTTAAATTAAAGTAAAGTAACTAGTTACTTTTATAATTTAGTAACTTGTAACATAACTAGTTACTTTTTCAGAGCAGTAACTAGTAAAGTAACAAATTACTTTTTAAAAGTAACTTGCCCAACACTGATTTTACATCAACGCAATGCAGTGTGAACATATCAATGATGTTATATGTCATATTATATAATATTAACATATTAAATACTATTATACAGTAATATAATGTCTTAATGTCTCCACAGAGAGAGGGAGAGGAGTGGTCGTGTTGTGACAGAGCAGGCGTCAAACAGATCCAGAACACCTGGACTGAAGACACCCAGTCACACCAGCAGTGGACAAAGTAAGACTGGACACAATGTACATTAATTAACACAGTTAATAACTGAATTGTTTGAAATGACAGAAGACATTGTCAGACTAAATGTCCACAATGTGTCATCAGTATCCATGTTGAAATAATGATGCTAAACATGTATCAACTCTGTATGAAAACCAGTGATCCGATGTTTCTTTAGTCTGTTTTTCTTAAGTTTCATTAACCACTCAAACCCCTTAAGTTGTTTAATGGAGACCCTCAGGGCTCTATACTAGTGTATTTTCTGTTTTGACTCAACATGAAATATCCTCGCTGAAAATAGCAGATCTACAAGCTTATAGATCAGCTTGTACACTTGTAGATCTGCTATTTTCTGTCAAAGTTTTCCCCAGAATACGGAAGCTGGGGTTTAAGTGGTTAAATTAATAATTTGCATACACAGCTAAGGATGTAAAGTTATAAATTCAACTGAATGTTTAAAATGTCTTCATTGTCTTCTTGTAGCAGATGTCAGTCCGCAGGAGGTTCTAAAGGTTTATAAGGTCGGTTTGAACCGTCTTGATCGTGTGACATACGTCACTGAAGTGCCCTCCCTCAGCAGCATCTACACAGAGCTCTACATCTCAGCGGGAGAGAGTGAAGGAGTTAATACCCAACATGAGGTCTGGCAGCTTGAGACAGCTTCCAAGAAGAAGACCCTCCATGACCAACCAATCAAATGCTGTGACATCTTTAAGCCCCTCCTCCTTGGCAGAGACAAACCCATCAGAAGAGTTCTGACCAAGGGCATCGCTGGCATTGGAAAAACATTCTCTGTGCGTAAGTTCACTCTGGACTGGGCAAGGGGTTTGGAAAATCAAGATGTCATTCTCCTGGTTCCCTTCTCATTCCGGGAGCTGAACTTGGTCAGAAATGAGCAGCACAGTCTTCTCTCACTGATCCATCGTTTCCACCCACAATTGAAGAAGGTCACAGCAGAGCAGCTCGCTGTCTGGAAGGTTGGCTTCATCTTTGATGGTCTGGATGAAAGCAGGTTTACGCTGAAATTCGAGAACATTCGCATTGGTTCTCATGTCTTCCAAGAGAATGACATTGTTTCTGATGTCACAGTGACATCATCAGTGAACTTGCTGTTGACGAACCTAGTCGAGGGGAATCTGCTCCCCTCAGCCCTCCTCTGGATAACTACCAGACCTGCAGCAGCCAATCAGATCCCTCCTGATTGTGTTGACATGGAGACAGAAGTACGAGGGTTCACAGACCCGCAGAAGGAGGAGTTCTTCAGGAAGAGATTCAGTGATGATGAGAAGCTGGCCAGCAAAATCATCTCACACATGAAGACATCAAAGAGCCTCCACATCATGTGTCACATCCCAGTCTTCTGTTCGATCACCGCTACCGTTCTGGAGGATATGTTGAAGACAGACGAGACAGAACAGCTGCCCACGACCCAGACTCAGATGTACAGCCACTTCCTATCGGTCCAGACAAAGAGGAAGTGGAAAAAGTATGATGACAGTCATGATGTGAATCAACAGCAGCTCATGGAGAAGGACAATGAGGTTCTTCTGAAGCTGGGCAGGCTGGCGTTTGAACATCTGAAGAAAGGCAGTGTCATGTTTTACCAAGAAGACCTGGAAGAGTGTGGCCTTGATGTGAAAGCAGCCTCGCTGTACTCAGGAGTGTGCACAGAGATCTTCAAAGAAGAGACTGTTCAATCTGAGAGAAAGGTCTACAGCTTTGTTCATCTGAGCATCCAGGAGTTTATGGCCGCAGTCTACCTGTTCCACTGTTTCACACAGAAGAACATGAAGGTACTGAAGACATTCCTGGGAGAAGAAGACAAAAGGGAGAAGATGAGGAGGAGGAGGGTGATGGGAGGAGGAGGAGGAGGTCAAGAAGAAGAAATGACCCTGGAAGTCTTCCTGTACAGAGTCATGGTAAAATCCCAGGAGAGTAAAAATGGCCACCTGGACCTCTTTGTCCGCTTCCTTCATGGCCTCTTACTGGAGTCCAACCAGAGTCTGTTAGGAGGCCTACTGGTTCAGAAAGAGAACTGTCCAGAGACCATCCAGAGAGTCATTAACAACCTGAAGAAGATGACCACTGAAGAAGAACACTCTCCTGAGAGAATCATCAACATCTTCCACTGTTTGATGGAAATGAACGACCACTCAGTACTTCAGGAGATCCAAAAGTACCTGAAGTCAGGGGACAGTTTGACTCCATCCCAGTGTTCAGCTCTGGCCGCCATGCTGCTGATGTCAGAGGAGGTTCTGGATGAGTTGGACCTGGACAAATACAAAGCATCAGAGGAGGGGCGACGGAGACTGATCCCAGCTGTGAGGAACTGCAGAAAGGCTCGGTTAGTAGTCATGTGAATAGAAACATATAATTTGAAACTAAGGTTGACACAAAAGCTCCAATAATACTGTATGTGTAACAGTGACTGGTGGTATTTTGTGTTTGTGCAAAGTCCACAATAAAGCAGGAAAAAAACAGAAAGATTCAATTCAAGGAAATTGGAAGTGTGGTTGCCATGATGCGAGTCACACGGAATCTGCTGGGAAATGAATTATGTCTTACTATTTATATTAGATACTGTGATGTCATTTATATTAGATACCGTGATGTCATTTATATTAGATACTGTGATGTCAAGTGAAGCATGACCAAAAGTGTGACGCTTTTGGTCATGCCTTTTGTTGTGCAATCGTCCAACCTGGATAACATTACTAAAAAAGTTTACAAAACACAGGTTCACTTTGATGGGAAAAAACTCTCTGACCGAATATATAATAGTGTGTTGCCTATAGCAACCACACTAACTAAACTAAGAGTCTAAAATCCCTGCTGGTTGAACCCACCAGACCAGTGGTTTGAACCCACTGACACTGGTTGAACCCACCAGACCAGTGGTTTGAACCCACTGACACTCAGTAGTGGAACTTAAAGCTATACTGTGTAAGTTGCTCAACTAGTGGTCAGTAGCGTCCGCGTCTTTCGGCCGTTTTTCGCTGCGGACCGGGCCTCACACCCCCGCGTCTGCCTCCACGTCGCCGAGATCTATCTTTAGAGGGTCCCTTTAGGGTCCCTGGTTCCTGTGCGTTCAGGCATTCCGGAGAAACGGAGTGTTTCACCCGAGTATAGATAGAGACACACGGGCGCCTAGAAATATGGCCGCCCTATTGTGATAGCTAGCGACCCCACTTCAAGATGCGCTGTGATTGGCCGGCAGTGTATAACCTTCGCTGTGATTGGCCGATAGTGTATGATGACGTAATTTTTGCGCGAAAACCGGACCCCGGTCAGGATCATAGAAAACATATAAAGAGAAGGCTTCAGAAGCTGAAAATAACGGAGTGGGTGTTCTAAAACTTTAGCGATTTAAGAGTTAGGACAATTTTAAGATTTGTTTTATAAAAAAAGTTACATGGTACAACTTTAAAATAAAAATCACACCCAGTGTGAAGTGAGCAGTGCCTTTTATGAATTACTTGTCCGGATGGACACACACACACAAAGCCAAATGTATCTATGGACAACTTATAAACAATGTATGTGTGTGTCGGTGCTCCCCCTCAAAGCCAGATCAAAGCCTGCAGCTGTGGCCCAGCTTGAGGAGACAGGGATGAGAAATAGAGAGACTGAATGCTGGTCTCTAGCAGCTTGTTTGTAAAGCTTTTACACAGTTTAGACAGTAAATATGCAATGTAGTTCAGTCTTCATTTCACACCTTTAACAGCTGTGTGAAAGCTTTGTTATCAAAATTGCTCTTCCTGTGTGGTGTTGTCTATTCCACACTCTGCTGTTAAATATATGTATAATTTGTTTTGATAATCTCTGATTTAATCTGCATTTACAGACTTGTTGGCTGTAAGCTCAGACAGACAGAGGTTGAAGTTGTGGCTTCAGCTCTCAGCTCTAATCCTTCCCATTTGAGAGAATTGGACCTCAGTGAAAACAACCTGAACGACTCAGGACTAGTGGAGCTGCTCTGTGAAGGACAGAAGAGTCTGCACTGTAGGCTGGAGATTCTACGGTAAGATACATTTACCCAATTTATTTTGATCACTTCTGTATTATTATGTACTGTATTATGTGAATATAATATGAATGCTGTGGGGAGAATGTATTAATATGCTTGATATCATGATAACCCAAGCTTATGTGCCTGAGTAGACGTTAAAATTACCGCAAACATATTTGTTTGAAAGTGTAATAATATCCCTTTAACGCAACTTTATAGGCTACTTTGTCATACCACGGGATTGCACATCCAAAATAGCTGATACATTACAAGCTCACAACGCGTCGAGGACGCAACGATTGTGAGCTTGTAGATCGGCTATTTTTGACGTGTGACCCCAAGGGGGTCCCCATATTATTTTGTGGGGTCCCCAGATGATTAATTAATTCATTTAATGACTGCGGTGATGAAACAAACTCCATTTCCCAACATGCAGCGCGCAATTACGTCACCCGGACGTGCTGTGTGTCCCGTTGACTTCCTGTTTAGCGGCTGCACAAAAATGCTGTTTTCTCCGGATTCTCTTCCTTTTTTCATTTTTTTCTCAAAACGGCAGCCTCTTCTACATGCCGTAACACAAACACTGTGGCTTAGAAATGATAAAAAACGGTCCTGACTGAAAGAAAAGATTTTCGCGAAATAAACAGGACATACTCGGATTACATTTACTCTGATTACTTTTCTCGCCAGTACTCTCGCCGGTAGGTAAAATGACGCGTTGCCATGGGCACCAGCAAATTAAGACTTCAGAACCACGTGGGCGTCCGATGTGTTAAAATAAAAATCATACCAGTGTGAAGTGAGCAGTGCCTTTCATGAGTTACAATGTCTGTCTTGATGGACACACACACAAAGCCAAATGTATCTATGGACAACTTATAAACAATGTATGTATGTCGTTGCTCCACCTCGAAGCCAGATCAAAGCCTGCAGCTGTGGCCCAGCTTGAGGAGACAGGGATGAGTAATAGAGAACTGAATGCTGGTCTCTAGCAGCTTGTTTGTAAAGCTTTTACACAGTTTAGGCAGTAAATATGCAATGTAGTTCAGTCTTCATTTCACACCTTCAACTGCTGGGTGAAAGCTTTGTTATCAAAATTGCTCTTCCTGTGTGGTGTCGTCTATTCCACACTCTGCTGTTAAATACTGTTTATGTCTGGATAACTAGATATGAGATATTTTATTTAACTTCTATGGCAGTGAACTATGTAAAATTTGTTTTGATAATCTCTGATTTAATCTGCATTTACAGACTTGTTGGCTGTAACCTCAGAAAGACAGAGGTTGAAGTTGTGGCTTCAGCTCTCAGATCTAATCCTTCCCATTTGAGAGAATTGAACCTCAGTGAAAACAACCTGAACGACTCAGGACTATTGGAGTTGCTCTGTGTAGGACTGAAGAGTCTGCACTGTAGACTGGAGATTCTACAGTAAGATACATTTACCCAGTTTATTTTGATCACTTCTGTATTATTATGTACTGTATTATGTGAATATAATATGAATGCTGTGGTGAGAATGTATTAATATGCTTGATATCATGATAACCCAAGCTTATGTGCCTGAGTAGACGTTAAAATTACCGCAAACATATATGTTTGAAAGTGTAATATCCCTTTAACGCAAATTTATAGGCTACTTTGTCATACCACAGGATTGCACATCCAAAATAGCTGATACATTACAAGCTCACAACGCGTCGAGGACGCAACGATTGTGAGCTTGTAGATCGGCTATTTTTGACGTGTGACCCCAAGGGGGTCCCCATATTATTTTGTGGGGTCCCCAGATGATTAATTAATTCATTTAATGACTTTTGAAATTGTAAAATATTACGGAAGAGGAAAACATTGTGAAAATAGCCGATCTACAAGCTCACTGCAAAGTTCCAAGTGCTTGTCAGGTTTGGGGTTCCCAGTTCAAATATGATTATCAAGCAATCAATCTGGTGTTTCATTCTTCATTCAGACTGGCTCACTGCAACTTGCCAGAGAGATGCTGTGAACTTCTGGTCTCAGCTGTAAGCTCTCATCCCTCCCTAAGAGAGCTGGACCTGAGCTCCAACATGATGGTGAATGTTCCAGTCCTGGAGAACTGCAAGTGAGTAGACTTGAGCTGTGTCCATGTTAGTGCACTGAATGTGCACTGTTTCCCTCATGTGTATTTAGTATAGGGCTGTCAGTAGTTCACCTCCAAAATGTTTTTTTTTTGTTTTTGTTTTTTGTTAATTAACACAAAAATATATTATTGAACTCAAGTCTCCATGGCATGAGTAATCAATTTTGGGGGTGAACTACTCTTTTAAGACGATAATAACGAGTCAACGCACATTCCTTTTAACTGCACTTTTTTGGGACGTGCGATTAATGTTTGAACCGTGGTCCACTCCAGGCGCTGAGGTAAACGTGTTGTAGTTTGATTAAACATAACATGAGGTAAACGTGTTGTTGTAGTTTGATTAAACATAACATGAGGTAAACGTGTTGTTGTAGTTTGATTAAACATAACATGAGGTAAACGTGTTGTTGTAGTTTGATTAAACATAACATGAGGTAAACGTGTTGTTGTAGTTTGATTAAACATAACATGCCACCGAAAAAAAGATCATAGCTTATTATCTCCCAAGTAAAGCCTGTCCATAGTGTCTCCGACCACCAAACTTTTCATCGGAAAGTTCCGACTTTCCGACGTGCAGCTTAACACCAAAACGCGTCCGTTGTTGCTACCTGCTCTGCAGCATACCATGCCAACTTATATAGAAAAATAAAAAGGCCTTTATAATGGATAGACCTGTGACTGCTGGTCTTTGAGTTGTTATTGTAAACCTAACCATAACCGTAAACTTAAACTAACACTAAAACAATCTCTCCATGGGAACCAAAGCGCTCAGTAAAAGGGGTGGGACCCCGTCGCTGACGGCTGTTTGCTTAACAATTTGGACCGCAACGGCGATTGCGTCATAGCAGCCGTAGTCTGCTAGTAGTAGAAACGGACTCCTTAAATGTTAGACACTTAGATATTGATGCATTGTTGTTCTACTTCCTACAGAGTGAAACACAGAGGAGAAGATTGGCTTAATCCTCAACTCATTACCAGATGTGAGTATCTGTCTGTCTGTGTCAATATCACACATTGTCATTTTATACACTGTTGTATGCTTGGTTGGCTCCTCCCCAGATGCTGTTCTGAAAACTCTTCAGGAGAGCTTCCAGGGAATTCAGGTTTCTCTGCTCTTGGCCTGGTCCTTAACACCAGCAAGACTAAGTTTAAACACACCACCAAATAACAGGCTAATAAAACATGTTTTTTATTAAAGAATGCTCACATTTGACTGAGTTGAGATATATATATATATATATATATATATATATATATATATATATATATATATATTTATATATATTGTTCCAAAAACAACCGATCTACAAGCTCACCATGCATTGTGAGCTTTTGGATCGTCTATATTTGAAAATTAGACAAAAATCGCAGATCTACAAGCTCAAAATATGTAACATTGTGACAGGTTCTGAATTTGTAAAGTATGTTTTAAAAGTACAAAAAAATGTAAATTAAAAAAAGTAGGGGTTGCCACCCGTCGCATAAAATACGGATTTGTCAATTATTTGAGAATTAAAGCCATACTATGTAACTTTTTAAATACAACTAATCTTAAAATTGTCCTAACTATTAAATCGCTAAAGTTTTAGAACCCCAACTCCGTTTTTAATTTCAGCCCCTAAAGCCTTCTCTAAATATGTTTTCTATGATCCTGGCCGGGGACTGGATATCCCAGCAAAATTACGTCATCTGCATCATCCGAATACGTTGTGTATAGGTTGGCCAATCAAATCGCGGATCATACACACATGATACACATGATACGGCCAATCACAGCGTGTGCTGTGTCTCTTCAGGAAGTAGCCTCCCTCAGCAACAGTGTTTACGATGGTGAAGGATTCTTGCCTCTTACTCCCCAAATCCTGGTCAGAAAATTTAGTTCTACCCCTCTACGGATTCGTATCGGTCGCGGTGGTTTGCGGCCCCGCTCCGGTGGTCCGCGGCGTAAAAATTGCCGAAAAAAGCAATACCGCTACTGACCACTAGCTGAGGAACTTACACAGTATAGCTTTAAATGTTCGTATCGAATCAATACGGAACAGGGTTTTTTCCGTATTTTCCCAAATGCCCCATAAAGGACTGTCACAAAAACGTCGAAAATGTTCTGGTGGGGGAGGGGGTCCCCAGATGATTAACTTAATGTGGAACATTGTTTTCTCAACAGTAAACAAACCAACATACATTATACGTGTATAGTTAAAATTATTGATTGATTATTTGGGGGGTTCCCAGTTTAATAATGATTATTGTGGGGGTCCCCAGTGTGTATTTTCCACATTGATGTCATTTCACATAAACTTCATGTAAACATATTTTCTCTCAGAATGTCACTTCTCAACCTGGAGGCTTTAAGACATCTTACTGTGTTGTCATCAGACACAGACCTGGTTGTGAGCTTGTAGATCTTACTGTGTTGTCATCAGACACAGACCTGGTTGTGAGCTTGTAGATCTTACTGTGTTGTCATCAGACACAGACCTGGTTGTGAGCTTGTAGATCTTACTGTGTTGTCATCAGACACAGACCTGGTTGTGAGCTTGTAGATCAGTTATTTTCACTATTTTAAATGTTTAGATTTTCCACCGACAGCGACGGTGCATTTTAATTATTTAGAGTGAAAACAAACAAACGGGTTGTGAGCTTGTTGATCTGCAATATAAAAAAAAGATTGACTGATTGTGTGTGTGTGTGTGTGTGTGTGTGTGTGTGTGTGTGTGTGTGTGTGTGTGTGTGTGTGTGTGTGTGTGTGTGTGTGTGTGTGTGTGTGTGTGTGTGTGTGTTTAACTCCAAGTTAAAACTAAGCCGTCGTAACTGCAGGGAAGAAAGTAGTGTTGATTTTGACAGCAGATTTTATTTAGTTTTAGTCATAGTGGTTTGAATAAAACTCCATTTAGTTTTAGTCATATTTTAGTTATAGTGGTTTGAATAAAACTCCATTTAGTTTTAGTCATAGTGGTTTGAATAAAACTCCAATTAGTTTTAGTCATATTTTAGTCATCTGAAATGTTTTAGTTTTGGTCTAGTTTTAGTCGACTAAATATCATATGATTTACTTGACTAAATCTTCAGTTGATTTAGTCGACTAAAATATATTTTGATATCATAATGGATGATTGTAGCAGATCTACAAGCTCACAACGTACCACAGCGTGACGCGTTGGCGAGCTTGTAGATCTGCCATTTTCAGCAACATTTATTTTATTTCTACTGCATCTCTTCTCCACTAGTCCCTCCCTAACATTTTAGTCTAGTTTTTATTTGTTGACTAAATTGTCAATATATTTAGTTTTAGTTTTAGTCAGAGTTTAGATTTTATTTAGTTTTCGTCAGTGAAAAAAAAAGCGAGTCGACGAACATTTAGTCATAGTTTGTTATTAATCCACGCAATCCCATACAGGATGGCGTTACGCTATCCATTTCAATAGGTTTTAGAAGTCTAAATAACAATAGCGTTTAAGCGTATATTTGCAACGACTCGCTCTGAAATCTAACTACATCCATCTCTCAGTCGCTCCTAATTTCAACATCAGAAACCTCTGCCTATGACCCAATGCATTGGTCCTCCTCTGTAACCTGAGATTAACTGTAGCTCGCTGCTGGATCTGACTGTTGGTTGTATTATCAGAGTAGTTATTTTGAATCTAGGATAATTAGATCCAAGGAGGTGTTTTTGAATATTAACTAAACCTTCGAATCAATATCCCAACAAGTTAGGCCACACTTAGATTATAGGTTCAACACACCCTATTTAAGCAGATCTCTATGGTTATACATTTCATAATGATGCATATAAAAAGCAGATCTCTATGGTTATACATTTCATAATGATGCATATAAAAATCAGATTTTGAATGATATATTTTGCAGGTAAATGTATTAAAGAAATAAAAGCTTTTACAGAAATAGAAAAAGGCAAAAGCATTCAAAGTACATTTCAATGTTCCCAATTTAGTCTAAATCATCGTTTCCATTTTTACACTATAATGATAATAATCATCATAGTAAGAAAGCAGAATAAATTCTTATCACCCTTTCAAAGGTTAGAGATGCACCAACCGGTTGATCATTTCCATTCCATACTTTCTTTTACAGAATTAAAATTGTTAATCCTGGGGGCTCTCTCTGTCAGATTGGTGCAAGAGGTCTTTTGGCGTGCGACCTCTCGCTGGGGTAGAGAGCCCAATGTTCCTTCTGAAGGGGACAGTATACTGTATATACACCTCTGCCAGACTTTGTCTGGATTCACTTCCCCATAAGTGTGCCCCAAGTCGCTTCTGCAATTTTGTTGTTTTCCATTTCAACCAAATTTCACCCATGTGTGTCTCTACATAACAGGATGCAGGTGTGTGGTAATCCGTCACATTTAGCCTCATTTAGCCTTCAACAACCCACAAATAATATTTTGCATCCAGCATTTAAGCAGTACAAAGATGCTTATCTTCGGCTTGATCTAAAATTAAGGGAAAACAGGGTTGAAACGCTGATCTAAAAGCCCAGTCTTTTAGACAAGTTTTAGTCAACAAAATCAACACTAAAAGAAAGGTTACTAATACGCGTGTGAGAGTGTGTGAGAGAGTGCGTGCGTGCATGTGTGAAAAATAGCACATTAACAAGCTCGCGGTGCCGTGCTGCAAGCTTGTAGATCTGCTATTTTTGAAAAATCATGAATACTTGTGCAGGTCTTTGAATATTTTTGACCCGATTCCATTCCAAACCGTTCTTCTAAATTAGTGGTCCTCGAACCTTTTCATGTCACGGACCCCCAAAATGACATTGATTTGGTTGCGGACCCCGTCTCAAAATGTGTTGTTGCAGGGACCCCCGGAAGCAAAGTTGGCTTTGAAAAATACACCATTCAAAGGTTTGCACAAATGTTCATGCTTTAAAAAAAATAGCAGATCTACAAGCTCACAGCACGTTATTTGGTCACTGGGTGCCAGAGTTGTGGACGGCGACCTCCACCCGTCCGGGGACCCCACAGGGGTCCTTGGGGGCTTACCAGGTGGTCCCCAGTAAACCAGTTCACGCAACATTTTATGTATTAATGCATATTGCTCTCTGTTCGCTATTCAAAAATACAGATCTACAAACTCCTAGGGCGTCATTTGGTCATTTGGTGCCAGAGTAGTTGGCGGGGATCCCCCCCTGGTCCGCGGACCCCCAGGGGTCACAGATTGTGCACCAGGGGGTCCCCTGTTCTCTATTGGCTATTCTGAAAATAGCAGATCTACAAGCTCATAGCGTGTCATTTGGTCACTGGGTGCCAGACTAGAGGGGGTGACCTCCACCCGTCCGGGGACCCCACAGGGGTCCTTGGGGGCTTACCAGGGGGTCCCCAGTAAACTGAATACAAAACGGCCCGCACTGAATACAAAACACAGATGCTGACCTTCAAAGCAGCCAAAGGTATGGCTCCTCCATACTTCCAAAACCTGATCAACCCCGACACCCCCACGCGTTCACTTAGATCAGCCAACACAGGGATGCTGACAGAACCCTCGCTAAAAACTCCAGGGCAAAAATCCACTCATCCGAGACAGTTTGCCCTCCTGGCCCCCAAGTTGTGGAATAAACTCCCTGTCGCACTTAGAACAACGGACTCACTCGCTAGCTTTCGCCGTGGACTGAAGATTCACCTTTTCAGACTCCACCTAAACCCTTAGCACTACAGAAAAATCAATGAACATACATGAAGCTAGTTAGCATTTCTTTTTTAGGTTTTTAGAACTTTGATTATATTGTGTTTTTTTCTAGATAGATATCCATTTGCATTTGTTATATTGCTGTTGTGGTACTGACATATTATCTTGTTTATTATCTTGTTTGGATTAAAAGCGTCTGCTAAATGCCTAAACTGTAAACTGTAAACTAGTTCACGCCACATTTTATGCACTTTAACCATATTGCTATCTATTGCCTATTCAAAAATACAGATCTACAAGTTCATAGCGCATCATTTGGTCACTGGGTGCCAGACTAGTGGGCGGCAACTTCCACCCGTCCGGGGACCCCACAGGGGTCCTTGTGGGCTTACCAGGGGGTCCCCAGTAAACTACTTTGTGCCACATTTTATACTTTGAGCATTTTGTTCTCTGTTGGCTATTCAAAAATACAGATCTACAAGCCCATAGGGCATCATTAATTGGTCATTAATGTGGTCATCATCATTTGGTCATTTGGTGCCAGATTAGTTGGCGGGGATCCCCCCCTGGTCCGCGGACCCCCAGGGGTCACGGATTGTGCACCAGGGGGTCCCCAGTAAACTAGTTTGTGCCACATTTTATACTTTGAGCATTTTTTTTCTCTATTGGCTATTTTGAAAATAGCAGATCTACAAGTTCATAGCACGTCATTTGGTCACTGGGTGCCAGACTAGTGGGCGGAAACTTCCACCCGTCCGGGGACCCCATAGGGGTCCTTGGGGGCTTACCAGGGGGTCCCCAGTAAACTAGTTCACGCCACATTTTATGTACTTTATCCATATTGCTCTGTATTGGCTATTCAAAAATACAGATCTACAAGCTCATAGGGTAATATTTGGTCATTTGGTGCCAGAGTAGTTGGCGGGGATACCCCCCTGGTCCGCGTGCACCAGGGGGTCCCCAGTAAACTAGTTTGTGCCACATTTTATACTTTAACCATTTTCTCTGTTGGCTATTCAAAAATACAGATCTACAAGCCCATAGGGCATCATTAATTGGTCATTAATGATTGGTCATCATCATTTGGTCATTTGGTGCCAGAGTAGTTGGCGGGGATCCCCCCCTGGTCCGCGGACCCCCAGGGGTCACGGATTGTGCACCAGAGGGTCCCCAGTAAACTACTTTGTGCCACATTTTATACTTTGAGCATTTTGTTCTCTATTGGGTATTCTAAAAATAGCAGATCTACAACCTCATAGATTGTCATTTGGTCGTTTGGTGCCAGACTAGTGGGCGGCAACTTCCACCCGTCCGGGGACCCCACAGGGGTCCTTGGGGGCTTACCAGGGGGTCCCCAGTAAACTAGTCCACGCCACATTTTATGCACTTTATCCATATTGCTCTGTATTGGCTATTTAAAAATAGCAGATCTACAAGCACATAATTTGGACGCTGGGTGTCACACTAGGGTGCGAGGACCCCCATCCGTCGCTTCACCCACAGGGGTCAAAATAGCAGACGTTCAACCTCAGGGCGTGCTGCGAGTTTGTAGATCTGCTCTTTTTGAAAAATCCTGAAAAGGTGTGAATATTTTCACCCCATTCTATAAATGTCTTCCAAATCAGTGCTTCTCAAACTTTTTCATGTCAAGGACCCCCAAAATGACACATGTTTGGCTGCGGACCCCCATCTCAAAATATCTTGTTCCAGTCACAAATGTTCGCTTTTAAAAAGAATTATTCAAAGGAAAAAATACATAAAAATAAGAAATAGCAGACCTACAAGCTCGCAGCGCGGCACTCGGTGCCGCGCTGTGAGCTTGTAGATCTGCTATTTTTCAATAGTTAAAGCATAAAATAATTAATAAAGCGGTTCCATGTCTTATTTCAAGTGTGTGTGCGTGCGTGCGTGCGTGCGTGCGTGCGTGTGTGCGTGTGTGTGTGTGTGTGTGTGTGTGTGTGTGTGTGTGTGTGTGTGTGTGTGTGTGTGTGTGTGTGTGTGTGTGTGTGTGTGTGTGTGTTGTGTTGTGTTGTGTGTCAGTCAGTGAATGATGTATTTAATGTTTACAGTGTGTTTCTCATCAGATTTCCAGCGTCTCACTCTGGACACAAACACAGCAAACAGATACCTCTCTCTGTCTCAGAACAACAGGAAGGTGACACGTGGTGAGGGACAGGTTCAATCATATCCTGAACATCCTGACAGGTTTGATGTACGGTCTCAGGTTCTGTGTACAGAGGGTCTGACTGGACGCTGTTACTGGGAGGTAGAGTGCAGTGGATATGTTAGGATAGCAGTGACTTATAGAGGGATCAGCAGGAAAGGAAGTGTTGGTGACTGTAGGCTTGGAGACAATAACATGTCCTGGAGTCTGTACTGTGATGGTCACAGTGGTAACAGTTACAGGGTCATACACAATAGTAAGCAGACTGACCTCCCTGTCAGGGCCTCTAGGGGGGGCTCCAACAGAGTAGCAGTGTTTGTGGACTGTCCTGCTGGGATTCTGTCCTTCTACACAGTGTCTTCTGACTCACTCACACACCTGTACTCCTTCCACACCAAATTCACTGAACCTCTCTATGCTGGGTTCTGGTTAGACTGGCCCTCCTCCTCAGTGAGTCTGTGTGAGCAGAGATAGAGTCTCTATGTGAGGGTGACATCAGGTCACCATGGTTACTCAACAATAACATGTTTGAGTGAGTGCAGGTTGTCATGGCTACCACGTCATGGACTCCATATTTGGGCATGAGTGACTCGTGGTGACATCACGGTGACATCATCATGATGATGTAATCAGCAGCACAGTGACATCACACATTACAGCTCCTGTAGTTTCAGTGTTTCTCTGACGTTGTCATGACAACAACCCCATGTGTTTGACCTTTGACCCCGGACCCCCATGAGAAAAGATTTGTGTAGTTAAAAATCAAACCTCGGTTCGAAGTGAAGCGGTGGACAGATAAAACCTCTATTCTGAATGTATTTGTGGCTTACTACATATTTTAAACCCTGAAGGCCAAATTATCATGTGAAGCTTGACCAATCCTCAAAGTATCCATTCATCTAACCGGGAGGGACATCGACATTTTGCTTTTTGAAAAAGCCTATTCATTCTGGACTGATATTTTACACGTACGGGACAGGAAAAACCTGTTCATCCTGGCCTGGAGTGACCATATATGGACATAAGGTAACATACTTTGTGTTTTTGATAAACCCTGTTCATTCTGGACTGAGATCACCATATATGGTAATTAAACGGACTTTCTGTTTTTGGAAAAGCCTGTTCATTCTGGACTGAAATGACCATACGTGATACACACAAAGCCATTCATTGGAAGCGGTTTTCACCGCTTCAAAAATGTTACAAATTATATAAAAGAAACACAAACATTTTCCCTAAAATAGCAGATCTACAAGTTCACAGCGCGGCACTGAGTGCCGAGTCCCCGAGCTTGTAGATCTGCTATTTTTGAAAAATCGTGAACACTACTTTTTTTTTTACCAGATTCTGCTAAATCAGTGGTTCTCAAACCTTTTTCATGTCAAGGACCCCCAAAATGACATGTAATTGGTCGCTGACCCCCCCCCCCCACCCCCCCTTAAAAATATACAATATACATTCAAAGGTTTGCACAAATGTTCATGGTTTAAAAAAAATAGCAGATCTACAAGCTCACAGCACGTCATTTGGTCTTTTCGTGCTAGAGTGGTGATCGGTGACCTCCATGTGTCTGGGGACCCCACAATGGTCGTGGACTGTTTACCAGGGGGTCCCCAGTAAAAACAACATTTTAACCACTTTAAGATTATCGTTTTGAGGTGGGTGGGGTCTGGCTATTGAAAAATACAGATCTACAAGCTCACAGCGCGCCGTTTGGTCGTTTCGTGCTAGAGTGGTGTTCGGTGACCTCCATGCGTCTAGGGACCCCACAAGGGTCGTGGACTGCGTACCAGGGGGTCCCCAGGAAAAGTAGTTAACATAGCATCACAATCATTTGAACCACTTTATCCATTTGTATGTTGGCTATTCAAAAACACTGTATTTTTTTAATAGCCAGACCCCACCCACCTCAAAACGATAATCTTAAAGTGGTTAAAATGTTGTTTTTACTGGGGACCCCCTGGTAAACAGTCCACGACCATTGTGGGGTCCCCAGACACATGGAGGTCACCGATCACCACTCTAGCACGAAAAGACCAAATGACGTGCTGTGAGCTTGTAGATCTGCTATTTTTTTTAAACCATGAACATTTGTGCAAACCTTTGAATGTATATTGTATATTTTTAAAAGCAAACTTTGCTTCTGGGGGTCCCTGGAACAACACATTTTGAGATGGGGGGGGGGGGGGGGGTCAGCGACCAATTACATGTCATTTTGGGGGTCCTTGACATGAAAAAGGTTTGAGAACCACTGATTTAGCAGAATCTGGTAAAAAAAAAAGTAGTGTTCACGATTTTTCAAAAATAGCAGATCTACAAGCTCGGGGACTCGGCACTCAGTGCCGCGCTGTGAACTTGTAGATCTGCTATTTTAGGGAAAATGTTTGTGTTTCTTTTATATAATTTGTAACATTTTTGAAGCGGTGAAAACCGCTTCCAATGAATGGCTTTGTGTGTATCACGTATGGTCATTTCAGTCCAGAATGAACAGGCTTTTCCAAAAACAGAAAGTCTGTTTAATTACCATATATGGTGATCTACAAGCTCAAAAAAGGTTAAACTTTCTTTTAAATATACAAATGTTTTTTGGGGGTCCCTGATACAAATATGTTCAAATGGGGGTCCCTGGTCAAATCCATATTAATGTCAAACTCTATGGTATAAAATGAGTCATCACCACAGGGAGCTTTAGATCTTAGATTAGATCAGATAGAAGTGCACAAACCTCCACTTCACACATTTATAAATATGTATCATAAATACTGTCCATCAATGATGATGATGTAAATATCAGTGTTATACTTGTGTCTCTTATGTTGATATAAACTCATATCTTATTTGTATTTTATTTTTTATATTTGTTATTTGTATTTTATTTTTTATATTTGTTTACAATAGACAGAGATAAAGTGTATATATGTGATCATGTAATTGTCACAGTATCAATATTGTTTCTTGTATATAAACCTTTATACTGAACCACTTGAACCCCATATACTTTATTGACTGGGGTTCCCCAGGGTTCTGTAATTGGTCCCCTGCTTTTCCCCCACCTCTACACCAGATCTCTTGGGTGAAAATGACAGATCTACAAGCCATCTAATAGCTAAGATCTACATCACAAAGTGACACATTGTGAGCCGTGTTCATTTTGATAGCAAATTATTGTGTCATATTTTAATCATACTGTTTGTCTTATTATTATTTGTTTTTGTCTAGTTTTAGTTGACTAAATGTCATAGCATTTTAGTTGACTAAATGTCATAGCATTTTAGTTGACTAAATGTCGTAGCATTTTAGTTGACTAAATGTCATAGCATTTTAGTTGACTAAATGTCATATCATTTTAGTTGACTAAATGTCATAGCATTTTAGTTGACTAAATGTCATATCATTTTAGTTGACTAAATGTCATATCATTTTAGTTGACTAAATGTCATATCATTTTAGATCATTTTAGTTGACTAAATGTCATAGCATTTAGTTGACTAAATGTCATAGCATTTTAGTTGACTAAATGTCATATCTAAATGTCATACCATTTTAGTTGACTAAATGTCATAGCATTTTAGTTGACTAAATGTCATAGCATTTTAGTTGACCAGATCAACCGTTATTTAGTCGACTAAAATGAAAATGAAAATTCTTGGAGGGCTGTGATGGCATCTTAATGCCTGATTTATACTTGCTGTAGCTCTGTGCCAAATAAATGTTGATCTACAAGCTCACAGCGTGTCTGTGACGCGTTGTGAACTTGTAGATCGGCTATTTTCAGAGAGAGCAACACCCGAGTGCAACCAAACATAAAATGACTTGTCTTTTAGTTCTACTGGATCTCTTCTCCACTTGTCCCTCCCTGACATTTTAGTCTAGTTTTTATTTGTTGATGAAATGTTCAATATATTTTGTCAGAATGTTGTCAATCACTCTGTATTCAAACATCTACTGAATGTGTTGTTAATGAACTCAAATCAATCATTGTTTATTCATTGATTCATTATCAGATCATTATTTCCTCACTCGTTCCATTATGTTGCTTTCATTGAATATTAATGTGATGCTGTTCTCATTGTTCACATGTTATTGTATGATCATGTGTAGAAGTAATAATTGTTTAATAAATTGATCGCTGACAGTCTGTCGTTGTTCCTGTGTGTTAATATTCATAGTGTTGTCATGACAACATGGCCACAGCTCATTGGTCATGTATAATAACTAGGTTGAATCTCATTGGTCATGTA
>NC_137819.1:10710463-10730463 GCF_963921795.1 Nannobrachium achirus | reverse complement strand
TTACATCAGTTGATGAGTACCTCGGACAAGTACTTCAATGGGAAAACCCTTAGAGAAAAGATTACACCAGATGATGATGAGTAAAAAACACCAAGAAGTGTGTTGCCCTGCAGGGAAACCACACTAATCAAGAAGTAGTGAAAATAGATCTGTGTTGTGAGCTTGTAGATCTGCTATTTTCACTAGTTTGGGTCCCGGGCAAACGTCTAATCTCTCTTTCGGGTCTCGACCTGAAAAGTTTGGCTGATACCGATACGTGGCTGATATTATTATTATTAGGTAATTTAAGGAGCCTGTTTCTACTACCGCGACGTGAGGCGGGACTACGGCTGCAAAGATCTACAAACTCATAGCACGTATTTTGGTCGTTTCGTGTCAGAATGGTGTTCGGTGACCTCCATGCGTCTGGGGACCCCACAAGGGTCATGGACTGCGTACCAGGGGGTCCCCAGTAAAAAACACCGTTGTCCTGAAGTTGGAGGTGTACCGCTCCGGGTGGTGCTCGTACTCCAGCGGGTCGTAGATGCCGTCGCTCTTCCTCACGAGGTGGTGATGGCGACTCAGGACCGTGGCGTACACTTTGGTCGTGTCTCCGGTTTCAGGGACGTCTTTCAACTCGTGAGGTTCGACGTATTCCACCGGGAGCTCGTTGAAGATGTCCTGAGCGCCTTTGGAGACGTTCCCTGTGCCGGTGAAGCAGAACGTGACGGGGCCGATGGATTTGGGCATGAGTCCCGTGGAGATCTCGTAGCCGCAATCCCTCACCGCTTGGATGGCCTGGTAGACGTTCCTGTAGTTTTGAGCCATGCCGATATGCATAAAAGGGGTGTGGTGGCCGAGAGCGAGGAAGCACAGTCCTAAACCGTGCAGGACGTTGATCATTCCTGAAACGCCGGCCCACTGTCCAAACGCCACCCGGCGGAACCCGTTAGCGTCGACCATCTTCTCGTAGTCGATCAGACGCACTTCCTTTCTCAGAATGTCGTCCAGGAGTCCCATGTTTGCTTCCTGCGCCTTGATGGTGTGGGAGAAGAAAACGTAGGTTTTCCTGGGGTAGACCTTTTCCTCCGGGGGTCTTTTCACGCCGATGATCAGCGACGCCTCGGAAATGTCCTCTTGAATGGCGGCGCCTGCTTTCTCGTAATACTTCTGGTGAATGGCCCTCCGGTTGGACGGCTGCACCAGGACCTTGTGCCCGGCCTGGGTCAGCTCCTGGACGTGTCGTGGTGCCAGCGGCGCCCTCCGCTCCCTCGTGGTTCTCCTGCTCTGGTGACTCAGAACTCTGAACATGGCGTCAATAAGTATTGAGTCTGACTCGTGCTTTATGAATTATCTAACTATTACGGTGAAACCTGCACACAGAACACCATATATGGGCATAAACGGGTGAAACAGTGCCCAAATTTGGAGATAACTGACAGTGATGTTACTAGGTTTTCAATGTAATGGGTCCCGGGACCCACAGGTGGTCATTCAAATGGGTCCCAGAAATGTTTTATGAGTCCTCAATACAATGTTTTCGAGCGCTGTGAGCTTGTAGATCGGCTATTTTCAAAAGGTTTTCCTATTTCTTATATTTATTTTACAATTTGGCTAACGTTTGAACTTAGAACTACTAAAACTACTAAAACATGTGCCCCAAATGAATTTGGGCGCACAAAATGGCGTTGGACGTCGGTGGAATCAAAACATTGACGTTTCTACCGCCTGTTTAAGACTTTCTACGTGGATTTTATTTGTGTTAACGTAGGGTAAAGTAGGATGCTTTCACCCATGAACAATGGTGGTGTCTGTGGAATTTTAAAATGTTTTTCTTTTACCGCGACGCAGTAAATGATTTTAACATGGACTCCAATGGAGGCGCATCCCCGGGACCCCAGGACCATGACATGAATGAGTCCCTGGGCGACTTGAATGAGTTTTTGATGCGGGATGCGCACGTAATGACATCACTGAACTGACATCAGTGATACCGCCGGGAAAGGCTCGATTTTCGATGTGTCATTAGTTTGACTAAGGTTATAGGGTTAGGTTTAGGCATAGTTTTACTGGGGCTAAGGTTTGGCATAGTTTCATTCACCAGGTTAGCATTCACCAGCATCAAACTAATGGGACGTCGAACAAATGCTACGCCGCAATAACAACATACTCCCGATACCGCCGCCATGGTAACAGCCGCATGCTAAAACAGTGACCATATTTGGAGATGACTGACATCACTGATACATCTGGGTTCTCCAGCATTACTTCTGAGACTCCTACATTCAATCCCTCATATACTGTGCTGTGTGCACAGCCCCAGGGCAAGGACCGATTAATTATTCATAAAGCCAATTTATAAAGCCAAGCCAAAGTCAGACTCAATAAAATACATGATAGTCTTGATCCAAGGCTAAAGTAATGGTTTATCCACCGAGCATTTTTGGCGCTATTTAAGGATGTCTAAAATACGTCTAATGGCTAGGCTTGGGGTCCCTTCCCCTTGTTTGCACAACATACAAAATGAGCGGACAGAGATACTCCTGAAGTCTGTAACTGTGAGAGGGAACACATGGAACCATAAAACTCTGCTCTTCTTCTTCTTTCGTGTATCATCGTCCTCGATGATTGGTTGACAACATTGTATTTCACAAGATTTCTTGTTACTTAGGGGAGGCCATGGGGCTCATTCCCATCCCTCTATAAATCCCACCCAAGGGGTGTGGTGTCGTACATCTGACCTCACCAGGCCCTATATGGAGTTAAGGGGTGTGGTGTCGTACCTCTGACCTCACCAGGCCCTTATATGGAGTGTACATACAGTATGTCCTTGTATGGACCGTTCTGTCCGTGACATCAGCTGTGGTGACGTCGCTCTCAGTCTGCATGCTTTCTATCACGTCAGTCTGGGGTGACCTGCTTTAGGAGGAGCAGGTCTGGACTTGCCTCTTGTTCCATGGTCAGATCCTCCAACAAGCACAAATGTGTCATCATCAAACCCCACCTGGTTATCTTCATGCTTTTTTGCTCTCGTGTACAAGTAAGACACCTCAGGGTGACAAGTGACCTAGCCCTAAAGGGCAAGGTCACACCATGTCTTGGCCGTCTGGCCAGTGATGTATATCGAGCCAGTTCCCCATATATGGATATGAAATCCTGTTAGATATGGGCTTAATATTGATGACATCAGGGATCTCCATATATGGGTTTAAAGTGGTTCCCATGACATCACAACATACAATCCCTTTTATGCCCATACATCATGTATGATACATGGTGTGATACATCCCTGTCTGAACCAGTCACACCACTGTGATGCCACCTGTTTATGCCCATATATGGAGATCCCTGCTCTGAGTATCTGACATCACTGTGATGTCACAGTGATGTGTCAGGGGAACCACAGTGTCAGGCGTTACACATACATAAGGACAAGCTGTGCCGGTTCTGACAGTAAACTGCGACCTACGGTCGCAATATCTTTGTATCCAACTCCATGTGAGAGCTTGGTATACTCATATACTCGATAGAATGTATCTTGAGTAAACCTGACAACGGCCTTAGAGGATTAAACATATTTTTACCACTCTGTTAATCAATTATTTTGGGGGCATTAAGGTAGGGAGGAGTCAGTTTACTAGGCTAGCATTAAGGCGGTCTTATAAAAACAACAGCGTCTCTGAGGGGACTGTTAAATAACCACTCCAAGCTTACGCTACGCTTTTCAATTCTTTTTTTAATTTTTATTGTTTTATTTATTTTATTGAGAGTAAACTTTGCACTGACACTTTCATTTACAGCATTGAGCACACATCAAACACTGCCTCCTTTTCTTATGGACTGATTGGGAATGTATCAAGTATAATCTGAGAAAGTGCAATTAACATTTCTGAACTTTTAATGGTCATTGGTGTATGGATTGTTGCAGTATATATACTGTATATACACTGTATATAAAAAAGAAAGGTTTGAGTACAAAATGACAGCAGAGCCCCGAACGGGTACACATTATTGTGTATCATTATTTTATGCTTTAACTGTTGAAAAATAGCAGATACACAAGCTCACAGCGCGGCACCGAGTGCCGCGCTGCGAGCTTGTAGATCTGCTATTTTTGAAAAATCGTGAAAATTTGAATTTTTACCCGATTCTAGTGTCTTTTGAATCCTAAGGTTTTTTGAAAAACCCTATGTTACTATGTCAGCAATCTGGCCAGCCATCGTCAAAGAAAAGGTCCTTTTCACTTAACTGGAGCTCAGTTAGTCTGTTCTTGAGAGACTATTATGTCAGTGGCTCTCAAACCTTTTCATGTGAAGGACCCCTGTAAAAAAAAAAAAAATCATATCTCAAAATATGCAGTTCCAAGGACCACCCAGAAGCAAAATTTGAGTTACAAATGTTCCCTCTAAAAATAAATATATTCAAAAGATTTGCACACATTTTCACGACTTTTTCAAAAATAGCAGATCTACAAGCTTGCAGCGCGGCACTCTGTGCCACGCTGTGAGCTTGTATATCTGCTATTTTTCAACAGTTAAAGCAGTCAATAATTCTAGGCCTAAATGGGTTAAAGCAATAACAGACACACTCAGAGTCCTCTACAACTTCTCAGACAGTATCCAACAGCGCTCAAACAAATGAACATGGGTGTGCAAAAAACAAAGACACCACTCAGACATCAGTGATTCAGTTGTGCCACCACAGATTACACCAACCAAATGATTCCACGTGATAAATAAAATCCAATACTCCAGCACTATGACGCACTCTCTTTTCTCTTGGCATCGTCTTGCTGACCGGGTGTAAAAAATAAAACTAAAATAAAAGTTCTTCTCAGACATCAGGAACAGCACCTTGCAGTTTGGTTTGGTGGAAATCACTGCATCTGCTCTCTAAGGGTCGGCGTTTGTTCCAACTACCTGAAATATTATTAATAAGCCACACCCAGAACAAGATTACAATCTCACAGTGTATGGTACATGTACAGCTGTTTGTGTTTGAACACCTGTATTATTAGTATATGTATATGAGCTGTTTGAACTTGTCATATATATAAAAAAAAAGAGTTGGCGGGTCTTGATGGCGTCGTAATGGCTGTTTTCACACTTGGTTGCATCTGCTATTTTCAGAGAGCAACATGCGAGCGCAACCAAACATACAATGACTTGTCTTCTAGTTCTACTGGATCTCCTCTCTACTAGTCTCTCCCTAACATTTTAGTCTGGAAATCGTCAACATATTTAGTCTTGAGTGACCATAGCTTATTTTTTATTTCGTTTTCGTCAGTGGAAAAAGGTTGTCGACAAACATCTTTCGTCTTAGTTTTACCAGAACCAAGTGTGTCCATCATCAGTTCAATAAGGAGACCCATCTTTTAGTAAGGAACGGTTCTCTGTTTCAAGGTACGGTCAGCTAACCCTGCCGCTCTCTCATGTTGTTCCTCTTCGATTGACCTTATTCACACCGCGGCCATCTTGGATCACATGACCACATGGGGTGGCAGCCTGCATTACAAACCATTGTAAACAATGGAGCTATATATGCGAAATATGAGTTCTGTTCAACCAATTTCTTTTGACCAAATCGACAAATGGGCAGATGACAAAATCAACATCCCCAAAATGATTAAATAGATGGGTACATCCACAATATCCATGGTCGTTAGGTTGCAATGTTACTCTGTACAAAGACTTGCTACAGTATCTGTGCAGACTAGTGCTTGCTCTGCCATCATATTAACTTACTGTATCGTGATTTTTGCATATTAATCAGGAACTATGGTTACATGTCTCCATTCCGACATGTCTCCTTTCAGACATGTCTCCTTTCAGACGTGTCTCCTTTCCGACACTAACCCTAACTCTAACCCTAACCCTAAACATAACCCCTATGGAAGTGTCGCCACTCCTCCGACAATAAGAAGTTAATGTCGGAGTGGCAACATGTCGTAATGGAGACATGTCCCCACCACCTTATGTGGTCATGTGATCCAAGATGCTGTGAACATGGTTGTGTTTAACAGGGATAGGACTGTGGAATAGTTACTGCGTGTTTAACAGGGACAGCATAGGAGTGTTTAGAACAGTTGCTGAATGATTAACAGGGACATGAGACATGATGTGTGATGTCAGTGGAAAAGTTACTGAATCCATTTCACTTTCTCTGACTCGTGCAAATTCAACCCAAATGAAGTGAAAAAAAAAAAAGTTAACCGTTTCGATGGCATATCAAACTTAATAATATTGTGCTACCAATTTGACCTAACTACAGAGGAGGCTCCAACACAAGGAGATGGCGACACAGAGTCAGTCACACCCAAGTGGGCAAGTTGTGTCCAGCTAATGATCATTCATCGTTAATTGGACCTCCATAAACCTTGGTACAAAAACATGTAACACAATCAATAATAAATATACCCAGCAATGATTGAAACAATAATAATAAAAAAAGGCACACAGACCTAAAAATGTGTGATATCATCATCATCAACCATCACTGAAAACCCAACTCATCGTCATCCATCGTTCAATGAACAACACACTCCATCAGTAGTGGAATAGATATGATTAAAATAAAATATAATAAAGAAAGTCCATTTAAATAAGTGTTAGTGTGGAAACATAATTGGCACAACAAAAGCCAGCCTGAATCAAGTCATTATTATCTAGAGCAGGGGTCAGCAACCTTTTTGAAATGAAATGCCATGTTTTTATTTTCTATCTAGATCATACATGGGCAACTAGCGGCCCGGGGGCCACATGCGGCCCCCAACTCCACTTAATGCGGCCTGCAGGAATACTGATAAATTATCGGTTTCAGCTGTTATAATTCCAAACCAAACGTGCTAACATGACCAGCTTTAATTATTTTAGTCTACTGTATATTAGTATCTTGATGACTAGTAGTCTACTACTAGACTTTTTATTAATGTCCAATGCATTTGTATTTTAGTTCATAAAGTAAGAAGTAACATAAGTACCTGTACATGCATTTGAAATGAAATGTAAAAAAAATACTGTTCAGGATTTTAGTGTGTGTGAAAATATAGTGGCCCTCTCCATCATCAAAGTCACCCACCCCTGTTCTAGATAGTCAGTGTGCCATGTCAACATAAAATGTAATGACACCCCATCAAACATTCTGACATATTTTGATTTTCAGGACATTGTTATAACGATCACTAGACTCAAGAGGAAGAACCCACCTACGTATATCCCAGACTCCTCCCCCAGCCAAAGTTCAGCATTTTAATGAATGTAGAATTATGTGCAGGATGTAATTTTAGGTGGCTTAATTTAATTGACCACGTTTAAATCAACATTTGATTTTAAAATATAGATCCTCTCACACACTTCTGCCAGTGTGTCAGTGATCACCCTCCCCTGGGCTAAGGTTGCCAACCCCTGGTGTAGAGTGTTCATTCAATGGTAAACATTGACCCGTCATTATGGTCCAAATCACTGTTTAAGAATGAAATGAATACTAAGGATTTTAATGTGTGTAACCATGTGACCTTTGACCTTCTACTCACCGAGTGCCGCGCTGCGAGCTTGTAGATCTGCTATTTTTGAAAAATCTTGATTTTTATTTTGCAAATCTTTGAATATATCTCAAATATTTGCTTCTGGGGGGTCCCTGGATCAACATATTTTGAGATGGGTGGTCCGTGGCCAAATACATGTAATTTTGGGGGTCCTTGACATGAAAAAGTTTGAGAAGCACTGATTTGGAAGACATTTATAGAATCGGGTCAAAAATATTCAAAGACTTGCACAAATGTTTTTTTCCAAGAATAGCAGATCTACAAGCTCGCAGCAGGGGTTGTGCTCTACTTGTCTCTTTGTGGCAGCTTGGGATGTGGGTGAGATGGGATGCTGTGTCTAAAGGCAGCTCTCCACCAAACAGACTGCTGCAGATCACTACAGACTGACTGGCAGTCCAATGAAGTCGGGAGATCAGATGGTTGGAAAGTGCGGAAAAAATAATTTGCTGAACGCACCTAAGACCGACACCGACAAGACGGCTACTGTTATAGCTTGATGTCTTTTTCAACAACAAGCCCGCTCCTATCCGACGGCTCTTAAGCCGGCCGAACGTGCTCGGTCGGCTTTCGACGCTTCCCTACGACTTGCGAAGCCGACGCGGCAGTGCACCCACTGCCCGTTCAACGGCAGAATTTTGGCAACCGACGATTTCTGCCGCGTACCGCCGCCGGTGCGGTGCAGAGCTACCTTTAGACACTCCTATACACTGGACGTAACACTCCTTTTACACTTCACAGCTTCCCTCTGTGTGGCGGGGGAGCACGAGGGTCGCCCAGGTCCGCCGCTCTCTCTGTCTCCGGCCTTCCGTCCGTGGCTCTGTCTCTATAGATAGATAGAATACTTTATTGACAGATATTAAATACATTGCAACAATGACGTCAATTCCTGAAATGGCCAATGTGGACGAAGCTTGTTTCCATTGTGGCCCACTTTGGACATGAAACAAATACACTATAGAGTAACAAAGTCATGGCGTGACTCGCTCATCCCCCGGTTCCAATGAAGTCATTCTCTATGGAGAATAACATCCAGTCATCTTAAAATCCTCTCATATAAGCATTGCGGTCCAAAAATAAACAAACTGTCTTTGCGATATTGTCGGCGAGGTGGCTCTGTGTGGTTTATGATAGTCAGTCAGTCATATTTTATAAAGCCAGTTTCTAGCGAAAATGTAACTAATTCGGCGACTGTAACATTAGAGTTTTCTCACCATCAGTTGATTCTTCATATCCATGAGTCAAACCGCTGAGATAATGTGTTTATAATTGGGACACAGTTCTTATATGACGCGATATGAAAAAGTTCTATGGGAATTCAGAATGGGGGAAGAAAACCGCGAACCAGGTAGGAGGTGTAAATTACGTCACACTTCACTACTCTATATGCAATGCAAACAACCAAAGAACATAGAGAGAGATTTGATCGATTGATTTGAGATTATACATAAACATATAATATAATATACATTACATATCGGACAAGAGGTACTCAAGGAGAAAGATCAGTGCAAATTATGCCATCCGGGGTAAGGATATAACTAAGACCAGTTAGTATTAAGGTATTAACCTTGTTCTCAAATCTTGCAAGGGAATTTAGACACTTCAGGGCTGGAGGGAAGAGGGCATTCCACAGAAAAGTGGCTGCGTGATAAAATGCCTGTTCGGGGAGCCCTCCTAAACCGGAATAAACTGGGCTCCTTATTTCAGAGTGAATCAATGGGCCCTAGTACTGTAGGTCATACAGCATAAGCTTCCCCTGGTTGCGTACCTGTCTGCGTCCGCCTGGCGGTCGCGGCGGGACTCCTGCAGAGACAACTGGATGGCCAGCAGGATGTTGGGGTCGTCCTCGTCCAGGGAGGACAGCGCCGCTCGCCGCCGGCCCTCGCTCCTCTCAGGGCCGTCTGCAATCACACAGCAATAACACAACACAATGATAGAACCTTCTGCAATCACACAGAGACAACACAATGATAGAACCTTCTGAAATCACACAGAGACAACACAATGATAGAACCTTCTGCAATCACACAGAGACAACACAATGGTAGAACCTTCTGCAGTCACACAGAGACAACACAATGATAGAACCTTCTGCAGTCACACAGCAATAACACAACACAATGAGGCTCAGCCTTAACTGTGTCGTTTTAGACTAGATGTTGCTCAACCAGTTCCTTGTCCACTCACGGGTAGGCGGCCAATTAATCAACTCGCCGGGATCGAACTGGGAACCGAGCGGCCGCTCTACTCTACCTCTGGCTAAAGCTCTATGACGATTATTACTCACAGCCCATAGTAATTCATTAAGCAATAACTGAAGTCTGTTGGCTGCCATCTTGGTTTGCTGACATGTTTGAGAGTATGCTATGTACTTATTTGGCATACTCTCTCTTTTTTTTCATCACACAGCCCCAGCAAGGAATCCACTGGTATTCGTGTACCATTCCTCATGAATTCATTCTTACAATTTATATTACATTGTGATTGTAGTTCATTCATAACCCATAGTAACCAATACTAATTCTGTTCTTGATGAATTTTGTCTTGCCATTTATAATACATGTGTAATTGTGATGTAGAACATGACCTGTACTTGTCCAACAGGCACGTGCTGAGACCTTAGTGTCAACCCCTGCTGCCTATAAAATACATGGACAAATTTAAGCAATATTAAGCCAGAGGGTGTACATCATTACGATTATCGGCAAGCCAGCATTGCTGCAGTAACCAGCCGATAGACAAGTTCCGTAGGCGGGGGTGAAGTACCGATATAATCATGATAAGGCACAACCCTCGAGACTCGAGTTTAATATTGTGATTATACAACTGTTACCCTTTAAAAAACACACGTCAAGTTCATTTCATTGTAATTCAGATATTCAATGGAAATCTGTCCATTTTTAATGCCAGATTTCGCTACTACTGCATGTCCCTGAACTTCACATGAAAACTGCTAGCCACTTACAAGGCATCCTACGGAAACAATAAAAGCGAGCGTTTGCGAACCGACCGGGCACAGCTGATTTCTTTGTTTGATGAGACCTGTTCCATAGTGCTCATTATCATCACGGGTAGATGGATATTTCAACCAATCGGATTGCTTCATCAGAGCTACCCATTGTATAACATGCTATAATTCCATGTATTTCACGGCTGCTCAGGTACTGTACCTGTGCTGTCGGCTCTCCTGCTGGTCTCTGGAGTGTTGCTGTTGCTGCGGACGCTGTGAAGACGACGCTGCCGGTGTCTGCGGCGGTACTGGAAGTCAGCGTATTCCTAGAACATACAGGAAGTCAGCGTACTCCTAGCATAAAACATACTGGAAGTCAATGCTAGCATAACAACAACAAAGCGTTATCCACCAGTGAACATAACATGAAAACAAGACCTCAGTCTCTTCTCCATAATGAGGGTATTTTTGCCTCTTAAGCGGCGCATGCTGCAGTGCAGGGTCAGCTTAGCAAAGCTTGCAAGAGACATTCATAGCACGCACACAGCCAGGACTGCACTGATATATACAATATATCATATACTGGGGCGGCATGGCTCAGGGGTAGAGAAACCGTCATTAGAGCACGAGGGTTAATGTCGATGGGTGAATGTAATGCACAATCTATGTACAGCACCTTGGATAAAGGCGCTATATAAAGGCACCATTTACCATGTTATACTGTACGCATTAGTTTATCAAGTGACATTTTGCACTGTTGTATTTCTCATACTGTAATAACTGCATCCCCAGACCTGCGATTGTAAGTGTTTCTACAGTAATGTTATTCTGCTGGCCAAACACTTTTGATGCATTGTGTGTGTGTGTGTGTGTGTGTGTGTGTGTGTGTGTGTGTGTGTGTGTGTGTGTGTGTGTGTGTGTGTGTGTGTGTGTGTGTGTGTGTGTGTGTGTGTGTGTTACCTGTGTGTGTGTGTGTGTGTGTCTGTCTCTCTGCTCTCCGTCCCCCAGCACTGAGTGTCGTGCCAGCATCTTAACACACATAAGCAGAGCCTAATTCATTAAACCTTATTATTATTTTTATTTTAAAGATCCTTCATCGCACCAGTATTGATTTTGACAGGAAATTTCGTTTTAGTTATAGACTTTTGATAAAAATGTCAGTCGACTAAATATCATATGATTTTAGTGATATGATTTAAATCTACAGTTGATTTTGTCTACAAAAATATATTTTGTCAGGCCTTGATGGCGGTGAAATGCCTGCCTTTACACTTGGTTGCATGCTGAAAATAGCAGATCTACAAGCTCATGCTATTTTCAGAGTGCAACAACCGTAGCCATGACCCAGACCAATCTGCCTGGGCAAAAAAATGTGCTCTTGGCGGATATGGGTCTGGCCCCGCTCAATTGTGAATCCATTTGCTCTCCCCTATAATTTGGGGGACCAATCAGGGCCCAGCATTGGTCCAGACTAATATCCGATATACGCAGTGAGGAATTAGTATGAGCAACGCCAGGCTACAACAACCGAGCACAACCAAACATAAAATGACTTGTCTTTTAGCTCTACCAGTCCACCAGTCCCTCCCTGACATTTTAGTTTTTGTTTGACAAAATTGTCAATATATTTAGTCTTAGTCTTACTATTCCATTCAATCGATTATAAGAAAATAATGGATTAATCGAGCAGCGTAAATGGACCGTGAACTCCTGAATGAATAGGTGCGTAATTTCAACCGTGAATTGTGGTTGCATAACATAACTTGTTGTTGATATAAGAATAATACATAATAAGAATAATAAATAACATTGAGTTTAGTCTGAATATATCAGAGCCACAGGGCTGCAGGTTAAACCACATGCAGTCAGCAGGGACAGGGGGTGACGCATGTCACTCATGCACGACACCTGCTGGACGTTTAGGGAACAGCGTAGGCCAGCTTAGCATGAAGGGAGGGAGTCTGTAGCTGTTTCAGTGGGAAGGAATTGGGGCTCTGCAGAGTTGAATACTACGTCTCAAACTGATTTTCTGTAGTTGATTGAGTAGTTAAATGTCTTGCCTCCCTCTGGCTAACCAGGGCGCCTGATGGAGGGGAAAGGAACTGGTTGGAATAAAGTGTTCCTTCCACACGCTACAGTACGTCCAACCGGGGAAACTCCCCCGTCAGGTGAAAAGAAGCGGCTTGGACTCCTCATGCATAGAAGGAAGCATGAGGTCAGTCTGTTGCTCTCCCCAGGTTGGCAGAGGGAGAGCAGAGCCCAGGATTACATTAGATATTTGGCAATGGGTGAAAAATGGGTTGCAAAATCGTGGGATAAAAATGTAAAAAAAAAAAAAAAAGAAGTAGTTAATTCTGAACACCAAAGCTATTATGACACAATGTTGACTTTACTGACAAATACAGGTGCTGTGCAGCTGAAAATCATCCAGTCAAGCATTCAGCAAAAATAGCAGATGTACAAGCTCATAAATATGTCGCGACGACACAAGGCGTTGTGGTCTTATAGATCGACTATTTTCAGCAAAGAGATTATGCTGGGGACCCCATGGACCCTCCTCAAGGGACCCCTGGGAGTTCCCGGACCCCACTTTGAGAACCACTGGTGTAGGGATGAAACACCTGTGTTTGTAGTGTGTGTAGGGATGGGACGATAATCGTTATTATCGTTTATCATGATAAACGTATCGTGGAGATTTAAAGGAGCTATAGTCAACTTTTTCTTGAAAAACGGACGCTAAAATAAAAATAACGTTTCAAAAATATTTTATAAAAAAGATTGAGCTTCATATATGTGTTTCTATTCAAAAATGACCACAAAAAGCATAAAATAATGATAAAATAATCATTTTGGCCATTGTCGAGCTGACTTTGTTTACATCCCTCTTCTATTCTTTTATATGGATTGATAAGGGATGTAAACAAAGTCAGTCTGACAATGGCCAAAAGGATTATTTCATCATTATTTTACGTAGTGAGCTTGTAGATCTGCTATTTTTTTGGCAAATGGATGTTGGGGATATTTTGATTATTGTGATAATATCATAAACTGCTGTGTCTTTTGTCACAATAACCGTGATAATGAGTACATACTTCCTACGGGGGGGCCTCCGGGGAGTCGTTGGGGGCCACACCGCGGGTATGTACAGTATGTAGTGTATGTAATGTGAGTGTAATGAGAACATACTTCCTGCGGGGGGCCTCGGGGGAGTCGTTGGGGGCCACACCGCGGGTATGTACAGTATGTAGTGTATGTAATGTGAGTGTTAATGAATACATACTTCCTGCAGGGGGCCTCAGGGGAGTCGTTGGGGGCCACACCGCGGGCCACCGAGGCCAGGAACTCCTGTCTCTTCTGCTGCACCAGGCGCGCGGCGCTGATGATCTTGTGGCGCGGCGTCCGCAGGTACGGACGGTTGACCTTCTGGGCCAGGTCCTCCACCACCATCTCCAGGTTCGTCTGGTTGTGGACACAACAAGGGGTCATTAAGACCTAAGGTCCATTCAACAAAAATCTTCTACATAGATAGATGCTTTATTTGTCCTTGCGGAAATTCTTTTTGCACCAAGCAGTCATCAGGACACACAATCACAACACATAATACACAATACATGAATGACAAGACAGAACTCACAATTCACTGCCAACATGATACAAAACGAGAATAGGCTACCAGTCATACATAACATTTTTATGCGTGGAACTGAGATGGGGCTTGTTTGTTCAGAAGCCCTATACTTGTAGGGACAAATGTCCTGGAAGCCCTCGCCATCAACCCAGGTACTGTGTACCGTGGTCCTGAGGGCATAAGGTTATATTCACTGTATAACGGGTGTGTTCTATCCCTAGAAATCCTAACAGTTTTCTGAAAGACCTATGTCTCTATGATCAGCTGTGGTACTCCTACTTTTTAATGTCAAGAACTCCATAGGCCTCCGACAGACATCGGAAGCAAAAGCCTCTCGCGTGCCCTTGGGGGAGGCGGGGGGAAAACGGCATCCAATTCATTCCCTTTGGAAGTCACATGTTTTATAGAAGCAAGCTGGCCTCTAGCAGTTTGAGAACCCCTGCACTTCTACATAACACTAATGTGTACAAGTATAACTCAAGACAGACGGGTGTGCATGTACTGTTACTGTAGCGCAGGGTTCTCCAATTAGTTTTCCCCAAGGGCCGAATTATGTCTAGGGTGCCAAGCCGAGGGCCACAACATTGCAGGGGGCAGCGGTGGCGTTCCCACTACTCCAGTGACAGTTCAGATATCGTTGTTGTCGGAAGAAAATCTTGTAGGCATGTCCAAAACCGTTCGTTTTGCATTTATCATTTTAAAAATGATTTAAACTAGTGAAAACAGCCGATCTACAAGCACACAACGACTCGAACCGCGAGGCGCTGTGTGCTTGTAGATCTGCTGTTTTCACTACGTTTGTGCGACAGCCTTGTATGAAAGCCTTTGTGAAAGAACGTACACATTTGGAGATACGAGGATTCCACCCGACAACGACAATATACTAGTATTGTTGCTGCTCTTATACAACCATTATTACTGGGTTTGTTGGGGGGGCCAGACAGTAACCCCCGCGGGCCGCAAATGGCCCGCGGGCCGCCTATTGGGGAACCCTGCTGTAGCGTACCGTACCTGCATGAGCTCAAAGATCTCCTTCATGTACCTGCATGAGTTCAAAGATCTCCTTCATGTACCGTACCTGCATGAGCTCAAAGATCTCCTTCTGCGTGCTTCCCTGCTGCAGGAAGAAGCCGTACGGGTACGAGCACTTCAGCACGCGCTGCGTCTTCAGCAGCTCACACACACCGTCCTCGATGAAGCGCGTGTCTGGAGGGGTGAAACACATGAATCACAATGCAGGCGTTTAGCGGACGCTCGTTGTCCAGAGTGACTTCCAAGAGAAGTGTCTCCAGAGAGCAGTAAGACACAGAGAGAGACAGGACATAGAGAGCAGTAAGACAGGACGTACGGCAGATGAACGCTCTACTCAGCTGCTCCATCTTCTCCTTGGCCGTTTTCAGCAGCTTCTGCTCCAGCTGCAGAGAGAGCGAGAGAGAGAACCACACAGTCATCATGATTCATTCACTGCTCTGTTGTAACTACTGTACCACTGGTAATGTAGTAGATGCAGATTTAAGATGCGTTTGCAGCCTCTGTGGACTGTGTGCTTCATTAGCATGGCAAGCTGGCATACAAGACATATGCCTTGATTTTGTGGATGCAATGTTGCTGCACCTGAAATATTGATGTCCTTCTATGCAATTTCCTTTGGTGTGGACGTGAATGAATGGTTAAGATGTGTGTGTGTGTGTGTGTGTGTGTGTGTGTGTGTGTGTGTGTGTGTGTGTGTGTGTGTGTGTGTGTGTGTGTGTGTGTGTGTACCTCTACGGTCATGTCCTTGCTCTGCTCCTCCAGGTGTTGGATGACCTCATAATGAGTACAGCGGTAATATCCTCCTGTAGATGAACTGTGCTTCTTCCACTCCTCCAGGCAGATCCAACAGAAGTCATACTTACACTGACAGAGAGACATAGAGACACACACAGAGAGAGAGAGAGAGAGAGAGAGAGAGAGAGAGAGACATTAACATTTACTGTCACAACCTGAGGAACCCGAAAAATTGCCGCTGTCTGAGAATTGAATATGCTTTAATCGCTATGAAACAACAAGTATGTTCGCCGATCCGACTTTTTTTGGTACACTAGAGAGCCGACTATCCGTTAGAACCAGATCCGGATGTTCCGGGACCGGAAACAAGGGGTGGGGCAACTGCCCTCTGTGTCCGGCCCCCGAATGCATTGCTTCCTTGTTTACGCTGGCTGACTGCTCAGTGCAGACATGTTCGTAATGGAATATCAAGGACTGTTGTTTTCGAAAGTTTACCACGGCATGCTAGCAGAGCGTGTGCAATCCTAAAATCGTTGGGATCTTGTGGCATAATCTTCACTTTACTATTGTAGTTGATAGCCTGGGAGCGGTCGGGAGCGGAAACAGCCTAAGTCATTTTGTAGTCAACTGCCGGACTACACCTTGTCCTGAACTACCAAACCCGAATAAGTTTGAACCCAAAACAATTCCCAGCGCTCAAGGACATCATTTTAGGGCCTACGCAATAAAACCCTTGAATAGTTATGCTTATTTTTTGAAAAGTTCATTTGGTATATCCATCTTTTAGTCCAACTCACAGCGACTGGAAAGACTACACTTCTCTAGCATTTAAACAGGGATTGGGGAAACAAACAGGAAGGAACAAAAGAAAGCAACGCTGCTTCTTCTGCTTGTTGCTGGACGGTTTAGGTCACACCTAGACCGGATCACATGGCCCGTTGTAAACCAATAGCAGGCTTTCCTCCGAGGTGGAAAGACTGGTGATGTGAGCAGTGGCGGATGAGAGGCCCCCGCATTCCACGCGATGCGGGAGGGCCCCGAGCAGCGGGGGCCCCGGCCCCCGGGCCGGCCGTACTCGCAAAAACATTTTTCGTTTTTTTTTTTTTTTTTTTTTTTTTTTTTTTCGTTTTTTTTTTTTTTATAAATAAAATATAAATCTTGAAATATGTTTAAAAACTGAATTAAATGTAAAAGATGATAGGCAAGAATCACGAATCTTCCATTCTATAACAACAAACACCAACACCAGGCTGTCAGTGTCACCACCTGACTACCTGGTAGCCACTCACGTGACATACATGGCAGGAGCAGACTACAGCGCATCATTTCAAAATGAGTAAGAGGAAGTACAGCAGTGGTTCTCAAAAGCGCCAAGAACAACTCAGAAAAAAAACAAAATGTAGCCAAACTCCCAAAGATTTCTGCAATATTTAAACCTACTACGACTGCAAGTGCCGGCGCGGCGCCCCCGCGAGATGCGGCGGTTAACATTGACACCGACGCCGGGGAGACTGGAGCCGAGGCCGGGTATGAAGACAACAACACACCGGCTGCCAGCTCTCGTTCTCCCAGTCCGACTCCGACTCCCACTCCTGGCCCTTCTGTTGCTGGGACAAACACGGAGGACACAGACCCACCCGGACAATCTACAAGTTGCAGCAGCCCACCTAATCAACAACAAGTAGACGAGGAATCGGAAATGGAGTCTGATAATGATATAAACCAAGAATCAACAACACGGCCTGCAGAGCAATATCCATCAGACAGAGCCAATTTCCCTGTTGATTTAATTGATCCCGATGTGAAGAGGAGTATACTTGCTATGGGTTCATGTAAACCTGGGGGACCTTTTCCTAGGGATAAAAAGCGCAGAGGTTTCTCAGAAGAATATTATTTCATACGATCAAAACTGGGTTGTAAAGTGCCTCGTAAATGGCTATGTTATTCTCCAAAGATGGACCGTGCATATTGTGAGCCCTGCTGGCTTTTCGCCGATAGGAAGTGTCCATCCCACCAGCTCGCCTGGACTGTAGGGATTAAAGACTGGCAAGGACTGTCTACCAAAATAAAAACACACGAATCATCGAAATCTCATCTAGCCGCATGTGTGATATTTGACAACTGGAAAAATGACCGTACAGTGGATATACAACTTGACCAGCAGTACAAGCACCAGGTACAGTTCTGGACGCAGGTATTAAAAAGAATCACAGATGTCACTCTGACATTAGCTTCTAACAACCTTGCTTTTAGAGCGCATCGTGAGAAAATTGGTGAGATCAATAGTGGGAACTTTTTATCAATCATAGAGCTGTTGGCTCGATATGATCCAATATTGCAGGAGTTGCTTAATAAAAAAGGTAAAGTCAATTATTTAAGCCATATCATTCAAAACGAATTAATTGCATTGTTGTCACAGAAAGTAAAAAAACAGATTGTTTCTGATATACAGGAGGCAGGGGTTTATTCAGTTATCATGGACACTACTCAGGATTTAACTAAAATTGACCAACTCAGTCAAGTGTTCAGATACATAACAGTTCGCAAAGATGAAAATGATAACGCAATAGCGGTTGACATCAATGAGAGTTTTCTGGGATTCAAGAATATCTCAGACCAATCCGCAGGAGGACTGGAAAGAAAAATCCTTGAACTGATAGAGACTATGGGACTATCACTTGAAATGTGCAGAGGCCAAGGATATGACGGGGCTAGCGTCATGAGTGGCATTTATTCAGGCGTGCAGAAACGCATAATTGATAGAGAGCCGAATGCTGTATATGTCCATTGTGCGGCACATAATTTGAATTTGGTGTTAAATGATGCTTGCCAGCCGATTTCCGAAATCAAAGACTATTATGACATAGTACAGAGACTTTGGGTTTTCTTTAGCCAGAGCGGTAAAAGATGGGAAATGTTGGATAACCACTTCAAATCAAAACCCACGCTGAAGAGACTGTGTCCAACGCGATGGTCATCCAGACACGATGCTATTCATGCACTTAGATTTCGTTATGCTGATATATTGCAAGCACTGACCAAAATCAGCCTTCGTTCTAAAATAGCCACGGAACGTGCTGAGGCCACTGGACTTATTAAGTGCATTGAAACGTTCGAATTTGCTATTATTACTGTGATGCAGGAAAAGATATTGGAGTCAGTCAATATAGTTTCCAAATTATTACAGAAGATGGATATGGACCTTTTCCACGCAACAGACCTACTAGGCAATGCATACAGCACCTTATCAAAAATGAGGGGCGAGTATGAAGAGATGAAAAGCACAGCCCAGGATCTTGCAGCTTCATGGGGCTCGAGCTGTAATTTCACTCAGAAACGCGGACGACGCACAAAGCAACACTTTGACGAGCTCTGCGAAGACCAGCGCCTCACGTGTCCAGAGGAACGTTTCAAAGTTGATGTATTTTATGGTTCTATCGATATCATCGTTTCCCAGCTCAAACACAGATTCAAAGGAATGGATCTAATTGCAAAGTGATTCCGTTGCTTATGCCCAGTAGAACTCATACAGGCCAATGATGATGAGCTGCATGCATCCGCAGAGAGGCTTGCTTTAATCTACAGTAAAGACCTTTCTACGGAATTCCCATCACAACTGCTTTCCTTTAGAAACGCTCTGAGGGCAGAAATCAAATCAATTGAGAAGGGCACAATTAAAGATTTGACCGAGCTCCTGTATTTGAGAAACGGATCCATTCTGCCCAGTGTCACAGATGTGGCTACTGCGCTAAAGCTGTTTTTAACCATATCAGTCACCGTGGCAAGTGCAGAGAGATCATTTTCTAAATTGAAAATCATAAAGACACATCTGAGAAGCACCATGTCCCAGGACAGACTGTCAGGATTAGCAGTTCTCAGCATTGAAAACCAGCGCGCTCGCCAGTTGGATTTAGGAGACGTTGTAAAGGATTTCGCTAAGAAGAACGCAAGGAGGCAAGGACGCTTTGGACCTTTTTAAAGGTAAGAATATATTTTTGCTATATTAGAAATATTAGGCCAAATAAAGGCCTAGTGTAGGCGGGCCTATTTGTAGTCTGGTGTGCTTGTTTATGTAGGACACACACACACACACACACACACACACACACACACACACACACACACACACACAC
>NC_137819.1:10702963-10707963 GCF_963921795.1 Nannobrachium achirus | reverse complement strand
TACTGTCATGAAACTGCTTTTCCTATGCAAACTTCTGATACATTCTTCAATCAATCAATCAATCAATCAATCAATCAATCAATCAATCAATCAATAGCTTAGTTATTACTGCAATGATCACATTTGTTTCATGAATAGTTTTTACTAATACTTGTACATGTGTTCTAGTCTCATGTAGTGCATGTACCTGGAGGTGACTTCATACAAGACATAACAACAACAGTCTGACAGAGTCATGTTTTCATGATGCTCTGAGGAAGGCAAGCTCTGTGCTGAAACATGTTAGCAGCCTGAAGTAGCACTACCAGTAAGAGTAAGACTCCCTAATCGGGAGATAAGCGACCGTTGGTCGCTTATGTCCACAAATAGGGCACAAATTTGTTATTCCAAAATCTTCCTGATCCATGTTGATGACATGAGTGTAGACATACTGTGTAGTGCTTTTCGTGATTTTAGGGCAAAATCTGTAGGAGCAGTGTCCAAAAATGTGTTTTTAAAAATCGGGCCTGAAGGTGGTGCTATATGGGACAGATTCATGTTGATGGGATGAGTGTAGACATACTGTGTAGCGATTTGCGTGATTTTAGGGCAAAAACTGTAGGAGCAGTGGCCAAAAATGTGTTTTAAAAATCGGCCTGAAGGTGGCGCTAGAAGAGGGCCATGTGAGAAATGAGGGGTGGGGTCTCCGCGTTGCCTTGGCGGACGAATAGGTACCGACCCCGGCTCTCCCGGACGCTCCTAGCCCGAGTTACGGCATTTTATGTGAGCTGCAGTGGAGGGGGTCCTCCACTGGGGGCGCCACCACTTTTGCATCCATTCTGGAGCACCAGGACTGGGTGGTCCCCAGGAATTCCCCAGGCTATGTATCTATGATGTAGGACTCTATATGTGATTGTGAGTCAGTGTGGTGTCAGACGGTTAACAGTGAACAACAACTAGGATTTAGAGTTTTTACTTCTTTATTGCACAGCTGCTCTAGTGCTCTTACATAACGTGTATATTGTATTGTTCCTGGTGAACTTGTATCTGTTTAATGAATGACCTCTTTCATTAAGGAAAGGATTCCAAATAAGCCTGATTGGCTTCTTCCTCTCCTTGCACAGTATTTTGTATCCTCAATATGTATTGTTCTATGTTTTTTATAATAATGTGCTGATAAACTAAACTAAACTAAAAACTAAGTGTCTGACAGTGAACCGTGAACAACAACTAGGACTCTATATGTCAGCGTGGCGTGTGACAATGAACAGTGAACAACAACACATACGTTCCTCAGGCTTCATCTCAGTGACTTTCTGCAGCCAGTTCCTCCATGTTTGGCAGTCACACGAGAGAGAGACACCCAGTGAGCCATAGTAGGACATAGACCTCTGTCTAAAATTGGGTTCTAACTGATCTAAAAAGGTTTTCACCAGCTAGGCTTAGCCTAGATGTTGATTAGATTTTATTTATTTATCTAGATATAAAAATGTGATTTATAGCCATTGACATTACCGTACATTGTGACACATTGTGAGCCTGTGGATCGTCTTGCCACAGTCCATAGCAGGGTAGTGTTAGTGTAGTGTAGTGTAGTGTAGTGTAGTGTAGTGTAGTGTAGTGTAGTGTAGTGTAGTGTAGTTTAGTGTCATTACCAGCAGAACAGGTGTCCCTTGCCACAGTCCACAGCAGGGTAGTGTTAGTGTAGTGTAGTTTAGTGTAGTGTAGTAATAGTGTAGTGTAGTGTAGTGTAGTGTAGTGTAGTGTAGTGTAGTGTAGTGTAGTGTAGTGTCATTACCAGCAGAACAGATGTCCCTTGCCACAGTCCACAGCAGGGTAGTATAGTGTTAGTGTAGTATAGTATAGTATAGTATAGGGTAGGGTATTACCAGCAGAACAGGTGTCCTTTGCCACAGTCCATAGCAGGGTAGTGGTAGTAGTGCAGTGTTAGTGTAGTGTAGTGTTGTGTAGTTTAGTGTAGGGTAGGGTATTGCCAGCAGAACAGGTGTCCTTTGCCACAGTCCACAGCAGGGTAGTATAGTGTTAGTGTAGTAGTGTAGTATAGTATAGGGTAGGGTATTACCAGCAGAACAGGTGTCCTTTGCCACAGTCCACAGCAGGGGAGGGCAGCAGAGGGAAGGTGTGAGGGTCATTGTCTCCTGGTCCCGGCCGGCTCAGCCTGACGGCCCGCTCACAGCGCACCGCCGGACACCAGCGGATGGCCGGGTTGTTCTCCACAAACGCCTGGAAAAAGAGAGCCCAGTGAGATGGATGTTAACTCCACGGAGCTACAGGTGGTAGAGTCCCTACAGGCCAAGCAGGGCATCGAACTGGACTGTAATGACATCGAGGCTTGCCAACCTCTGCCCAGGAGAAAGGACCGTGATAAACCCGGCCCGCCGGCCGTAATAATGAGGTTTACAGAAAATTCAAGGCGGCTCTGCTGAAGCAGGGAGAAAAGTTAAAGGGAACTGATGTGTTTATTAATCCAAAAAGAATGCGGATATGGCCAGAAAAGCTTGCCAATTCAAGAAGCAGACAAAAAATACAAAACACTTGGACTGCAAACTGCAAGTTTATCAACAAGTTAAATGGTAAGATACAAAAGTGGTGTTGATCAGAAGAATCGAGGAGCTGGACAAGTAGCAATGATGAGCTACTTTGAATCTACAGCACTGTTGTCGAGTGCTTTGTTGTACTTTAGGTGTTTAGTAGTGTTTTGAAGTGGATTCTTTGTTTGAATAAGAGGCAGTCTGGGTCATGGAGGACTGGTGTAACATGGTCTCTGGAACGGGTAGCGATGAGCAGCTGAGTTGTGGGCATATTCAATGTTCATTGAGTTGACTTTGGAGGTGGTGCCATGGAGGATACCGAAATGAATCCGTACGTAGGAGAACATCTTTCCTGTATTTCAGGGGTTCCCAACCTTTCTGAGAGTTGACTGTTATTTATATTATTATAAGACTGTATCACTACATCATGTTATATCCTAGATCCTGAAAGCAAGCACGAGCAGGCTGAGGAAAAGCTTCTTTCCTCAAGCAATCAGACTTTTAAATGCTAAGTGAATGTGTAATAAGTCTTTGCACTCTGCACTTATGCACTTTCTTGGACTGATTACCGTATATTGCCATGTGTTTGCTTATTATGTACTTTTGTTGTAGGTCTTTTATGTTTTTATTATCATGTTTTTATTGTATTGGAGCCTCCAAGGGTAAGTTTTTCACATGTATGTACCTTGGAGCATCTAAGTGACAAATAAAGTGAATCTGAATTGTGGGCTCGCCTGTAAGGCGAGCCCACATTTATTAGTGTGGTTGCCCTTACAGGGCAACACACTATAGTCCTCGGGAAACTTTATTTTTTATTCTTCTGGATAAACTTTATTTTGACGCGTTTCACCGTCCACAGTTTTTGTGCCACACACTCGCGCCATATGTCAAATCGACCGGCTTCATCGGGAATCGTGTGCTATTATTGCGATAAGAGAAAAGTTGTATCGTTTAATTGATATTAATTTATTAGTGAATTAATTTTCCCTATTGACTTGAATGGGAAAATGCAAAAACTCACATTACATTATTTTTCTCTCGCAAACCATAGGAGCTACAGTTTCAAAACTTGGAGAGGAGATTCATAATTATTGTAAGAATTAATCCAATTATAAATACATCACTCGGCCTCATGGTGGCGCTATAACAGCCCACTTTACGTTTTTGCCTGTAACTCTTGAACCGTAGGTCGGAAAATTAAAAATATTTTTCCCTGGATTCCTTGGGTCATGACGCATCTCCCCATATAGGCCACGCCCATTTGCGTCAGGATAGATTTTCCGCCATTTTGAATTTTCTTCAAAACACACTTTTTGCTCCTTTTCCCACATATTTTCTCCAAATGTCACATAAATCGGTACACATGATCTCTGGACCCATGCGATAAACAATGTCAAGCGATATGTTGATAGTCCGTACCGTTTGTCCGTAACAGGGTTCCAAAGTTAGCGGGAGGGGCCCGTTTTGCAATAAATAGCCATAAATCACAAACAAAACATACAGTCAACGCCAAATTTTAACCACAAGTGCCGGGTGGTATACTGAACGAATCCCCAAAAACATTTCCACTTCGACCCATAGGGGGCGCCACAACCATGCAAAACTTAACCGTTTCGGTCCAAAACACGTTTTTCAGGGGGAACGTCCCTCTCAAAACAAAACACAAAGGATCTCGGGAGCGACAGGACAACGTAATTGCTTGGCGAAACATGTGGGAGGAGCCTATTTCTTAAAAACAAGACGCCGTATCCTTACATCACAAACACAGGATCCGAACAGCACCTTTTAGAATAGGCCCTGACGGTATCCGTCCCGACGTCCTCTCCCTCGGGCCCCGGCGTTTTCCTCGGGGTCCCGGAGGCGCATCCCCGCCGCTCGCGCCGGGGCGGGGCGGGCAACCACACTCGCAATTTCCCAAATTGCACATTTTCTAGTCTATCAGGCAGGCAGGCAAGCAATCAGTAGACGGGATCTTCGGTTCCTTTCTACTCCTACATACTTAGTGAGAAAATGAGAATAAAAACATCAATGTGTTCAGTTTACAGTGGCGAAGTGTGCTATTATTTTTTATAGCAATCGGCCAAATGGTGGCGCTGTAGGAAGCCTTCGAAAGTGCGAACTTTGAACAGGTATAGCTCATGCTGTGTTTTAGGTACAGCCATGAAACCTGTATACACTTATGCGTCTCCTCATGCCGAACAACTTTTACCCTCTAACTTTTGACCTCTGACCTTTAGGTCTCCCACAATTCGGAATTATATGAAAAACAGTAAAAATCTATCTCCTTGGATTTTCGCGTCAAGTGCACAAAACTTTTTTCACATGAACTTTGAACCTATATCTACACAGCCTATGTGGTGAGAAGTTTGTACGTTAAATAATGATTTTTTAATAATTCAATATATATTGCGGTTTTATGCAAATTATTCTTCGGCCTCTAAATCATACATGCAAAGTTACACGTTCATG
>NC_137819.1:10652963-10697963 GCF_963921795.1 Nannobrachium achirus | reverse complement strand
ACTCACTATAATCGTATCGTGGAGATTTAATTTATCGTGATATCGTCCATTGATCCACTGGGATCAAATCACCTTTTTTTTGCCGAGCTGCATATTCCGTACCACTTAAACCCTCTATAATTGGTAAAAGGTACTTATAATATACGTACTTGATAGAGTCTTTTTTTCACTCTCTATCAAATGTCTTTGCCAAAGAATTGCCGATCTACAAGCTCACAACTCGTTGCGTTGCGACGCGTTGTGAGCTTGTAGATCGGCTATTTTTTGGCAAATGTTTGGCCCCAGGATAATGGTTTTTGATTATCGCAAAATCGCGATTTCTTTTGTCACAATAATCGTGATATGACATTTTCATATCGTCCCATCCCTACACGGAAGGAATGGAACAATGCCAGCGCAATCTCAGAAACCATCGACAGTCAGGGACAATGTTTACCATTTACCGGTAGTCAGTCTGGAAGCCAGGCAACAAGGGACAGTGTTTACCATTTAGTCAGTCTGGAAGCCAGGCAACAAGGGACAGTGTTTACCATTTAGTCAGTCTGGAAGCCAGGCAACAAGGGACAATGTTTACCATTTAGTCAGTCTGGAAGCCAGGCAACAAGGGACAGTGTTTACCATTTAGTCAGTCTGGAAGCCAGGCAACAAGGGACAGTGTTTACCATTTAGTCAGTCTGGAAGCCAGGCAACAAGGGACAATGTTTACCATTTAGTCAGTCTGGAAGCCAGGCAACAAGGAGGACAGTGTTTACCATTTAGTCAGTCTGGAAGCCAGGCAACAAGGGACAGTGTTTACCATTTAGTCAGTCTGGTCTGGAAGGCAACAAGGGGTTGTGGGCTTCCGTTTCAGCCAGAGGATATCCAGGCCAGGACTTCCTGAGCCGCGCCACACGCAGGTCATTGTTTAGCAGTGAGTTTAGAAACTTGAGACGCAACCATTAAGTAGAGAGATGACCCGTGTGACTGTGTTGTCCCACCAGTATCATAGCTTAGTTCTTATTTAGTTTTCCTCAGTGAAAAAGAGTGGTCGACGGACATTTTTTGTGGTTACACACATTATCATTGCAATGTGTACAAAACTACGGGCACAAAAAGTTTGAAAAACACTGGCTTATGTACTGTACTGTTATTGGATAAGTATATACTGTATATCAACAATAAGTGGCGGCCATAGCAGCAATAGAGTGGTCAGTGAGGCCGCCTGGGCAGCCAGAGCTCCTGGATGTCCCTGGTACGATTCCAGGCCAGCAATGTGTCAATGTGTCCCTGAGCAAGACTCTTAACCCTGAGCACCCCCGAGCCATGTAGAATTGCTGCTCACTGCTCCTAGTAGTTATAGGATGGCACCTACAGTATGTGCAAGGAGTGGGTTCTATTCTAAGGTGATGCTGCTGCCGCCGTTCACTCACGCTTTATTTTGAAGTGCCTCGGAAGCTTCGTGTGTGTGCACGTGAGTGTCCACTGACGATTGAGGAAGATAATCCATTTGTTTACAAACGCTCGCGAAACTAAAATCCAAACCGGGGCCGCCCATCGCGGTAAAGTGTCGCCGTGAAAACAATCAGATCTCTGCTTCCCTGGCGTTCTTTGCATCTCATTCATAGATAAAGCCCTTTTTATGTTTCAGCCTAGAATGGAAGGTGTATGTAGGAAGGAACTGCGATGCGAGGCGTTGTGTGCTTGTAGATCTGCTGTTTTAACTAGTTTAGTACATTTTATAGATGATAAATACAAAACGAACGGTTTTGAACATACAAGGTTTCCACCCGACAACGACGATATGCTATAAATTTAAGGTGCTGGGAGTGAAAATTATAATGTAGGGGTGCCTCGGATTAAAAAAGATATTTATGGGGTGCCCTGAGACCAAAAGGTTTGGGAACCCCTGATCTAAGCTATGGAGCCACTGGAGCTCTAGCCTGTATGTGCAGAGACAAGGATGAATGTCCTGCCTTTTATGTCCTCCTTGTTTGTTCATGCTTTGTTTATTTGGTGTGTTTTTTCTTCTTTTTTTGCTTATATGAATTATGAATGACCCCATATGAGTGTCTTGAATAAAGTTTGAATTGAAAGTGAATAAGGTGAAAGTAGCCAATCTGCTTTTAATGTTTCTACAAACATGCTTCCTTCTATGCCAACCTCACCTCACCAACAATTATATTATACTCCCCACCCTTTACTATAGACAGTACTTTGATGTGTCATGTGTTTTACAAAGGGTTTCATGTAAAACAGAGGAAGCATAGGATACAACCAATTGTAGTTCAAAAACTGGGCTGTGATCCAAAATATATCCCCAAACTAACAAGTGGGTATGAGAGATGGTATTTGGTTCATTAGTCCGAACTAAATGAATCTGTTAAGAATACTATGCCTAACCATAACCCCAACCCTAACCCTAACCTCATTAACCCTAAATAAATTCAGACTAATAAACCTTCGGACTTATGGGCAGTAAGCAGCCTTTGATGATCTGTGTTGTGAGCTTGTAGATCAGTTATTTGAGCAATTTAAAAATGTTTTTTTTTTTTTTTTTTTCAAAATTGTAAAACTAAAAAAAGTCAAAGAATTTTAGGCCCTGTATCTCCTCTGTTCTCCTCTACCATTTTCTACAGACATGCTATATTCAACAGCCCATGGTGAATAGTACAAAAGCAACATAGCGCTTAGTTGGCACTGCTTGAGTCAACACCACGCCAGAATGATTTTTAAACTAAATACAAGTAATGTTGTTACACAGTCTCAATGGGTTCACTTCATCATGACGTTATGAAACAATATTAAAAACATAATACTCAACAAGTTGTGAGCTTGTAGATGGACTACTTTCAGCACATGTTCCCCCTGCATAGCGATGCTAGGGTTCAAGTGGTTAAACTTACTGAAGTGTGGCTGATCTTCAGGTTCCTCCTGTTTAATAGAAACGGCCCTGGCTGAGTCTGGAGAGTTCATCTTCACCTGCAGTCTGGACTCCACACACTGCTCTGAAATGAAGCAATTCAACAAGGACTTTAATTACTTCACACCTAGTGGGGTCAAGAATATGAAATAATGGTGAATGGGAATACATTGAAAGTAGCCACTGCTTTTAATGTTTCTGCAAACATGCTTCCTTCTATGACCAACCCCACCAACAATTATACTCCCCACCCTTTACTGTAGGGCCATACAGACTTTGATGTGTCATGTGTTTTAGAAATTGTGTAACACAGAGGAAGCATAGGATATGATTGATTGTGGGTTCGAAAACTGGGCAGTGATCCAAAATATATCCCCAAACTAACAAGATGAGATGGGATGAGAGATGGTATTTGATCACATACTGTAAGCAACCTTTATTATTATTATATTATATATTATATTATTTATTTTACATCTGTGCATTTTCACTCACTAAAAACCCAGAAAGACAAACTCAATCTCAGTCAGAATGTGAGATGTTTAGTTCTGATCTGAGCCAAGATGATGGAAAGAGCATTTTTGCAAATGAGGAATTATATGCGCTAATAATGCCCAATTTGGTACATAAATCTGAAGATTGGATAATGCCAGGTTCAAAACTATTGTTTCCCTTTCTTGACATATTAGAGACAAAACCAATTACAGAGGGGATTTTAGATATCTCTTTTTATCACTCCATAAATCATAAAATAGTGTCAACAGTCATTAAAAAAAAAAAAAAAAACATTTTCGCCATGTTTTTAGTGATAGAATGTGATTTCTACCACTTTTTCGAGTCACGTGTTCAAATACTGGATTCTGATTGGCTAAATTCCGGAGGTTATGAGAGGACAACTGCCGCAAAGTTGTGTGTCCGAGATCAATGCGCCTCAGTGTACATCCGGGGACTTCAGGAGGTAGTCGGAACACCTTTCCCCCAACCAACAAATGAAGGTCGCAGCGGTCCTATGTTTACTAACGTGCGTACTATCGTCGCCGATTTATTTGGATCCAATGCAATCCGCCAACTTTAAAGCCCCTTTTCTCTGAACCTATGCCTTTCTGGAAGCGAACAGCCTCTATTTACGGCCGGAACGGTGCTTTTAACTGACGTTAGCTTAGCTGTAAGCTAGACGCATGGATTACTATGGAGTTGGCGCCATCTGTTGGTGAGTAGAAGATGTTGTTTGTGGAACTATCTGCTGTCTCGCGGATGTTTTATAGGCAATAATGATTGTAACTTAAGATCCTTGCAAGTTACAACTATGTGTTTTCTTTCATGTATACGGGAAAAAGTGGTAGAAAAGCTATTTACCACTCGGGGTCGGACATTATGCTCTCATAATGTCCTGAGTGCGGGTGTTATCGGACTCGGCTGCGCCTCGTCCGATAACACCCTCACTGCGGACATTATGAGAGCATAATGTCCTCTCACTCGGGGTAAATTGCTTACGTAAATCAGGCTATGAATGATATATCAACAAAGCCCTCTGTAAATATCTTCAGGATATAGATAAGAATAAAACTGGAAGGTTTGGTGTATGTGGGTGCAACTGAAGTGGAGATGTATGTACCTAAGTATGAGGAAAAACACATTTTGAGAAAACGGCCTTTAAAGATCGGACACACCCCCATCCTATACAACACAATTGTAACTTCAAACTCCATTTTAATCATGTTAGATTCATCAAAAACACCTGTCCTCGGTTCTGGTGACTCATACTGCCCTCCTAATACGTGAGGGGGCCATGTTTCTATGATTAATCTTTTATTTATTTTTTATTGTCTATATATATCTATATTTATAAAATATGTATGAAAACAAATGCTGTTAACTCGGCACCTTCACGTATGAAAGGAACATCTTTATGTGTATTTTGAACGTTAATTTTCCATTAGTTTGAAAGAAGACATGTTTAGGAAGCAAAATAGTAAAAAATCTAGTTTTTTTTTGTATTTAGATTTTTTACATGTTTTCACCTGTCATGTCTCCCCTTACCCAAAACATATATCTTACAGCTGTTCCCAAACCTTTCAGCTCAAGACCCAAAAGAAAAATCTGATGTTTTCCCAGGACCCATACTAGTGAAAATAGACGATCTACAAGCTCACAAAGTGGCACGAAGCGGCGCATCGATCTTCATCATCGTTCTAGACACTCTGGATATCATTCTTGCTTTTCAGAAGAGAGTACTTGGTCTGAGAGGCAGCATGGCTGCTCCAAGCAGAGACACGTTGCCAGTTCCTGTTGCCAGTACTTAGTATTGCAGTACCACTGCTCTCCTGAAGATTGTTAGTGGGTCATTTTGAGTCCTCTGCCCTCAAGGGCAGGGGTCATCGCCATGTTGGCTCAAACCGGTGCCGGCCTGAGACAGCAACCACATTTATTTTGCACAGTATTAGTTTGGTTAATAACTTAGCATACTTCTGGCTAACTGCCAAATGGAAATCCAACTCCTTGGGGCTATCTCCTCTAACAAAGGACAGTCTTCAGCTTGGGACAAAGGACAGTCTTCAGCTTGTCCTTTGATAGAGGACTAGCTGCAAATTGCAACACTAGATTTTATTTTAATCGGATGAATCTAGGGTTGCAATACCTCAGATAGGCAGCCAATGCATCAAAACAGTTTTTTACTATCTGATTGTATTAAACAGTGCCAAACTCACCGATATTGGGGCTGTATGGAAAGCTTGGAGTATCCTCTTTCTATCTACATGTTAGGATAGGGGTGGGCGATACTGGAAAAAATCATTATCACGATACTCTTCATGCAGTATCACGATACACAATATTATCATGATACTGTTTTATGCTAGTTTTTAGGTTTATTATGATTATTAATAACAATTATACAAACACACACAGATATTCTATTGATAATCTATTAATTTTTATGCTGCAGATAGAAAGATAGATATAGCCTAATCTAGGATTTTCATAGCATATTTTGATCAAACAATTAACATTTTTTACCTCGAAATATTTACTAGTTGGTGTGATGATGGGTCGGGTCATTCAAATGGGTCCCAGAAATGTTTTACGGGTTCCCATAAAATGTTTTTGAGTGTTGTGAGTTTGTAGATCGGCTATTTTCAAAACAATTTGGCTAATGTTTTCATTGTCTAGTTTGATGATTATTTTGATGCAGTAATGGGATTTTCTTCTTTCTTGAGGTAGGCTATTAAAAAGGTCTTCAAGAAGTCCTTATAAGGTTCAGGACACCTCACCTCTATTTATTTTATTTATCAGATATGAAAAGAAATCTTGTGATGCCTTACCAACAGAAACTGGGGGGAAAACAAATTACCTTATGACCACAGCAGTCAGGAAGTGTGTTGTGATAGCCCCAATATACATGAATTTGAAGTTGTTTATTACAATCAGATAGCAAAAAAACTGTTTTTATGCATTGGCTGCCTATGGGAGGTATTGCAACCCTAGATTCATCCGAATAAAATACAATCTGTTGCAATTTGCGGCTAATAGAGGACAAGACTGTGGGCAAAGTCTGTCCAACTTCACATGATGGACTTTGCCTGAACTTCAAACCGGTGCCGGCTGAACAACACCAAGGACCTGTGACAGCAACCACACTTGCACAGATTGTGGTTACTGTGAATGTCTCATGTCCCAGGTTACTGTGAATGTCTCATGTCCCAGGTTACTGTGAATGTCTCATGTCCCAGGTTACTGTGAATGTCTCATGTCCCAGGCAGCACACAACCCACCCCGCCTCAAAACCCCGGCAAAGTCTGAGGGCCAAATCTAACCAACCCCATAGCCTGGACACTTCATGTTAGCCAAGAAAATAGAAGCTTCTTCTCATGTCTTAGGTCGATAATTAGGCCTACAGTTAAAAGCACACAAAACCTATATATATAATCTGACCAGGCCTCTAGTCTGACATAATACACAACAAAAACAATATTGCCAATCCATGCGTGCCTATCAAAACTGATTTGCGGAAATGATTTATAGGAGGACTGATAGAATGGATAAATACATCCGTAAATGGGGAGGTTTTATAATGTGTATGGCCAATAGGACGTGAGACGTGGTTATGGACGCAATATACTGTTATACTGTATTATGTACAGTACAGTATGGGGCTGTTACCCGGGATTGTTTGGCATTGTTTTACTTTAGTTTTACTTCAGTTTTTTTTGTTTTGTTTTGTTTTGTGGTTGTGTTTATTGTACTGTATTGTATTGTGTTTTGTTTTGTGGTTGTGTTTATTGTACTGTATTGTATTGTGTTTTGTTTTGTTTTGTGGTTGTGTTTATTGTACTGTATTGTATTGTGTTTTGTTTTGTTTTGTGGTTGTGTTTATTGTACTGTATTGTATTGTATTGTGTTTTGTTTTGTTTTGTTTTGTGGTTGTGTTTATTGTACTGTATTGTATTGTGTTTTGTTTTGTTTTGTTTTGTGGTTGTGTTTATTGTACTGTATTGTATTGTGTTTTGTTTTGTTTTTGTCGGTTCTATGGTTGCTGTGCACTTTGTTCCATGTTATTGTGAAAAATATATAAAAAACAAAATAAACATTGAGTCATAAACGCCTCAAATAGTATTGGTACCTTCCTTCACATGGTTTGGGAATGCCCAAATGTGTCGTCATTCTGGAATATGGTTGCCTCAAAACTTTCAACTATTTTTAGTATCAATATCATATCTTCTCCTTCTTTATTTTTATTAAATGACGTCTCACAGTTGCAACTAAACAATATACGCAAGCGCATCTTCTTTGCTGGTGTAACGGCGGCGAAGAAGATGGTAGCTACGCGGTGGAAACCTCCTCATACGTTAACGTTTCGCCAGTGGGCCTTAACCTTTCTAGATATAGTATATTTAGAGCAGTCGATAGCAAGGTTACACGGAGCAAAAGAAGAAAACATTAATATGTGGTCGGACATTGCAGATAAGCTTAAGGCTATGATTCAAGAAATCACTATATAGTGGTAACAGCCTAGCACAGGCATGCACTATTGTACATTCCGTGTTGGTCCGGGGAAAGGGGGTGGGTGGGTTTTCTTTTCCTTTTCTTGTTTTACTATTGTTTGTGTTGTTTGTCTGTTAATTGCATTTTTCTTTTGATTATGGAAAATAAAAATATTTGATAACAAAAAAAACATTGAGTCATAAAAAATTAAAATAAAAATGATTTGTGCAGGTACCCTTGCAGGAATTAGTTTGCACCGCTCACTTGGCACCGGTGAGATACTTTAAATATCAGATTTTTACTCAAGTCTTGACCCATTGAAAATTGGTCCGTGACCCACAAATGGGTCCCGACCCACTGTTTGGGAAACAGCGACTTACAATATCGTATTGTTTATTATAGCACAGCTAGCAGTTGTATTGTATTAACAACAGTAAACACCTTAAACTGTTCATTATAACACAGCTAGCAGCTGTGTTGTCAAAATGATGGACCCAAACCCTAACTGGTTTCTGTTCCACTACAGCTGTAGCAGCCTACAAAAAGAGACAATTGTGATTTCACCTCGATGAATAAGTAATCCATGATCACATTCACACATGCCTCCATGCCTTTGATTCCAGAGGTTCGTGTGCTCTCCTCTTTAGCTCTCACTTTGACCAATGGATGTAGCCACAAATTGCAACACTAGATCTTTTTTAAATCGGTTGAATCTATATAGGTTTGCAATACCTCCCATCTATCTGATTGTATTAACCTACGTCAAACTCACCAATACACTGTATGGAAAGCTTGGAGTAGCCTATACTCTTTCTATCTGCAAAGTGTTTGTTTCATAAAAAAACAGCGTAGACATGTTATGAGCTACTTTCTATCAAGAAATTCAGTTCAGGTGATTATTTTCCTGGAGTCCTGGAGTTTGGAAGCGCTCATGGGAAGTCACTCAGCGGTCCTGTGACCACCTGGTTCTAAATGTCACATAATGCAGGAGGCAGCGGGACACTGCGTAATAGAAGACGAGCGCTTCCGAAGTTCAACACTTAGAAAATAAATCATGTCTGCTCGGTTTCCTTGACAGAAAGTAACATGTCTATGGTGGAGTTTTATGAAAGAAACTCTTTGCAGATAGAAAGAGGATACTCCGAGCTTTCCATACAGCCCCAATATAGGTGAGTTTGAAGTTCTTTATTATATTTAGATAATAAAAAGCTGTTTTGATGCATTGACTGCCTATTGGGAGATTGCAACCCTAGATTCATCCGATTAAAATAAAATCTAGAGTTGGAATTTGCGAGTCGCAAAAAAAAAAAATCAGTCTTTTTTTTCTTCACAACAGTGCGATTCAGCGACTGCAAAACCGCTCCTGCTGCTCCGATTCTCTGGCTGATCTCCTTCTCCGTAAGGCAAAGTGTGGGTCATGACCGAAAGTATAAGGTCTCGGGTACAAGCGGGGTGGCTGGTATCTCCCTTAGAGATAGGGTGATAAGTTCAATCACCCGAGAGAGACTTGGAGTAGAACCGCTGCTCCTTCACTTGGAAATGAGTCAGCTTAGGTGGTTGGGGCCAGAGGCGGAATCATAGGGGGCGCCTGGGAGCTTGAGCGTACAGTTATGAGAGCCCATTGATTTTTCGCTGACAATTCCTAGCACTCAGTCGTTTTCACAAGTTTTCCCAAACTGGCCAAACTGCATTGCTGGCACTCGGCCGATATCACAGGTTGGCTTTGTCCCTTTCAATTAGAGTATAGGGCTAACACAGCGTCAAAGACCGCCCCACATCCTGGCTGTATGATGTAGCTCTGTTATACTGTAGCCTACCAAGACGAAGACGCACCGTCTCTGCGACCCCTGTGCCCCACACGCTGGACCACTAAAACGGCATCGCTGCAGTCCATTGCTTCCAACTACATTGCACTCAGCCCGTGGCCTGCGTATGCAGCTAGACACTTTTAGCACGTTTTTTTGCTTTGAGAATCATGCTAAAGTTTTTCTCACGTGTGGAAATGGTCACACATGTGGAGGATTGTGTTGTCGGAAACAGCGCCCGCAAACGCATGGTGCAATTCTATGGAGACGACTTTGATGAAGCCAGGCTGACACTGCATTGTGACGTTTGCCTGGAGATGGTAAAGACCAGTGGACTCACATTCTTTACTTATTAAGTAAAAGTATCAATACTGCAATGTAGATGTACTTCAATTCAATTCCAATTTTTTGGAAAATAGCAGATCTACAAGCTCACAAGGCGTCGTGATATGATGCGTTTGGAGCTTGTAGATCGGCTATTTTCAAACAACCTATAGGTATAATGGCTAAAGTGGTTAATGTGTGTTTTAAAATATTATAACTTATATCCGAAAAGTAACTAGTAACTAAAGTTTTCAAATAAATGTAGTGGAGTAAAAGTACAATATTTGGATCCGAGATGTAGTGGAGTAGAAGTAAAAGTATTGGAAATTGGAAATACTCAAGTAAAGTACAAATACCTACTTAAAAAGGGGCGGGGTCAAAAACGAGCACCCAGCTCAATGAAACATATAATTTTCCGAATGTCTGTCTGTCTGTCTGAGTGTCTGTCTGTCTGAAACAGCGTTTCTCCTCAGTGGCTGGAGCAATTGATCTGAAATCGCATCACCATTAGCATATGAACACACCTAACATAACTGTGAAGCCCGTTTGTCACTTTCACAAATCATATGCTGTATATTAGCATTTTGGTGTATCTACTATCTATTCTGCATCTAGCATGAGGCATATCTATTCTGCATCTAGCATGAGGCAACATGTTTAACCAGCAAGTTACTTTCCATCCCTCATATACTGTGTGCACAGAGCACACCCCATAACCCACACACTGCACATCATTTCGGAGCTCATATATTTGAACGGGTAAGGGCTAGTATTGAAAATGCAACGTCCCTGGTTGGGGCATCTAGTACGGATGCCCCCCGAGCGCCTTCCTAGGAAGGTCCTCGATGCACGTCCCACTGGGAGGAGACCCCGTGGCAGACCTAAGACCAGATGGAAGGATTATATCTCCAGACTGGTCTGGGAACGCCTCGGTATACTCCCAGAGGGAGTGGAGGAAGTTGCGCAGGATAAGGAAATCTGGAAGTCTCAGTTGGATTAACTGTTATCCCCGTGACCCGATTCCGGATAAGCGGTTGAAGATGGATGGATGAAAGAATTCACACATGCCACCTAGCTCTGGTCCATAGCGTTAGTGGAGTTCTCCTCCTCTAGCGCTATACAATTATGGACCAGAGCCAACATGCCACCATGCCTTTGATTCCACAGGTTTGTGTGCTCTCCTCTTAGCTCTCACTTTGACTAATGGATAGATTGTGCTGCATTAATCTGATCCCTGCTCAGTCTATCATAGCAGCAGCCGAGCTTATTATTTCACATCCACACAGATCATACACAAATCAACCATTTGTCCCGTTGGTAGTAAAAAACATAAACAAAATAAAAAATAATAATAATAAACATACCTTTCCTCGCAAGGAGCCAGCCTGTGACGTCTCTCTTTCCACAGACTGTTGTGCAACGACTCTCCTCCACAAAGCTTTGTGAGTGAAAAGCTCTATTATTGTATTTATAACGCAGTGTTCGTTCGCTATCTGCTCTGTTTACGGTTTACGCATAGGGTTTACCATAGAGTATATATAAAAGGGGTTTACGGGTTTACGCATAGAGTATATATAACGCTGTGTTTCAACCCGGACGAGAGAGAGGGACGGAAACGCTTCCCGTCCTCCCCTCTATCTTGTCCGGGTTGAAACACAGTGCACTGCCCCGGAGTTCCCCGCAGAAGTAGACCTAGCAGAAATGCTGCTTCTTTAGATAATAAACAAACTGGAAAAATGATTTTAACCAAACAAAAACAAACTCCCAATGAATTATAATGTAGTAGACCTGCTATGAACATCACACTTTATGTAAACTAATATACAATGAATTATAATGTAGTAGACCTGAATATCACACTTTATGTAAACTATAGACAATGAATTATAATGTAGTAGACCTGCTATGAATATCACACTTTATGTAAACTAATATACAATGAATTATAATGTAGTAGACCTGCTATGAATATCACACTTTATGTAAACTAATATATATGAATTATAATGTAGTAGACCTGCTATGAATATCACACTTTATGTAAACTAATATACAATGAATTATAATGTAGTAGACCTGCTATGAATATCACACTTTATGTAAACTAATATACAATGAATTATAATGTAGTAGACCTGCTATGAATATCACACTTTATGTAAACTAATATACAATTAATTATAATGTAGTAGACCTGCTATGAACATCACACTTTATGTAAACTAATATACAATGAATTATAATGTTGTAGACCTGCCACGAACATCACACTTTATGTAAACTATAATGAATTATAATGTAGTAGACCCAATCTGAGTTCCCAGAAGTTATTTTCTTTATAGTAGACCTGCCATGAACATCTTTATGTAAACTAATAGCCTTATTGGATCAAGAAAGGATAACATTCATTGATTGATTGAAGAATTTAGAAGTTTGCAATAGGAAATAGTACAGTTTCATAACAGCACAAACCACTGGTACAAGGTCAACTAAAAGGAGATCCTGGTAAGCTTTACAGCTTATTTACACAGGAACCACTTTATGTAGGCCTATTTCATATAACATTGAGTGTAATGGACCCTTACAGGTCCTTGAGGGTCCTCTCAACAAAATTAAATGGTTTTAATATTGTATTAATAATTTAATTTCAATGGTTCTCACACAGGACCCCACCTGAACGTACGTAGGCCTACTGTACAGGACCTGTAAGGTCAGTGACTGTCAATAATACCCTGTAAAAGTTCATTTTCTTCTGTAATTAATCATAATATTCCTGGAAACGTAAAGAAAGGATGGCTTCCACTTTTAGTAAACCTATGAAATGAACTCAGTGCGGTGCTTCTCAAACTGGGGTCCAGGGACCCCCAGGGTTCCTCCAGTGGGTTCTAAATGGACCCTTACAGGTCCATGTGTTTCCATTTATTCATTCTCCAGAACCAACCTGCTCAGTTCAGTCAGTGTGTTGGTGTTTGCATGACTTTTATTATTGACATATAATCATTGTGGTCACTGAAGTGCAGTTACCCAACTTGACCAACAGGTGGCATCTCAGTGCAGCATCATGTGGCAGCAAAAACAGATAGTTATTGTAGAAGAGGCATATTTGTCAATAATAGTAATACTGTAGTGCCATAGGTTTGTCTTTTTTTCTATTTTGTATATGTCTATGGAGTTAACATTACTCTAATAGACCCCCAGGTGAGGTGTGGTTATAATGTTTTGTATGTGTCTATGGAGTTAACATTACTCTAACAGACCCCCAGGTGTAGTTATAATATGTTTTGTAGGTGTCTATGGAGTTAACATTACTTATTATGCAAATATGTCTTCTCTGTGTATTTTATGTTTGGTTTCTTCCTGATAGCTGAAAGCCTCAGAGTCAGGGAATTAATGTTAATATCTTGCTCAATACTGAGTGTATAGATTTGTACTGTTTTACCCTAGTGTAGTATAACACTCTGCTAAAGTTTGTTACCAATGATAGACTCTAGTGTAGTATAACACTCTGCTAAAGGTGTTTAACTGGGGCATGCCTGCAGAGAACTGTGTGTGTGTGTGTGTGTGTGTGTGTGTGTGTGTGTGTGTGTGTGTGTGTGTGTGTGTGTGTGTGTACTCCCCCTCTGTCTCAGTTTTACCGCACAGGAAGTGAAAGCCGTTGCACACAGGAAGTGGGAGAGCTTGCATCTTTGCCTTTGAGGGGAGAATGGTAAATGGTGCATTTATAAAGAGCCTTTATCCAAGGTACTTTACATAGATTGCACATTACATTCACCCATTCACACACACATTCATTACATTCACCCATTCACACACACATTCATTACATTCACCCATTCACTCACACACACACACACACACACACACACACACACACACACACACACACACACACACACACACACACACACACACACACACACACACACACACACACACACACACACACACATTCATACACACACATTCATACACCGATGGCAGAGGAAACCATGCAAGGCACCAACCTGCTCATCAGGAGCAGTTAGGGGTTCAGAGTCTTGCTCAAGGACTCTTCCACACTAACTCTGGGGGAGCCCGGGATCGAACTGGGAACCTTCTGTTGCCAAGCGGCAGCTCTACCTCCTGAACCACTGCAGCCCTGCCTCATCCACTGTGATGTTGATTCCAGGCACAAAGCAGGCTTTACTGTTATCTGTGAACTGGTTCCACACCTCAGTCTGGAGCCAGTTCAGACTGAGGTCTGGACAGCAGGGTTGTCCAACGTGCGGCCCGTGGGCCGTTTGCGGCCCTGGGAGAGGTCCAATATGGCCCTGGACATGTGACGGAGAGAGTCGCAGCCCCAGCCTTGAAGCCTCAAAAGTCTAGTATCTCCCCCGGACCAAATAGATGTCTCTTTGGTCTAGTGGTTAAGATATTGGTCTTTCGTGTGGGAGACCCGGGTTCAAACCAGGGTGGGGAGGTTCGGATCACCTCCGTTACAGACATGAGTTTCAAATTTGTAGTTATGGCTATTTGAAATGTAATTATTTTATTTTCAAATGGATTATTGGGGCTTCTTTAACAAAACATTGCATATTTCTTCACCACTCATACCAAATGTATTTCCAATAATTAAAGTCAATAATTAAAGTACTTATTCTTCTTAATAATAAACAACAAACAGGAAATGGACACAGCCCTCACCTTTCGTCCACTGTGGCCCGCTCTATGAAATCAGTTAGACAACCCTGCTTTATAGTTATCTGTCAACTGGTTCTATAGATCTCAGTCTGCAAACGTGTCTCTGTTTCTTTGCGGGAGGCCTGGTGTCCTTGTCATCAAAATACAGGTCTAGAGCATGATTGATTTGACCCGGGTGGACTGGGCATCTGGAATACCGATAGGCCTGTGGGATATTTAAAGTAATGTTTGGGCTGGTCGGGCAAGTGGAGAGGGCAAATCATCCAGTAGCACCGGCCCATAGCACAGAGACTCAGAGAGACATCACATGATTGGCCCACTGGCTTGTCTATCATCAGTATCATCTACTGGCTCAGGTGTCCCACCCAAACATTTAACAGCATACAAGCCCACAACACCATATCAACCACTGGGAGTAGTAGAGAGAGAAGTTGTCAAACTGGGTTTGTACCTACATGGAAAACAACTGATCATGTCTATACAAGTCACAGCATGAATGTGAAAGAATAGCAGCGGTAGATGTAGCTCACTCAGTATACTGTAATGTGTAATGTTAAAAGGATTAAAATAGACTGAATGGTACAGTACTTGAGTAACTGTACATAGGTGCTTTCCACCCCTGGAGTATACAGTAATAGAAAACAGAAGTGTTTGTCAAACAAAGAACTGGTTTAGCTGGTGAACATGATCCTGCATGTCCTCAAGTGACCCGTTCAGATTCACCACACTAAGCCCCTTTTCCACTGACATGGCCCAACACCACACACCGTCCACTTGTGACAGGTTTTCCACTACAAGGACCCGGGTAGAGTGGTGTGAAAGTGGTACTAAACGTGGTACTAAAAGGTATCCAATCCAGAGTAGGTCTGAGCTCGGCCAAACAGGGCCAAACAGTTCATACTGATCATTCACTGACTTTTCATTTAGACCACAAGGATATAGTTGTAATAGGCTACATGATAATAGATTCTATTGTGTTATAACCACTGTTATAATCTATTATAGTGTATTATAAATATCATAGTAGTACATTATAATACTTTATATCATAATAATACTTTATATCATAATCACAGTTATAATCCATTATAGTGTACCGGTACAAATTTATATTTATATTTATATTCATTTATATTCATTGACCCATAATCACAGTTAAAAGGGTACATTTGTTTCTTACTGATAGGGTAATTTTGTGTAATGGAAGGGGCTTTAGAGCACCGGCAGGTCTGTCTCGGTTGAATTTCACCCTACCATGAATAATGTGGCTTTGATCCTTACATTTTCCCAGTCAAACTTTCCATGCTTATTGAAGTTGTCTGCAGTTTGGAGATCTGCATTCTCAGTGATGGAAAGTTAACTAATCATAAGTATTGCAGTTTGTTTTAAAGGCCCCACATTGACATTCATATAACACACTGTATGCATTTTGGAGGGATTGTTGTGTAGGGTTTTGGAGAAAACTGTAAAACTGTGTATGCTATGAATTACATATGGGGGCTCTTTAATGTTTTTCAGTCCAAGGACCCCTTAGCTGAGAGAGAGAGACCAAGCAGGGACCCCTTAGCTGAGAGAGAGAGACCAAGCAGGGACCCCTTAGCTCAGAGAGAGATGAGGGGACCCCTTTGCTGAGAGAGAGATGAAGCTGGGACCCGAGAGATGAAGCAGCGACCCCTTAGCTGAGAGAGAGATAAAGCTGGGACCCGAGAGATGAAGCAGGGACCCCTTAGCTGAGAGAGAGATGAAGCAGGGACCCCTTTGCTCTCTGAGAGAGAGAAAGAGAGAGAGAGAGAGAGAGAGAGAGAGAGAGAGAGAGAGAGAGAGAGAGAGAGAGAGAGAGAGAGAGAGAGAGACCTTCCAACAAAGAAAACAGTCAAATACTGCCATGGCGATTTGCATTTCAAAAATCCAAGGAACTACACAAATCTACATTAATGGCCGTGGCTGCATATCAGTGGGGTGTGTGAGCCTTTGACACATGGGTTACTTGCCATGCAAAAAGTGTGAAATCCCCCAAAAGCAGGAGAAATGGTGAACTAAAAGGAGTCTCCTGCTAAATGAGGAGAGTTGGCAGGTATAGGCCACAGTAGACTTGTTTCACTGCCTTCCCTCAGTTCCTTGACTCTGTGGAGGAGGCGGGGCATCACGATGTACAGTAGTAGGGGTGTAACGATATAGAACTGAATCAAAAAATCGATTTTAATTTGCAATGATCTACTATATCGTTTGCAAAAGCAAAATATCGTACCATTTTGGCTTTGTATCGTATCGTATCGTTTTAAAATGCGGTAATTGGTATCGAATCGTTTTGCAAAGCAAATAATTGATTGTATGGGAACTAAATATCTGTGCCTTGTATTTAGCAATTTTAAGATGGAAATCAAATATAGCTACTCTTGGTCTATCGATAAATGTGTGTAATCTCTGTGTTCATGTCAAGGTGGGTTTGTCAATTTTTACACGTATGCAGATTTCATTTCTTTGCTAAATAGTTACTATATCGATTTTAAATTATCGAATCTTATCGTATCACCATGAATGAAACAATATGTATCGTATTGTTAACCATGTATCGTGATGCATATCGCATCACTGTTCAAATGTATCGTTACACCCCTATACAGTAGTCTATAAAAGAAACAAAGTGCGTAGAAACAGACAGGGAGCCATTTTGATCCAGACACAATAACAACCCTGAACTTGACAGTCTGGGCAACATATTGGGATCACAAAAGAAAAAAGAAGGGCTAAAGCTTAACATAAAGTAAGTGTTGTTTTAATATCACTACTACAACCACATGGTTTACACAGAAACAGATTCTAGCCTAGGCCTACTACTTAAGTTTATTCTACTACTACTGTAGGCTATACGGTGTGTGCGTTGGCTCTCGCCAACTTGCCTGGCACTTTGGCTGACTGGTTAGCGCACATGCCTGGGATATCTACATTGGTGGCAGCGGTACAAATAGGTACTGGTGGAGTTTTCCGTCAGTTCCTCTGCGTTGTAGACCCTATGCCTAGTAGTCGACGACTGTCCCCCCATGAGTCGCGCTCGGACCCCCCGGTTTCAAAGTCGAGCTTAGCTCCTGGCCGGCGCACGTGGTCACCGACTCGCGCTTCCAGGTAGAGGGGACGACTGTAGGCTATACAGTGTGTGCGTTGGCTCTTGCCAACATGACTGGTCAGCGCACATGCCTGGGATATCGGGGTTCCGGGTTCGCCTCCCGGCTGTGACGCTACACTACTACTAATATTAATACCACTCCCTGTCTAGTCTGCCTGTCTTCACTTGTTCTTTGTGGTTAGGATTGATGTCACCAGTAAAATATGTAGCCTATAGTATAGAGTAAGCCTATAGACAGAGCAGAACATATAAGAGCAGAGCATTCTGAACCTACATTATGTCTATTATTTAACGCTAACTGACACGTGGATTTGGTATAATTATTTATGACATTTTATGACGGTTAGGTAAACCCGCGTCAGTTTCCCGATCGGCTGAAACTCATTGGTTTCCATAACATAACATTTACATCAAATATCTAAATATTGAATCAAGCAAATTAAAATATGTTCAGGGTGTTCATAAAAGCCTGATTAGACAATAAAATGACCAAAAGATATTTTGAAAGTGAAAGATCCCCTTAACAGTGTATCCGGTCTAGAGCCCGCCTACTGTATCCGGTCATTTTATTTGCACAAACACATGCATACACGCAGTGTTTCCGTTCCAGACCGGATCTACAACATGCAAAGAGACTTTATCCCCGCCTCTATGGTGGAACTGCTTCACCAGTTTACTGTAAACCACGTGGTTTAGGAGAAGATGCAAGAGAAGTAGTTTTCAGTTGGGTGTGGTTTCCTCTGAGTATTTACTGTTTGTGAATGTTGTAAACTGTTACAATATGAAAAGTTTTAGGATACCATCAAAATAATCTGATCATGAAAAATATTTTTATTTTAAATATTTGAATAGGCTATAGGAACTAACTGCTGAACCAGTCGACATCTCAAAGCTGATTGATTGTGTTGTGATTGTATTGAAGTTTGCATAGAAAAAGGTACAGTTTCATGACGGTACAGTTCACTGGTACAAGGTCAACTAAAAGGAGATCCTAGAAAAGCACTTGGCTTATTTACACAGGAAACCAGCCTATAACTATCAGTCCATAACTTTGTTTAGTGAATAAAACATTTTAACCATGGTAGAGTATGTTAATTAATAGTAGCCTATTATTAACATGATATTCCAACGTCTACCTCAGACCAGCTGTTAGTTCTGTTGTTGCAACAGCTGTGTCTCTGTGGTCTAGTAGGACCCCTGTTGGTTGACAAGAGCAACTGCATGCATCTGCATCTACTGTAGTCTCAGCATTATGTTGGTGATATTGTTGTCTCATAGTGTGTGTGTGTGTGTGTGTGTGTGTGTGTGTGTGTGTGTGTGTGTGTGTGTGTGTGTGTGTGTGTGTGTGTGTGTGTGTGTGTGTGTGTGTGTGTGTGCGCGTGTGTGCGTGCGTGCGTGTGTGTTTAAAGGCACTGGGCAAATGGCTGAAAGGCTGACAGGTTTAATAAAGAGCAACATGGAGAGCAAGAAGGAGGAAGCTGACAAACATCCCATCCACAGAGCAGAGTCTCCAACACCCAGCTGTGTGTCTATGAAGAGTGACTGGTCTAAAGGAGAACCTCCCAACTTCAGTGATCAACCTGGACCTCCACACACACAGTATGTCAATCCTCCTACACAATATATAGCACTATAACATGACAAAGTGAACTCATGCATGTGTAAACTACTATAAAACAATACTATTAATAACAGTGTGTCCTCCCTGTTCAATCGGTATCTATATTATCAGTTAGTATATGTGTGCAGTTTGTGAATGAAGTTGTACAAATCACAATGTCACTATACAGACGACTGCTTGTGTACATGACCTATCTATATTGAACACACTATCTGGAATATATATCTATTTAACAAATATGTCATATCTATCTATCTATGCAACACAACTATGTGATATCATGCAAATGATAGAAAACCAAGACCCTATTGTCTCCGACAATAGTCCCTGTCCTCTATTTATTTTATTTTTTTAACTACATTTTTTATCCCACGATTTTTGTAACCCATTTTTTCACCCGGTGCCAATTGCCTAAGCTGTAATCCTGGGCTCTACTCTCCCTCTGCCAACCTGGGGAGGGCCCCGAACTGAGTTCATGCTTCCTTCAATGCATGAGGAGTGAGCAGGCCGCTTCTTATCACCTGACAGGGGGAGCTTCCCCGGTTGGACGTATAGCGCGTGGAAGGAACACGTTATTCCAACCAGTTCCATTCCCCTCCATCAGGCGCCCCGGCTGGCCAGGGGGAGGCATTATAGAGACCAGGATTACTGCATGTTTTTGTGAGGGTATCTACCCTAGGAGCACCGGCTTCGACTGCTCTCTTCGCATTCAATCCGACTTTTTCACCATTTCTCAGACGTTTGAATGCAGAGAATATGCACTGGGTATCCACGGAGGTGGATACTTTGAAGTACGCATGCGCCGATATCTCTCGCCTTGAATATTATTCCCCTCAGGGGAATCGAACCCAAACCGTGGGTTTGTTGCATCCGTGCTCTACTGACTGAGCTAATGAACAGATGAAGTGACTCCTTTTTTGTGCATTTATCTATGACGTGGATAGTGGGGTAGATGTTGATAGTGAGGGACTGAATATTTACTATTCTGTCCATAACGGCACATAACTCGGTAACGCGGCTGAGTGGGATTGGGCGCCGTTCCCACCGTTCGTCGCGGCAACTCGGCTCGCTAGCGCTCGCCTCGGTGGCGACTCACGGGGGTCATCGGCGCCCAATACCGCGCCGCTCCGTCGGGGTCAGTGGCGTGGAGCGTTACACTGGGGAACAGAGCACACTTGGCATCTGGTTCGAGGCTGGGAGTCACCTCAGGTTTTATTTTTGCGCTCCTCTGAGGTTGACCACTAGATGTCGACATTTTACTACTAATATCTCTGCATTGGTGAGTTATTGGATACTGAATATCCAAGTATCCTGGATACTTTCTGCATTGAAGAGTCTGAAAGCACGTGAATATTTCGCATTAAGTGCGTTGATATCATTAGAAGCAGGTGCTAGGAGACACGGGGAGAACATGCAAACTCCACACAGAAAGGCCCTTTTGCCACACCCACCTAGGGTGTGGGCACTGATGACGTCCTCTATTTAGTGGAGAGCACATCCCCGCTGGCCGTAAACCAGGGGTATTCAACTAAATTGTTCAGGGGGCCACATTGTCAGAAACCCAAGGGGCCGGGGGCCAGACTAAACAACCCATCAATCTATGTATACATAAAAAAGTAGATCACAAACTCACAATGGTTAGCATTGCAACATGTTGTAAATGTAACATTCTCCTTCTCCCCAGCAGCGCCCTGGGTCTCTTACTTCCAGTTTAAGTCATACATTCATCTATTATACTCTTAAGGCCAGGCCTAATTTTAACACCCTTTGATAGACAGCGCCTGTTGCAGCTACTAGTCCTAATAGCTTATCTAAACAAGGCACAGGTGACAACACATTTTGAACCAGGACATAAGAACTCACATCACTAGGCTATATCGAGAATAGGTTAACAGCTGCAGGAGATCCACTTATGGATCGTGCCACGGGAAAGAGTGACACCTAATAGTCACACAGTATGACAGTATGGCAGTCATAGATCAAATAACATTTTTGTTCATTACAATGTTTTACTAAATACTTCATAATTTCCATGACAGTTCCCCACTTTAAAACATTTTTAAAGAACCAAAGATATACCATTATACTTTTCCTACAACAGAAATCAGGTATTCCCCACTTAGACAATGAATTCATTCACATCCCATATGTCAATCTCACTGTCATTAAAAGGAGGGAAAAACAGGACATTATCAAATGTGCGTGGAACTGTTGTGTTCCCTCTTATTGGATAAAATAGCATTATTAGAACATTCCATGCATTATGCCAATAGTTTTGTTATTGATTAGTTGTTAGTCACTCAATTAGTTACATTCCAAACACAAAACATGGCAGCCTCCATGAACCCTAATGAAATTGGGCAGTTTCTAAGGAGACAGTGTCAAAATACTGGCCACATATTTGACTGTCTAATCCCCCTGAAAGCAAAACAGATCATTATAATAATACATTATCAAAAGTTGGACTGTAATCAATAAGTCCAAATAAATGCAAATTTCACAAAATTAATTCACCCTTAAACTCACAATACAGTTATGAAAAGATTCACCTGGGATTGCAAAGCCTATCATACTTCCTAATAAATTTCTAGTGCAGGGATTACAAAGTACATTCACAAAACATGGATCATTTGACACCATACAACATATAGACATAAATCAACCCATAGCTTCAAAAAATCTGTCATAAGATTATGCTTAAATAGCTACAGTAGCTTAAACTTTAAAAGAATCAATGACTCAAATCGCTCACACTTAAAATCACACTATGTCTTTTTCCCCCCCTTTTCTTAACACTTAAGAAATTCAATAAAATATTACTGAAAACTAGAAAGTGTGCACACGTTCGAGGTTCTATACACATCATGAATGAACATCTGCAGTTTGTTCATTACTAATGCTCCAGAAACTCCAATAATGAAACACACAAGACATTTTGCAATTATCTTCCCCTATCATTCCAATTTCAATTTAATTTAATTCTATATGTTCCCCCCACACGTCTGCAAGTGAGAGTATATTACCGAAATAGCTAAAAAATAGCAGATCTACAAGCTCACATGCTCACAAACATTGCGTCGCAAGCTTCTGCCTTGAAATTTTAAACTTGGTGGAGCAACAATGGTAAAATTTTAATCTGAAAGGCCTTTGAAAATACAGCCTGGTCAAAGAACAGGTGTCATTTGATTTGAGATTTTCACAGATGAGATTCCCCTTTAGGTGCCAGCCTTTTTACTCTTCTTTTGTAGAGAAAAGAACATGCTGTGAAGCAAATATATGAAGCTGTCATATAAATGAAACCACTTGTGGAAAACTTTCAGGCCAATCTCAAATGTATCAACTAAATATGGTGAACTTGTCTTGAAAGTATAACTTCATGCCATGTACTCCTTGCACTTAAAACATTGAAAATCCCTGAACCCTTTAAACCCAGACCGTAATTGTCTGGCGAAAACACCTGGAATTTCAAAGAATGTATTTACAGATAAAAAACTAAAAAGTCCCAATAAAACCCCAATGGAAACCAGGCCATTAAAAATAATCTTTCTTTTAAAATACATTAAACACAATCATTCAAATCATTTCCCAACTAGGAGGAAGCAGTGACAATATTCTTGTCACCCAAATAATAAATACCTCCACCTAAAAATAACACCCAAAAGGAATCACATTCAATCATGTTTAAGAAAATTGTAAATATTACATAGGAGCTCCAAAAAAATTATTAAATGATGAGATTCACTTGATAAAACCCTTACTCTCTCTTTCTGTGTCCCAAAAACATCCACTCATGGACACATTCCAACGTCTTGTGTTTAACATCTTAAATAGACATATTCTAGACTATATCTATTCTGTTAATTTGCTTGCGTTATCAGTCTGCCCTTCACTTGAGACATCAGACACAGACCATTTTTTTCTCTCTCTCATCATTCTTTCACTCTCTTTTCACACACACAAATTAAACACCAGTAAACAAGTTAAGCACTCACACACATTTACCCCGCTAGCTTTTTGTTGCAGTTTTATCTGCAACCAGGTACCTTAAACTGGAGATCCTCTCTCCTCAGACAGCCGTCAAATATGATTGTTTGACCCCGTCTGCTTTCACGTGTATTTTAATGCTAGCCTGAGTGTTAACTCACCTAGCAAAAGGACCCTATAGGCCAGGAAACTCTCATTCCTCCCTTTAGTACTATACAGAGGCAAGACTCAAAAACATGTCTTCCTACAATTAAGGCCTATACAAAACAGCAAACATAATATATTTCCAATACATATCAACTGGTCTCCCCCCTTTTTTCCCAGTCTTCAATATAAAGCTCACACTCTCCAAACTGAAGCATTTTGGTCTTCTAACTGAGTATGACCTACAGCACAAGCTCACAACGGTTGCCTCTGTGACGCGCTGTGACCTGGATGTGTCTCACCCATAATACCAGTAAACCCCCTGGAACTTTGTGGATAGTGCTCATTAGTTAAATAAGTGGGGCCAATCTGCTAATAACACGTTACCCCCTCAACATTGATTATGTTTTGTTATAGTAACCACCTGTAGTGTTTTACTACTAACTAAAATAGAGAAAAACAAACAAAAGTCTTTACAGACTACCCTTAAATAACCCACTGGTCAAGCCTGTAATTAACTTAACAACTTAAATATTAAACCCCACACTGACCCCCCCTATATATAGAAACATTCTTCCCTAGAATCATATATTATTATTTTTAGGCACAGGACTTTTTCCTTGTTTTATGTAGGAAATTGGTACAATTCTATACTGCCCATTAGTAGTTCAATACACTTAATGCATAGATTAATCCGCTTTGGCAATGTACCGTACTACTCTAACAAAATTCAGCATTATTCATATAGATATCCTATGAGAAATAACAGAAATATAAGGCCGAATTTTATAGTGGATTTACATTATCGTGTAGTTAACTCCATGTAACTCTCCCTACAATATCTGAATGTTAAACAACAGATACTATTTCAACTTAGAAATGAATGTCACCTGAAGACAACACTGTTCTTGTCATTCAGCTATTTTCGTTTACCCTTGTGTGCGTACCACAAGCTCGGACAGCTGAACTGACTTCTCCAAGTTTTTCCCCAATCTGAATCAAATCATGACAGTTGATCTGTAAGTGGCCACAACAGCTGAGATTTAACCTAAAAATACAAATACTATTTGTGCTGCCTTCCTGTATGTTTGGCTACCACAGAGTCAGACAGTACCTACACACTAGTAGGCTTACCTAAACCAGCTTTAAACATTACTTGAGTACTTGGGTTATCTGTTATGTCAATACACTTAAAATAAAACACCATTATTTGATTCCATCTTAGTCATTAGAATCCATTACTCACATAAAATCGCATTATCCCTCTCTTAATCTGAACAGATTTAAGATGACTATTCATAGTATTCCAATGCACACACTTACTGTTGAACTATCACCTTAGATTCTAACTCCACACACTTTTACTTTTTAAAGTATAATTTCATACGTTTAACTAATGGGGTCATTTTAATCACAGTGTGTTTCAGAATAATCCCTTTTTTGGATTCAGATGGTGGTGATTTCTGCAACAGTTTCAGTGGTTGCAGGGCTTTCCATTTGGTGATTTTAATTCCACCATTCATTAACTCATTCACACTCTGTGTGGAATCAAGCATGGGGATAGCAGATATGGGAAAATAATCATCCTCACCAGAACTCATGTCCATTGAGATTTCACTCTGCTCCTGGTTTGTTCCAGCGTCCTCGGGATAAAGAAATAGTTCATCACAGCCTGTTTCAGAATCTGTGACTTCATTCATTTTTATATCACTGTCCGTTTCTGTACTGTCCAGTTCGGTACTGTCCAGTTCAGAATCTGTGATGGCATCCATTTCTTCCCTGACGTCCTCATCCAATCTCCTTGAGATGGAGTAGTGTAGTATGAGGATCCAAATTAAGCCCAGGATAAGCTTGAGGTTCTCATCCACAATGGCCTCCTCCAGCTCACTGGCGTTGAGATCAATAGTGACCTGGAACTCAGGCCCGGTGACTTCCTCAGCTACACCTTCATCCGGCGTGGTGACAGCGGCGTTGATTTGTCCTGCTGAGTGCTGCTTAGCTGAGTCAGCGGGATGCAGAACAGCTGTTGCCATCGTAGCTGTGTGGTTGGTGGGTCCTGCTTGGTCCTCTCCTCTCTCTGGCGTAGTTTCTGGAACCGGCTTAGCTGGGTTGTCAGACTCCTCGTTCCTTGCTGCTTCAATGTCGGCTTCTGTAGTGGCCGGGGCTTCGGCACGGACTGCAATCTTAGCAGCACCATCCCTCGTCTTGGCCTCCTGTGTTTCGGATCCGAACACCCGTACCATTTCAAGCATATGGCATACATTTCCAGCAAACAGTTTCTGACCTCGCTCGTTCAGATTATTTCCATCAAAAAGATGCTTGCGGTCCCAGAAGAAACTAAAGTTGTCAATGAATTGCATAGATTCATTGATACATGTGGTTGAAAGCCACTTACTCAATGCAGACAGTCTACTAAAATGTTCATCTCCCCCTCTCATAGGCGGAAGTGGTCCACTGATGCATACCTCAATGTCACTATTCAGGTTGCTCAGTGTGGTGAAAAGAGGAGTGAAGTCCTGCTTTAGGATTTCCGACTGTTTTTCTTCTATGTCAGCGGCACCAACATGCATGATCAGGGTTTTCACCGTTGGGTGGGGTCAGCTACAAGATCCAGGATTCTCCCGTTCGTGTCAGAGACTTTGTCCCTGGGAAAACATAGCACTTTTCCTCTTCCGATGCCTTTCACATCTCTCACAGCATCATCTCCAACAATAAGAATTTCAGGGTCAGAGTCCTTTTTGCTTCTTACCCTGGTGGGTTCCTCTGACTGCATTGACAGCTGGCTGGGTGATGAACTCCCTCTGTCATCTGACAGAGATCCAGAGTCTTCCAGCAGTGGTGTGAATCTGTTAGCCAGTTGCACACACGGTTGGACTGCATTGTTCTTTTTTCCAGCCTTCTTTATTTTAGCAGTAGTCCACTCTTGAGTAGCGTTGTTTCTGGACTGTAGTGCAAGCCAATCATCAGTGATAACCGGGCTCTCTGTTCGGCCTGTTATCCTTCCCTTCATGTCCTTTTGCTTTGCACAAAGAGTCTTATCCAGTCCTCTGCGCTGTTTTAAATGGAATAGTTCAGTTTCTAACACTGCTATCCTCTGGAACAGTTTCTGATAATCCGGATACATCTTGACTAACTAGAGTACCACGTAATGATAGCTTGAGCACCAGCTCTCTTATTGTCCTTTTGTCCTCCTGAATGAAGTTGCACAAACATCTCCTACTGTACGGTACGTCACCTCAGATGTCCATATTCACCTGGTTCTAATGATATCAACGCACTTAATGCGAAATATTCACGTGCTTTCAGACTCTTCAATGCAGAAAGTATCCAGGATACTTGGATATTCAGTGTCCAATAACTCACCAATGCAGAGATATTAGTAGTAAAATGTCGACATCTAGTGGTCAACCTCAGAGGAGCGCAAAAATAAAACCTGAGGTGAAACCCAGCCTCGAACCAGATGCCAAGTATGCTCTGTTCCCCAGTGTAACGCTCCACGCCACTGACCCAGACGGAGCGGCGCGGTATTGGGCGCCGATGAACGGCGCCCAATCCCACTCAGCCGCGTTACCGAGTTATGTGCCGTTATGGACAGAATAGTAAATATTCAGTCCCTCACTATCCACGCCTACCCCACTATCCACGTCAAAGATAAATGCACAAAAAAGGAGTCACATCATCCGTTCATTAGCTCAGTCAGTAGAGCACGGATGCAACAAACCCACGGTTTGGGTTCGATTCCCCTGAGGCGAGAGATATCGGCGCATGCGTACTTCAAAGTGCACGGAGAACAGGATACCGTGGATACTCCTCCGTGGATACCCAGTGCATACTCTCTGCATTCAAACGTCTGAGAAATGGTGAAAAAGTCGGATTGAATGCGAAGAGAGCAGTCGAAGCCGGTGCCATATTCCAGTCTTCGCTCACAGAACGCTTCCTTGTCCAACAAGCAGTAAATCAGAACCGAATCCAAATGAAGTTATCTGCTCGAACAGAATAATTCAAAATGGGTGGGACCTCCAAAATGTTAAAGAGAAATCTGAGTCCAATCCAAAGTGACGAGTAGATGTTCCGTTTATTTAGAGACAATAGCAACAAGTCCATTTAAAACAGCATAAAGCAACTCAAGTATAAAACCTTCTCTGCCCTCAGCCTTGTGCTTCGGTACAGACCCCCTTCTCCCAGCCGTGGCCTGGGTATAGTACTGTCTCTCTACAAGTCATACAGCTATCTATTATACTCTTAAGGCCAGGCCTAATTGGCCTAATTTTAACACCCTTTGATGCCTGTTGCAGCTACTAGTCCTAATAGCTTATCTAAACAAGGCACAGGTGACAACACATTTTGAACCAGGATATAAGAACTCACATCACTAGGCTATATCGAGAATAGGTTAACAGCTGCAGGAGATCCACCCATGAGAAACAGTCACACAGAGTATTCACACAGTTTGAAAAGGCAGTTATAATCAAATAACATTTTTGTTCATTACAATGTTTTACTACACACTTCATAATTTCCTTGACAAGTCTCCTGTTCCCAGCTCTGTCTCCACAGACAGTGACTCATCCTCAGAATATGAAGATGCCTTGGAGGACTGCTACAGAGAGAGAGCAGTGTCTCCTGTGCCCAGCTGTGTCTCCATGAAGAGTGACCAGTCCAAGGGAAGATACATTAACTTCAAAGATGGACACCACTCTACTGATCAGAGGTCAGTAAAACTGACAGAAAACACATGGTTTAGAGTCAGAAGAGGCCACTTTGTCTTTTTTCTATTTATAGATTTATCCAATAAAATAAAGTTAATTCTGTCTTCAAAGTAATGTTTTCAATCTTAACACACCCCAAGTGTCCCTTTTCTTGGGTGATTATTCTAGGAAAATATCAGATCTGCAAATTAATAATACATCAGCATGTGTTGAGGTTTTGTGTAGAGAGGAAAAAGCTATATAGAGCCATGAAGTATAGGGTTTAAGCCAGTGGTTCTAAAGGTCTTGTTTGTTTAGAGGCCTAACAGCTCATGAGTCATAACACAATAACAGTTCATAATGTATTAAAGTAAATGTCCTCTGTAAAGTCAACTGTAACTGTCCCAAACCGTCTTTTTCCAGGCAGAATAACTGGCGCTCCAACTGATGTTTCTTAAGTGTTTCTTTTATTTTACACCCAAGATGAACAACGTGAAAAACTGTGAAATGATACAAATACATATTTTTAGCCATAAAGAATAAAACAATGCAGTAACCATTTACAACAATAAAAGGCAGTGCAATGAATTAAACCAAACAAAAACAAGAAACAATGATACAAAACAAACAAAATAAAAGGTGACATACCGTGTGGCCTTCTGCTCTGAATATGGTTAGGAGAGTTAAACGTAATGTTCTTTCCTTTCTTATTTGTAAAGACTCATGTAGCCCTTTCTTATTTTTAGTAGTTGAGTGACTCTTCTCACCTAGAGACAGAGCCCTCTTCAGAACTCAGTCTGATTCTGTTCTCATCTTGTCATCTGCTGAAACCTTTGCAGGTGGACCTTAAATACAGCTGATTAGGGTCATGTGACCTCCACCCAAGCCATGCTATGACTCCACCTGAGCAACAGAAGGCACCAAATCACCATACAAATACACCATATGTCACCAAACCAGAAATATATTGACCATTTAGACATTTCCCCCAAAACCAACAAATCCAACAACAAAATAAAATATTCACCTAGCCCCCCCATTGCTGGGACAGCTACACTGCCCCCAAATTACCCAAAAATTATTACTGCCTTTTAGGCTATATAATTTGGTAATTTTCTCTAATAAACCCTAAGTGTCACATTAACCTTTAAATTGAACTTAAACCAACCAATGTTGATATTTTTGTTTTTAATCCCTTTTTCTTTGTGTTCTACTTTGTAACAGATGGTTCTCTTTTCTTTTTTCTTTTTACCTTTTGTCAAAAAGCTGTTTTAGGGGTTGCGTCAGACCTTCAAGTAAACTCTGCCCCCATGGACCTTCATCTTTACTTTTCTTCTTCCGATTCTTTTTCTCTTCCTTTCCCTTGCATTTTTCCTTGGGTTTCTCTCCAGCAACCTCAGCTTCTGTCTGCCCCTCCTCCACCGTTCTGTTGTCTTTTCCTTTGCATTTAGGGTGCTTGGAGGACTTCCAGTACCTGCTTTCCCTTTAGATTTTCTTGCCAGCGTTGCCACTGCCACTGGGTCGGGCTCCTTCGGGCTGGGTTGATCCTTTTCTCTAATGGGCCTTGTGTTGGTGGACTCTTTGGTTAGCACATAGAAGAGACCAGGGGGTACCTTTGAGCCCCAGTTGGAAACTGGCACATCTTGTTCGCACTGTTCTATGGGAGCAGGGGGTTCTGAGGAGGTGGCCTCTACTGCCCAGAGAGGAGCCTGCAGCTCTGCCTTCACGTCAGATGTTGTCACTGGCTCTGTTGTGGACATGACCTTGTCCACATCCACAGACTCTGAGACCGCAGCCATCTCCCCATCTTGGGATTCTTCTAGGATCATGGTGGTGTCTTCCACCACTGTGCAATCTAGGTCAATGACTGCATTTTCCAACCTGGACATATTCAATGCACTCTTCTCTTCAGCATAGGCATTGGATTCAGTTTCCCAGTCTCTTTGCTTTTCAATCTTTTCTTTTTGGGCCCACTCTGGGCCAAACCCTGTCATCCCAGCCTCAGCTGAACGCCCCTTCAGAAGAGCCACCAGTTCCCTAGTCACTAAGACACAACTGGACATTTTCCTCCTCAACTCTGGACATGGAGTAGTCAGATCCCATAAACCCTCATTTTGTCTTTTTAAGTCTGATTCACAGTTCTCTAGTTTTAGTACCCATTGCACCAATTCATCTTTTGAGCACTCCTCCTTTAGTTTCAATCTGATGTATTGAACCTCTGTTTTAAAGTTGTTGTACAAAGACAAAAATCCTTTCTCCATGTTTTGAATTTCATGCTTAACAATTTGGTTGGGTCATTTTCCAAATCTGTTGGCCTGACTTCAATTTCAAGATTTGTCTCTGGCTGTGTTACAAACTGTGCAAAGTAATCATCAATTTCTGTTATTCTTTCTTGAATGGTTTGTCTCTCCAACTTATCAATTTCAATTTCCAATAATTCCTCTAGGTATAACCTTTCTTCGTCTAAAGCTGCCATGATCTGCTCTGGGGTGAAATTATCCATATTAGTTTATGTTAAAGTGAGCAAGTATAAATTAAAGAGCTTAAATTAAAGTGGATTATTGTACACCCCAGAATAAAATGACTGCTCAGGAGATTGAAGTGACTGCTCAAGATAATTATTAACTCTTGTCAGAAGACCTTTAAATGGTTTAACTCTTATTGGCCAAATTAGCAGTTTGTTCTTATAAAATTAATATTGCCGTGGAATATTCAAACTTATTTTAATAAATAAATATTCAACCAACAATAAAAAAGTCAGTGTCCAATATTACTCAAATGAATATTCAACCTTCAACAATAAATTTGTCAAAGTGCCTTTTTTCGTTCTACTCACACCATGCAGTCTGAACTGACATCCAAAGCCAACAGCCAAAGCAAAGTTGCACAGAACCTCCAACCTTCTCTAGTAGACCAAAGGAGACGATGCTGCCTTCTTCATGCAGCAGCACCAACTTTTTGCTCCTCAGCTCTGTTTCTTAGGTGAAGTTCAAGTGCATGTTTTCACACTGGCTTACAGACGCAGACAGGCAGGCCAGGCTGATGTGTGGCACAGGAAGACGCTCCTCAGTCTCCTATGCTTTGTAGACTAGTCTATTGTAGATTTGGACCGCAGTGTCCCCAAGCTCACCGCCGTTGCTGCCGAGTTGAATGGCCGCCGCAGGCAAAGAGACTCCGTCGCACCACACCATGGTTCCGGGTAGGGCTGACCTTCGAATACTTTTTTCATAATCGAAGCTCCTTCGAAGCTTTCTTTCGAACTTCGAAGCTTCGATGACGGCGACGGGGGGGGGGGGGGGGGAAGCAAAAGTTTATCGGTTACATAAGTGATAACCGTTAAGGAAATGTGTCTAAAAATGCGCGATTTACACAATTTTAAAAGGGAAAACACACCAGTTTTTTCCTCGTAATAAAGCTCCTTATTTTCATTAAATAGTACGACAATACAACGAGGAAGAAGAAGATACGAATGTTTTCTATATTAAAGAAAAGTGTTTTTGCAGTACAGTAGGATTGACATAATCACATCACGTCTGTAATGTAACACACCGTGGCTGCAACAGCAAACAGCAGCAGCGCGACTCAAGAGCCCTATATAACAAACAGATTAACTCCCAAGTCCCAAGGTGTACTGTACACGCAAATGTAATAGTATATTTTATAGTAAATAATTGCACTGCAGTGTGTCTGATGTAACGTTCCACTCATCAGCCGAAAGCTGATGGTCAGGCTCAGACAACGTAGTTCTCTATGCGGGCGCGACTAGTGAGCTTGCAGATCCGATATAAACTTGTAATCATCAACACCACGACAATGTAACCCTAGCAAGTTGTTGCTCTTTTGTCCTCTTTAAAACGGGATCGACGCTGACGGGGTCCGATTTGTAAAATCCAATTGTCGCTGTTTGTTTCCTTGACCTTGCGTTGAGTTGTGTGTCTGTCAGCGTGTGGAAGTGTGCATGGATGTTACACCGACAATGGGTGGCAAACGAAATGTGTGACTGCATCGCATAGTTGCATTGGGTGATGATGTTACTCAGACATTGGTGTTACACATTTCGGTGCCAAACGGATGTCGGTGTATATGTGACAGCGCGCTGTCTTTTCTTTTTTTTCTTCAGCGTCGACCATTCGGATGGCTTCATTGTTGGCTTGTTATTGTTAACACGTGTGTGAGAAGGGGGTGACGCTATCATGCTAGAGTGGAGCGAGGCGCATGCAAGCTAAGGCACGCGGCCCCCCCAAAGGACAAACGGCCGCGGCCGATTATTCGAATTTATTTTTCAAATTCGAATACCGTGCCTTCGAACGAAGCTTCGAATATTCGATTTTTTTGGGTCAGCCCTAGTTCCGGGGCTCTTCAGCTCAGCTTGGCGGTGAATGGCTTACGTTTTTCACTGTAACTCCCCCTAAACAGTGTTCTCCAGGTACAGAGAAGGACTACGGATCGACTGATGATGTTCACAGGATGTTTTATTTTCCAATGATCAACCACCGTGAAAAACTGCAAAGTACATACAAATATCTTTTAGTACAATGAAACAATACAATGACAATTAAATAAAAGACAATGCAATATGATGAACAATAACATTTTACAAAACAATGACAACCAAACAAACAATAAAACCAAACAATAAGAGGTGACGTACCGTGTGCGCCTTCTGCACCCGAGTATTTAGGAGAGTTAAACGTAATGTTCTTTCCTTTCTTATTTGTAAAGACTCATGTAGCCCTTTCTTATTTTTAGTAGTTTGAGTGACTCTTCTCACCGAGACAGAGCCCTCTTCAGAACTCAGTCTGACTCTGTTCTCATCTTGTCATCTGCTGAAACCTTTGCAGGTGGACCTTAAATACAGCTGATTAGTGTCATGTGACCTCCACCCAAGCCATACAATGACTCCACCTGAGCAACAGAAGGCACCAAATCACCATACAAATACACCATATGTCACCAAACCAGAAATATAGGGACCATTTACACATTTCCCCCAAAACCAACAAATCCAACAGTAAAATAAAATATTCACCTAGCCCCCCCATTGCTGGGACAGCTACAGTGGGCAATCATGGAATCGTTTCTCTTCCGGGAAAGCTTCATGAATAATCCAGCCAACAACACCCCTTTTATTGAACTATTGGTTAAAGACTGACACAGTAGCCAACCCGGCCTGGTGGAGATATGCTCTCTGTTCTACTTATTCTCATGTCATTTTGGACAGTCATGGTGTCACATGTCATTTACATGGGTTCTGTTCCCAGTCTGGTTCTGTACAAACATTATGGACACAAGACATTAACTATCAGCATCCTTTATTGTTAACATTTACAGACACAACACCACATCACACGCATGCACGCATGCACGCATGCGCGCGCACACGCGCACGCACACACACACACACACACACACACACACACACACACACACACACACACACACACACACACACACACACACACACACACACACACACACACACACACAGCCTACTGTACCTTCAAGCTGTTGTAAGCTTGTAGATAGGCTAGTATTTTCCTGCCTAGTGTTTGCTGGTGAATAATGGAATGATAGTTTAATGTTCACTATTTTACTGAATAATGTAATTGTGGTTAAAGTTCACAACTATATTGAACATGTAATGATAGTTTCATATCTATCTGGAATATCAATCTATGTAACCACTGTTTCTAATGCTATTTTCTTTTAGTTTTTGCTGTTGTTTCAGCATTGAAGAGCCAAAACCCCCCAAAAAGTGATAGTCTCTCATACTACAAATTGTTTCATTCACATGATAAATGTATAAACATTTGTATGATTCCAGAAGTCACAGAGCAGAGTCTCCAACACCCAGCTGTCTGTCTATGAAGAGTGACCGCTCTAAAGGAGAAGGTCCTCTCTTCAGTGAACCTGGACCTCCACACACACAGTATGTCAATCCTCCTCTACAATATACTGTATAACACTATAACATGACACAGTGATCTCATGCTAAAGTTACATGCCGCTGCTGTCCGGCCCAAACCAGCTAACTCCAGTTTTCTTTTTCTTTTCTTCTTTTTTCCCACAAATCAGTACTATTAAAAAATCTTCATGTCTGTGATTTGGTAATAAAAATGATTGAACCAATGAAAATAGTAAAGCGTTTCGGCCCAGACCTTCTCACCACTAGAGCTGGAAGAGTCAAATGTCTTGTGCACACTGCCAATAGGCCAATTCCTGCATTATGTTTAAATGTTAAATGGTGCATATAGCGCTTTTATCCAAAGCGCTTTACAGAGATTGTGCATTACATTCACCCATTCATTCATTTACATGGGTTCTGTTCCCAGTCTGGTTCTGTACAAACATTATGGACACAAGACATTAACTATCAGCACACACACACACACACACACACACACACACACACACACACACACACACACACACACACACACACACACACACACACACACACACACACACACACAGCAAATATAGACAAACTTTAGAGGAAATAGCCTACTGTACCTCCAAGCTGTTGTGAGCTTGTAGATAGGCTAGTATTTTCCTGCACAGTGTTTGCTGGTGAATAATGGAATGCTAGTTTAATGTTCACTATTTTACTGAATAATGTAACTATGGTTTAATGTTCACTACTCTATTGAATGATGTAATGATAGTTTCATATCTATCTGGAATATCTTTTCATGTAACCACTGTTTCTATTGCTATTTTATTTTTAATTTTTGCTGTTGCTTCAGCATTGAAGAGCCAAAACTCCCCAAAAAGTGATACTCTCTCAAACTACACACAAATAAAATGTCTGTTTCATTCACATGATAAATGTATAAACATTTGTATGATTCCAGAAGTCACAGAGCAGAGTCTCCAACACCCAGCTGTGTGTCTATGAAGAGTGACCGCTCTAAAGGAGTAGGTCCTCTCTTCAGTGAACCTGGACCTCCACACACACAGTATGTCAATCCTCCTCTACAATATACTGTATAACACTATAACATGACAAGTGATCTCATGTTAAAGTTACATGCCGCTGCTGTCCGGCCCAAACCAGCTAACTCCAGTTTTATTTTTCTTCTTTTTTCCACAAATCAGTACTATTAAACAACCTTCATGTCTGTGATTTGGTTAAAACAAATTGAACCAATGAAAATAGTAAAACTAAAAAGCGTTTCGGCCAAAACTGGGGCTGGAAGAGCCACATTTCTTGTGCACACTGCCAATAGGACAAGCCGCATACTGCAGACTGATTACACCCTTTACCCAAAACGGTACAAGTAAAAGGCTTTCCCCTGTATGCGTTCTCAGGGGACTGCCCCATAGGTCGAACTCCCGTTGGGTCTAACAGCGTCGGCAGGTTAGATTAATCACCCGCGTCGCGGTTACTGAGGTTAGGTTTAGGGTTAGAGTTAGGCATAGTTTTACTGAGGTTAGGATTAGGGTTTGGGTTAGAGTTTGGTGGTCGATCCAAAGGGTGTTCGACCTAATGACATGTTACCGCGTTCTCATGTGTACTTTTAACTTCTCACTGTGATAAAAGGCTTTACCACAAGAGATGGAAACAAACTAATTTTGGGGGCCAAGTACTCCTTAACTTTGTAACAGATCGTCGTGGACTCACTGTCACTCTTGTGCACACACACAAAACTGGAGCTGGGGTGGAGTGTCATAGGCGTGCTGTCTGACGATGGTGGCACCTGCTGGGTCTAGTCACACTGTGTCCCTCTCCTCCATTAGCTCTGTGGCGTCCATCTTTGCTCTATACCAGCCCGCTTTACATTTTGGCCTATGAGTCTTGAACCATCGGTCAAAGACTGAAACTGTAGCCAACCCGGCTTGGTGGAGATATGTGTGACCTGGTGTGGCTTAGCATTTATCATTCAAATTACAGGACAACGCCACCTCGAGGAAAAGCGAGGAATTGAATTCCCAGTACACCATAAGCATATAGAGCATCGCAGCGGAAGTGGATTCCTGGGGTCACTTAATATTCCCCATTCATTTTCGCCATAGACTTTTACAAATATATTTATAACAATTATGTTAAGCCTTGAACCAAGCCATCCAGGCTGGAGGTGAATCATGACCATACAACCTTTTTTTCTATGAAAAGAACATTTTGAAAATCGCTAAACAAAGGGTAGTTATTAAATGTAGTATATCAAATAATGTAATATTAAAATATGTTTTCACATAGGATCAAAGGTTATATGATCATGATTCACCTCCAGCCTGGATGGCTTGGTTCGAGGCTTAACATGATTGTTATAAATATTTTTGTAAAAGTCTATGGCGAAAATGAATGGGGAATATTAAGTGACCCCAGGAATCCACTTCCGCTGCGATGCTCTATGGGCTCCCCCCAAACGGTAGCACTTTACAATAATGACCTGTTATAAAGCATTTATAAACATTTATAACACATTAATAAGCAGCTTGTAGATGAGTAATAATGAATGAATAAGCGGTTAACACATGTTTATTTAAACATTTATAACTATATTTAATAATCATTTATAAATTGTTAGTAACTAGTGAACTATTCATGAATAAGCCATTTATAAACAATTATAAATATATTTTAAATCATTTGTAACGAAAGTTATTTAGTATTTATAAGCTATTTAGAGATAAATAACTAATCATTTACAAGCTATTCATATACATTGGTAAATGTTTAGTAAAACATTTATAACCCTTTTTATGCCTTTGTAAATGATTATTAAAACATTAATAACACAGTTATAAGTTATTTGTAGATAAGAAACTAATCATAGACAAGCTATTTATATACTAATTCATTGTTTACAACTGTCTATTTATGTGGCCTCCATTTTTGTTCATGTTTAACAAATGCTTTGTAAAGCATTCCTAAATTATCTATAAATCATTGCTAGATGTTATCAAGAGCCCTAATGTAAAGTGAAGACACTTCATAATCTACAACTGTCTGTTAATAACGTGGCCTCCATTTTTGTTCATGTTTAACAAATGCTTTGTAAAACATTCCTAAAATATCTATAAATCATTGGTAGATGATATCAAGAGCCCTAATGTAAAGTGAAGACACTTCATAATCTACAACTGTCTGTTAATAACGTGGCCTCCATTTTTGTTCATGTTTAACAAATGCTTTGTAAAACATTCCTAAAATATCTATAAATCATTGGTAGTGTAAAGTGAAGACCACGTTAACAGACAGTTCATGTTTAACAAATGCTTTGTAAAACATTCCTAAAATATCTATAAATCATTGGTAGTGTAAAGTGAAGACCACGTTAACAGACAGTTGTAGATTATGAAGTGTCTTCACTTTACATTAGGGCTCTTGATAACATCTAGCAATGATTTATAGATAATTTAGGAATGCTTTACAAAGCATTTGTTAAACATGAACAAAAATGGAGGCCACATAATAGACAGTTGTAAATAATGAATTAGTATATAAATAGCTTGTCTATGATTAGTTTCTTATCTACAAATAACTTATAACTGTGTTATTAATGTTTTAATAATCATTTACAAAGGCATAAAAAGTGTTATAAATGTTTTACTAAACATTTACCAATGTATATGAATAGCTTGTAAATGATTAGTTATTTATCTCTAAATAGCTTATAAATACTAAATAACTTTGGTTACAAATGATTTAAAATATATTTATAATTGTTTATAAATGGCTTATTCATGAATAGTTCACAAGTTACTAACAATTTATAAATGATTATTAAATATAGTTATACATGTTTAAATAAACATTTATTAACCGCTTGCTCATTCATTATTACTCATCTACAAGCTGCTTATTAATGTGTTATAAATGTTTATAAATGCTTTATAACAGGTCATTATTGTAAAGTGCTACCCATACGGTAATAGCAATCAGTAGTTAAAAGACCTATGCAACAGTCAATAATAAGAGCTCAGTGTGTTGATACATTCGATATCAAGCAACAATATAATCAAATAAATAGGCCTTATCTAATGGCTGGAGAGGCAAGGGGAAATAGCAGAACTGCTCAACAGGGGGGCTAAGGTAGCCTAGCAGGACACAACCCTTGCCCAAACTAACAAAATAATCACACTAAAAGCATATATCACACACAAGCACGCAGCATGCAAGGAAAACGGGCGACACCATAAAAAGAGGTGTTCGCTGTCACACAAAATTACTGTAGTGGGCTATATTAAGTGTCCTGGCTATGCTGACCCCCTGAACCAGCCTGGCTGTTCCCCTCAGTGCCCAGCAGTAAGTAAGTAAAGTTGCTTTTTATATTTAGGGGAAATGAAAATAAACAATTATAACACAAGAAATGGCTCAATAAAACAAAATCATAAACTTTAGACTAAACAAAACAGCAGAAGGTGATCACTCGAGTGTGTCTTTCGTATCCCCACGGATGGGAAACATGGACTGTTCGTAACGTCCCCTCAACACCATAGGACTTGCAGTCAGACCGCACTCTACCCAGGCATTGGAATAAAAACACATTAAAAGGACCTCAGGTCGTGAAACCCAGCAGCCATCCAGCAGTCTAGTGTTTGTTTGACTGCATGGCTTTTAAATACCCTCCCTGATTGCCAATGAGGAAGTGGCTGTGCAGCTGCCCTACGGTGGCCCCTAAATTCAGCTCAGACCTAGCCGGCCACATATGCACTCTGTTCTACTTATTCTCATGTCATTTTGGACAGTCATGGTGTCACATGTCATTTACATGGGTTCTGTTCCCAGTCTGGTTCTGTACAAACATTATGGACGCAAGACATTAACTATCAGCATTCTTTATTGTAAACACACACACACACACACACGCACACACACGCACACACGCACACACGCACACACACACACGCACACACGCACGCACACACGCACGCACGCACGCGCGCACGCGCGCACGCACACACACACACACACACGCGTGCACACAGAATGATAGTTTAATGTTCACTATTTTACTGAATAATGTAATTATAGTTTAATGTTCACTACTCTATTGAATGATATAATTATGGTTTAATGTTCACTACTAAATAATGATAGTTTCATATCTATCTGGAATATCTTTTTATGTGACCACTGTTTCTATTGCTATATATTTTTTTCTGCTGTTGTTTCAGCATAGTACCACAAATCAGTACTATTAAAAAATCTTCATGTCTGTGATTTGGTAATAAAAATGATTGAACCAATGAAAATAGTAAAGCGTTTCGGCCCAGACCTTCTCACCACTAGAGCTGGAAGAGTCAAATGTCTTGTGCACACTGCCAATAGGCCAATTCCTGCATTATGTTTAAATGTTAAATGGTGCATATAGCGCTTTTATCCAAAGCGCTTTACAGAGATTGTGCATTACATTCACCCATTCATTCATTTACATGGGTTCTGTTCCCAGTCTGGTTCTGTACAAACATTATGGACACAAGACATTAACTATCAGCACACACACACACACACACACACACACACACACACACACACACACACACACACACACACACACACACACACACACACACACACACACACACACACACAGCAAATATAGACAAACTTTAGAGGAAATAGCCTACTGTACCTCCAAGCTGTTGTGAGCTTGTAGATAGGCTAGTATTTTCCTGCACAGTGTTTGCTGGTGAATAATGGAATGCTAGTTTAATGTTCACTATTTTACTGAATAATGTAACTATGGTTTAATGTTCACTACTCTATTGAATGATGTAATGATAGTTTCATATCTATCTGGAATATCTTTTCATGTAACCACTGTTTCTATTGCTATTTTATTTTTAATTTTTGCTGTTGCTTCAGCATTGAAGAGCCAAAACTCCCCAAAAAGTGATACTCTCTCAAACTACACACAAATAAAATGTCTGTTTCATTCACATGATAAATGTATAAACATTTGTATGATTCCAGAAGTCACAGAGCAGAGTCTCCAACACCCAGCTGTGTGTCTATGAAGAGTGACCGCTCTAAAGGAGTAGGTCCTCTCTTCAGTGAACCTGGACCTCCACACACACAGTATGTCAATCCTCCTCTACAATATACTGTATAACACTATAACATGACAAGTGATCTCATGTTAAAGTTACATGCCGCTGCTGTCCGGCCCAAACCAGCTAACTCCAGTTTTATTTTTCTTCTTTTTTCCACAAATCAGTACTATTAAACAACCTTCATGTCTGTGATTTGGTTAAAACAAATTGAACCAATGAAAATAGTAAAACTAAAAAGCGTTTCGGCCAAAACTGGGGCTGGAAGAGCCACATTTCTTGTGCACACTGCCAATAGGACAAGCCGCATACTGCAGACTGATTACACCCTTTACCCAAAACGGTACAAGTAAAAGGCTTTCCCCTGTATGCGTTCTCAGGGGACTGCCCCATAGGTCGAACTCCCGTTGGGTCTAACAGCGTCGGCAGGTTAGATTAATCACCCGCGTCGCGGTTACTGAGGTTAGGTTTAGGGTTAGAGTTAGGCATAGTTTTACTGAGGTTAGGATTAGGGTTTGGGTTAGAGTTTGGTGGTCGATCCAAAGGGTGTTCGACCTAATGACATGTTACCGCGTTCTCATGTGTACTTTTAACTTCTCACTGTGATAAAAGGCTTTACCACAAGAGATGGAAACAAACTAATTTTGGGGGCCAAGTACTCCTTAACTTTGTAACAGATCGTCGTGGACTCACTGTCACTCTTGTGCACACACACAAAACTGGAGCTGGGGTGGAGTGTCATAGGCGTGCTGTCTGACGATGGTGGCACCTGCTGGGTCTAGTCACACTGTGTCCCTCTCCTCCATTAGCTCTGTGGCGTCCATCTTTGCTCTATACCAGCCCGCTTTACATTTTGGCCTATGAGTCTTGAACCATCGGTCAAAGACTGAAACTGTAGCCAACCCGGCTTGGTGGAGATATGTGTGACCTGGTGTGGCTTAGCATTTATCATTCAAATTACAGGACAACGCCACCTCGAGGAAAAGCGAGGAATTGAATTCCCAGTACACCATAAGCATATAGAGCATCGCAGCGGAAGTGGATTCCTGGGGTCACTTAATATTCCCCATTCATTTTCGCCATAGACTTTTACAAATATATTTATAACAATTATGTTAAGCCTTGAACCAAGCCATCCAGGCTGGAGGTGAATCATGACCATACAACCTTTTTTTCTATGAAAAGAACATTTTGAAAATCGCTAAACAAAGGGTAGTTATTAAATGTAGTATATCAAATAATGTAATATTAAAATATGTTTTCACATAGGATCAAAGGTTATATGATCATGATTCACCTCCAGCCTGGATGGCTTGGTTCGAGGCTTAACATGATTGTTATAAATATTTTTGTAAAAGTCTATGGCGAAAATGAATGGGGAATATTAAGTGACCCCAGGAATCCACTTCCGCTGCGATGCTCTATGGGCTCCCCCCAAACGGTAGCACTTTACAATAATGACCTGTTATAAAGCATTTATAAACATTTATAACACATTAATAAGCAGCTTGTAGATGAGTAATAATGAATGAATAAGCGGTTAACACATGTTTATTTAAACATTTATAACTATATTTAATAATCATTTATAAATTGTTAGTAACTAGTGAACTATTCATGAATAAGCCATTTATAAACAATTATAAATATATTTTAAATCATTTGTAACGAAAGTTATTTAGTATTTATAAGCTATTTAGAGATAAATAACTAATCATTTACAAGCTATTCATATACATTGGTAAATGTTTAGTAAAACATTTATAACCCTTTTTATGCCTTTGTAAATGATTATTAAAACATTAATAACACAGTTATAAGTTATTTGTAGATAAGAAACTAATCATAGACAAGCTATTTATATACTAATTCATTGTTTACAACTGTCTATTTATGTGGCCTCCATTTTTGTTCATGTTTAACAAATGCTTTGTAAAGCATTCCTAAATTATCTATAAATCATTGCTAGATGTTATCAAGAGCCCTAATGTAAAGTGAAGACACTTCATAATCTACAACTGTCTGTTAATAACGTGGCCTCCATTTTTGTTCATGTTTAACAAATGCTTTGTAAAACATTCCTAAAATATCTATAAATCATTGGTAGATGATATCAAGAGCCCTAATGTAAAGTGAAGACACTTCATAATCTACAACTGTCTGTTAATAACGTGGCCTCCATTTTTGTTCATGTTTAACAAATGCTTTGTAAAACATTCCTAAAATATCTATAAATCATTGGTAGTGTAAAGTGAAGACCACGTTAACAGACAGTTCATGTTTAACAAATGCTTTGTAAAACATTCCTAAAATATCTATAAATCATTGGTAGTGTAAAGTGAAGACCACGTTAACAGACAGTTGTAGATTATGAAGTGTCTTCACTTTACATTAGGGCTCTTGATAACATCTAGCAATGATTTATAGATAATTTAGGAATGCTTTACAAAGCATTTGTTAAACATGAACAAAAATGGAGGCCACATAATAGACAGTTGTAAATAATGAATTAGTATATAAATAGCTTGTCTATGATTAGTTTCTTATCTACAAATAACTTATAACTGTGTTATTAATGTTTTAATAATCATTTACAAAGGCATAAAAAGTGTTATAAATGTTTTACTAAACATTTACCAATGTATATGAATAGCTTGTAAATGATTAGTTATTTATCTCTAAATAGCTTATAAATACTAAATAACTTTGGTTACAAATGATTTAAAATATATTTATAATTGTTTATAAATGGCTTATTCATGAATAGTTCACAAGTTACTAACAATTTATAAATGATTATTAAATATAGTTATACATGTTTAAATAAACATTTATTAACCGCTTGCTCATTCATTATTACTCATCTACAAGCTGCTTATTAATGTGTTATAAATGTTTATAAATGCTTTATAACAGGTCATTATTGTAAAGTGCTACCCATACGGTAATAGCAATCAGTAGTTAAAAGACCTATGCAACAGTCAATAATAAGAGCTCAGTGTGTTGATACATTCGATATCAAGCAACAATATAATCAAATAAATAGGCCTTATCTAATGGCTGGAGAGGCAAGGGGAAATAGCAGAACTGCTCAACAGGGGGGCTAAGGTAGCCTAGCAGGACACAACCCTTGCCCAAACTAACAAAATAATCACACTAAAAGCATATATCACACACAAGCACGCAGCATGCAAGGAAAACGGGCGACACCATAAAAAGAGGTGTTCGCTGTCACACAAAATTACTGTAGTGGGCTATATTAAGTGTCCTGGCTATGCTGACCCCCTGAACCAGCCTGGCTGTTCCCCTCAGTGCCCAGCAGTAAGTAAGTAAAGTTGCTTTTTATATTTAGGGGAAATGAAAATAAACAATTATAACACAAGAAATGGCTCAATAAAACAAAATCATAAACTTTAGACTAAACAAAACAGCAGAAGGTGATCACTCGAGTGTGTCTTTCGTATCCCCACGGATGGGAAACATGGACTGTTCGTAACGTCCCCTCAACACCATAGGACTTGCAGTCAGACCGCACTCTACCCAGGCATTGGAATAAAAACACATTAAAAGGACCTCAGGTCGTGAAACCCAGCAGCCATCCAGCAGTCTAGTGTTTGTTTGACTGCATGGCTTTTAAATACCCTCCCTGATTGCCAATGAGGAAGTGGCTGTGCAGCTGCCCTACGGTGGCCCCTAAATTCAGCTCAGACCTAGCCGGCCACATATGCACTCTGTTCTACTTATTCTCATGTCATTTTGGACAGTCATGGTGTCACATGTCATTTACATGGGTTCTGTTCCCAGTCTGGTTCTGTACAAACATTATGGACGCAAGACATTAACTATCAGCATTCTTTATTGTAAACACACACACACACACACACGCACACACACGCACACACGCACACACGCACACACACACACGCACACACGCACGCACACACGCACGCACGCACGCGCGCACGCGCGCACGCACACACACACACACACACGCGTGCACACAGAATGATAGTTTAATGTTCACTATTTTACTGAATAATGTAATTATAGTTTAATGTTCACTACTCTATTGAATGATATAATTATGGTTTAATGTTCACTACTAAATAATGATAGTTTCATATCTATCTGGAATATCTTTTTATGTGACCACTGTTTCTATTGCTATATATTTTTTTCTGCTGTTGTTTCAGCATTGAAGAGCCAAACCCCCCCCCCCCCCCCCCCCCCCCAAAAAGTGATAGTCTCTCATACTACACACAAATAAAATGTCTGTTTCATTCACATGATGAATGTATAAACGTTTATGATTCCAGAAGTCACAGAGCAGAGTCTCCAACACCCAGCTGTGTGTCTATGAAGAGTGACCAGTCTAAAGGAGAAGGTCCTTTCTTCAGTGAACCTGGACCACCACACACACAGTATGTCAATCCTCCTATACAATATACTGTATAACACTATAACATGACAAAGTGATCTCATGCTAAAGTTACATTTCGCTGTTTTCTTTTTCTTCTCTTTCCCACAAATCAGTACTATTAAACAACCTTTATGTCTGTGATTTGGTTAAAACAAATTGAACCAATGAAAATAGTAAAACTAAAAAGCGTTTCGGCCAAAACTGGGGCTGGAAGAGCCACATTTCTTGTGCACACTGTCAATAGGCCAAGGAATAGAAGCCAATCCCTGCATACTGCAGACTGATTACACCCTTTAGCCAAGTAAAAGGCTTTCCCCTGTATGCGTTCTCA